>NC_134811.1:13799363-13801863 GCF_046742065.1 Oratosquilla oratoria
AGGGGCTATACCATCACGTCCTCGGCAGGAGCCGGTTGCAGCCGGTTAGGAACGGCTAGGAAGCAAGGGACAGTTTTAACGGGACGTTCGGGGAGGGAGGGGGGAAGGTGGGAAGTGGGGGGAGGGGGGTTGTGCTTCAGGAGACCCGTAGGGGGTGGGGTGGGGGGGTGAGAAAAGCTGCCGACCTTGTGCTGATGTCGGAGGAAAGGGAATTTTTGGGAGGGGAGAGGTTGCTTGTGGGGAGGGGAGGAGGTAAGCGAGAGGTTGCTTGTGGGGGGTGGGGGGCAGTTAGTGGTTAACCCCCACGCGACCGGAGGTGGAGGAGTAGCCGCGGAAGAGATGAATAAAATCGTCTGGCGGCAGCTAAAAGGAAAGTTGCCATCAGGTACGGAAGGGGTTAAGTGTGAGATAATCACTGTATTTCTTTATTATTATAATCATTATATATGTATATACATATATATATATATATATATATATATATATATATGTGTGTGTGTGTGTGTACATATATACAAGGAATTGGTTTTTTATCACATGCATAATACATTATATGTATGGATTATACATTATGCAATAGTTATTATGCATTATAGATTTACTATATGGTAAAAGATAGTTTCTTGTAAAACAAATATACATAAAATACTGAAATACTGGACAAAAAGCTCTCTCACACACACACACACACACACACACACACACACACACACACACACACACACACACACACACACACACACACACACACACACACTAAACCAACACTACAAACCTAAAATGGTATTTTGACAGCGGCGTGACATTTTCCATAAGGATAGAAGCACTGAGGCCTTATCAATGACAACACAACACAAGAGGCATAATATTTACAAAGAAAACCTTGTGATCCCTTGAGACTTTGATAGTGTTTTTTTCTTGTTTTTAACAAATGCTTTTGAGAGAGAAACATACCAAACAAAAATGATAAATATATTGATAGATAATACTAACAAGAAACACCCTAAAAGAAAACAGAGATTTTAGAAATATGTACAGATGATAGACACCTCCCAATCTTAGAAGCATTATACATTAAAGAGTTGAGCCCAAATCTAAATATACAAGCAGATGACCTTAGGGCCCTCCCAAGCATTAGACAAATCACTACAAACCCAAGCAAAAGACATAACCCCACAAATCCAAGCCTGAGACAAAAACGCCACAAGTCCAAGCATACGATATTTTGTCACAACACGAAGTCTGAGACTCCCTAGCATGTGACATTTCATCACTGCCTGAGGTATCAAGAAACCTCTCCTAGATTATCGGTAACCTCCCCCAGTGAAAAGCAAGTCTAGAAATTTAAGTATATAAAGTAATATTAAATAAAACACCGGAATGATTCTTATCCTGGGTAGATAGAATATTTCTAAAAGTTACTGAAGAAGGGTCTTAAACCTGAAATCGCGATATAGCAAACATGACCACCTACAGTGAAATCATAAACCTCCTTTCATGGGAACATAAGTCCATAGTAAGGCGTATGGAAAATACATTTGATGAAATAATAAATGCACAATTAGCCATAACTTTCAATGAAGTATATATATATATATATACATATATATATATATAAATGTGTGTGTGTGTGTGTGTGTATGGATGTACAAATACAGGTGTGTTGTATTCCCGTGGGAGCGTGTCGTTGAATTTTTCGAACTGCCTGTATGTGCAGATGTATTATATATATAACGTTGGTCCCGGATTCCATAGTCCGGTGTCCATCCTGCTGTGTCCTTATAATAGCTGCGGGCAAGAGTTGGCGCTGCCGTGATTGCAGCTGCCAGCAGCTTCCTTATGTGGGCGAAAAAAGTAACGAGAACGGTGATGTTGTCTGGGATATAGCGTTATTCTAACTTATCTCTTTTTCGTGAATCTATTTGTTTATTTGTTTGTGTATTTGTTTATTTATTCATATATTTATTATTCGTTTCTTGTTTGTTTATTTGTTAATGTGTTTTCTCTTTAATTTTTCATTTTTATTAATGTCTGTATGGTTTAGTTTTCTTTTGATTTGTTTTATTTCATTTTTATTCTATATATTCCATTGTTATCTTGTTTTTATATGTTGAATTGATTTGTATGTTCAGTCTTTGTAATGGAAATATTATTCCTAAAACCTAGATTATCGGTCAGTCTAGTTTCTATAACCCGCCCACGACGATTGATATTGGAATATATGTATTTGTATGTGTGTATGTGCATAGCGCCGTAGCTTCGAGAACAAAATCAGTATTCTTTAGATCGCCTAAAAACAGGTTAGAAGAGGTTGGAATTGTCGCTGAACTTTTCGAACTGGCTGTACGTGTAGTGAATCTATTAACGATATAATATTTTTTAAATAATATTGCCTTGTGTTAGATAATAAAATGAATGAAAATTTGTTCAAGGTTGTTCTTATGAGATGTCTTCTTTTTTTTTTACACACGTTTAGTTTGTTACTGTGCTGTTGATAATG
>NC_134811.1:13806863-13821863 GCF_046742065.1 Oratosquilla oratoria
TGTAATGGAAAAAGTATCCCATGTCATATAACAATATGAATATACAAGATTATATATATATATATATATATAATATATATATATATATATATATATATATATATATATATATAATGTTTTTGTATTGGTGCAGTTGCGTGCTTGGCAAAGCTCAGAATCCAGAACAAATTACAAATTCGATCTTTGGCCTGAGGAGGAGGAGGAGGAGGAGGAGGAGGAGGAGGTCATGGAGGGTGTGAGCGTGTAGAGCACAGGTAGTTGGAGACGGCCAAGCAAGTGGAAATGGAGCAATTGAGAGTGAAAGGGAAACTGAGGAAGAGGGAAAGTGGATTGGTGGAACAGGTAGCTCAAGGTGGAAGGGGGATAGAGTGAAAGAGAGATGGAGAGAGAGAGAGAGAGACGGGAGAGTGGGTGGAATAGAGATCGAGGGAGGAAGTTGACAGTGGCGGGTGGATGGGTAGAAGTTGAAGAGGAAAAGTAGGTAAAGGTAAAGACGAGGACGACTTCGACTATGGCTACGAGTACGACAAGGCCTGGGATGAGGATGACTACCATGACAAGGACGACTTTATCGAGGACGACTTTATCGAGGACGACTTTATCGAGGACGAGAACGAGAATTGCGATAAAGGAGGAGGAGATATGAAACAGAGGGAACAAGTGTAAACAAGACAAAATTAGGAGGAGGAGGAGGACGAGGAGGAGGACGAGGAGGAGGAGAAGGAGGAGGAGTTAAAGAGTAAGAGTGGAAGCAAGTAGGAGGCGCAAGGACAGGAGGGAAAGTGGGACGAAGAGGAGGAGAGGGGAGGGGAGGGGAGGAGAGATAAGGAGGAAGGGGAAGTGGAAGGAGAGGTAAGGAGGAAGGAGAAGGGGAAGGAGGAGACGGCAAAGGGGGAGGAAGTAGAGAAGGAGGAAGAGAAAGAGAGAGAGGGGGAGGAGGAAAAGGAGGAGGAGGTGGAATTGTCTAGAGAGAAGAAGGTTGAGAAGGGGCCTCCAGAAAAAGTAGCTTCCGGTAAGAAACATGGAGGAAACACGGAGGAGGGAAGGAGGAGGAAGAGTTGAATGGAGGAGAAGAAGAGACAAGAGACAAGGAGAAGACAGAACAAAGAGGATTATGAAATTGATCGAAATGGAGGGGAAGTAGGGAAAGAGAAATAAGAAAAACAAGAGAAAATGATCAAATCATAATAAGAAGAGGAAGAGGATAGTAGGGAAGATGACCCACAGTTATTGGAGGAGGAGGGAGGAGATGAGGGAGGGGGTAGAGGGGGAGGGGAGTGGAAGGGGAAGGGATATTGGTTATGGACTTTAGTTCACTAGCGCTTCTATTCTTTTGGACAATCTCACGCCGAGGGGGGAGTGAAGGAGGATGGGAGAAGAGGAGAGAGGAGATAAGGAGTATGGACAAGGTTAAAGGGAGAAGGGAAGGAGGAAGGGGTAAGGGGGAAGGAGAAAGGGAGGGAGGGGGTAAGGGGGTTAGGGGACTGGAAATGAGGGCAGACAGCCCCCTTGGGCGAGTAGGTGTGTATATCCCCCCCGGGGGAGGGTCTGGGGGTAGGGAGTGGGGGGAGGGGGGCAGAGGATGGAGTAAAGGTTGGGTGTGGGGGAAGAGGGAACGGGTGAAAATAACAGTGTGTTTAAGTAATCGTATATATATATTTTTTAAATTTTACCTGTAATCGTCATTATTTGCTTTTTCATCTTTAACATTTTTTTTTTTTTCTTTTCGCTCGGTAGCCGAATAAAGTCGTCTAGTTTTTGGGCTGAAGAGAATATATGTTTTTATTTTTAGTTTCCTACATTTTACCACCGCTTCTATCCGTAAAAGGGAAATTATTGCTGGATGTTAAACGTGGGAGTTAAGAGGGAAGTGTTGCAGTGAGAGAAATGTGGAGTTTTGGAGGAGAGAAATTGATGCTGAGTGTTGGAGGAGAGAGTAAATGTTGGAGTGAAAGAAATTTTGAGTTTTGAAGGAAGAGGAGTTTGTAGGAAATTTTGGAGGAAGGAGACTTAGGTTGAGTTTTGTAGGAGAGGAGTTTGTAGGAGGTGGGAGAATTTTGGAGGAGTATGAGTAGAAATTGTTGTCCGGATGAAATTTTGGAGAAGGGAGACTGAGGCTGAGTTTTGGAGGAGGGGAGTTTGTAGGAGGTAGGAGAATTTTGGAGAAGGAATATGGGTAGAAATTGTTGTCGGAATTAAATTTGTAGATATTGATAGTGGGGAAGGTCATGTTGGAAAAGATGAAGAAGGAGCGTTAGAGGTTGAGTGGTGGTGAAGGGTGAGTGGGATTGTCCTTCAAGGATGACAGAGGGAAGGTGAGGATTGATTGGGAGGTCACTTAGGGTGAAGGAGAGAGGGTTGGTCAGTGTGTGTGTGTGTGTGTGTGTGTGTGTGTGTGTGTGTGTGTGTGTGTGTGTGTGTGTGTGTGTGTGTGTGCGTGCGTATGCGTGTCGACGATGTTAGCGTAATTTTGAGGTAGAGTTCAAGTGTAGTTACCAAAATTTTACAGTTTCCAGAAATTGAAAGTTTCCAAAAATTGAAAGTTTCCAAAAATTGAAAGTTTCCAAAAATTGAGTTTCCAAAAATTGAAAGTTTCTAAAATTTGGAAGTTTCCAAAATTTGAAAGTTTCCAGATATTTGAAAGCTTCCAGATATTTGAAAGTTTCCAGATATTTGAAAGCTTCCAGATATTTGAAAGCTTCCAAATATTTGAAAGTTTCCAGATATTTGAAAGTTTCCAGATATTTGAAATTTTCCAGATATTTGAAAGTTTCCAGATAGTTGAAAGTTTCCAGATAGTTGAAAGTTTCCAGATAGTTGAAAGTTTCCAGATATTTGAAAGTTTCCAGATATTTGAAAGTTTCCAGATATTTAAAAATCTCCAGATATTTGAAAGTCTCAAGGTAGTTGAAAGTCTCCAGATAGTTGAAAGTCTCCAGATATTTGAAAATTTCCAGATATTTGAAAGTTTCCAGATATTTGAAAGTTTCCAGATATTTGAAAGTTTCCAGATATTTGAAAGTTTCCAGATATCTGAAAGTTTCCAGATATTTTTGAAAGTTTCCAGATATTTGAAAGCTTCCAGATATTTGAAAGCTTCCAGATATTTGAAAGTTTCCAGATATTTGAAAGTTTCCAGATATTTGAAAGTTTCCAGATATTTGAAAGTTTCCAGATATTCGAAAGTTTCCAGATATTTGAAAGTTTCCAGGTATTTGAAAGTTTCCAGATATTTGAAAGTTTCCAGATACTTAAAAGTTTCGAAATTTTTATTTTTTCAATAATGTGGGAATGATTTTCTAGATTTATAAATTCCGTTACGAACATTGGGAATTTTAGATTATCAGCGTTTCCCAGTAGAAGGAACTATTTGTGTCTTGGTACGCGACGAAGTGAGACTGCATGACACAGGAAGACCTCACGTGACGTGACGTGGCATGCATGACACGGGCGTTGACCTAGATTGAGTCCACGTGACACTGACCTGAGGTCACGAAGTCAGGGTATTAAATAAACAAATATGAAATAAATAAATAGAATATATGATGAACAAATAGGTAAATAAAAATAATGAAAAATAAATAGAATAAAAATACGGCAGGAAACAATTACAGACGTATTTTGACTAATTTCTCATCATTTCCATTACCATTACGCGCGCTCGCACGCACGCACACACACACACACACACACACACACACACACACACACACACACACACACACACACACACACACACACACACACACACACACACACACACATACATACATATCCGTCATACATGAGTGAGCTCTCTTTCGGGAGGGTAATAGCTGTCGATCACGAGTCCAACACGTGATCCAAAGATCATGGTGAATCACACAATGAGTCACACTTGCAAGTTCTGGTGGATGTCCTTAGTCGTTTATTCCTTCGCAAGAAATAAAAACAAAGAAGTCTGAAAAACTGACTCGGTAACAAAGTATCATATCTTCCCATACACAAGGATTGCTTATTAGTTATTTGACCAATCATGTCTCACTAAAGAGCGTGTTAGTGTTTGGCAACCAATAAGAATTAAGCATTCATAAAGGACCGTTGAGAAACAGTTATATGGTCATCGTCGTCTCTTTGTTTACTTTCACTTACGGGAACGTGTTTCCACATGCCATCCATTCATTTCCATTCCCATCACTTTGTTTTTATCGTCGATCACGCTGTTTATTGCTTGAAAAAAAAAAAAAAATTGGGAGAGGTTTTCTAACGGTTAATTCAATAAACTAGACATCCCAGACTTAGTCATTTTTCACGAGATGCTGTTGTCTGAGAGGAAAATATTCAGATGATGTTTACAACCTGAAATGTTGACGTGGCGAACGATAAGACATGATAAATCGTTTGTGCCTGTGATAATTTAGCCGTTATTCAGACTGTAAGGTAGTGTTTATTAGTTGTTGTTTTTTAACCCTTACGGAGAGTAATGGTTTTACTCCATTAAATTTAATTGCTTAAGATTATCAGAGTGAATATTTAAAACTATTCGTGAACGAGTGGATAGAGATGTTAGTCAAGAATGTTATTATTATTTTTTCTATCTTTGATCATGGTCATCTACCTGTCAGTGTGAATTTGAATGACGACGACGACGCGCGTATGTTTTAAGGATGTTGCCATATTTGGGCATCTCTGAAGTATATTTATTTACAACAAAGCAAACCTCAAATATACAGCAAAGTCCTCGAGCTGTGAGAGGACATGACTAGCGAGGCCATCGCCTACGATAATTTTCGGTAAACAGTGACAAAAATTGCCAAAGTCCAGTCGTTTTTATGTCACTCACAGGGCACTAGTTCCGAAAACGAACGAAGCTTTTTGGTCAATCTCCCTCGAACAGGAAATGCTTACATGCAAAGAAATTTTCCTTTTTTGTCGAAAAATAACAGATTCCCCGTGACTAATGTGATTTACGCCAAGAACTTGGCAATAAAACATGGCAGATACGGCGGAGATTTGAAACGTCAAGTGGATGAGAGTGGAGAGACAAGCTCGTGTCCCGTTTGCCTTGATCTGCTCACAACTGTGGAAGCTTGACTGACGCCCATTGAAATTTGTTCATATTCAAATTTTATTCAACTGCCAGCGTATCGCTTGGGGTTTCGTTCTGTGAAACGAGTACGTGTGTTTATACATATATGTATGTAGAGGTATGGATAAAGGTAGTAGTATTTTGACTTACACAACCATGCATGCGTAGGCGTGAACACACCCACACCCACACACATAAACACACACACACTGTGCAATACTTGATAAATTTCCTTTCTATTCTTCTTGTGGATAACTACTATTTCCATGATAGTAAGGATTAATGGTTCCTTCGGGGGATGTGGGTGGGATGGACCACGACGCACCGATATTATCGTAATGGTAATGCTGGTAACTGAATTACTTTTGGGAAATCAGACCCCCCACACCACATTTCACCCGATCTCACTCCCCGACCATCCACCTCACAGACAGGTAGACAGACAGACAGACACAAACGAAGACACACAGACGTAGACAGGCGCAGAGGCACACACACACAGACGCCGACAGACACACACAAACGCCGACAGACACAGCACACACACGCTGCGAGTCGTTACTCCAACTCTCGTTGGTGGTGTGTTTGCGTGTGAGGTCACAGCATTGCCCATAGATCGGTCATATACGAGCTCTGAGCTCTCTTCCGGTAGGGTAGTAGCTGTCGATCACGAGTCCAACATGTGATCCACGACCATGGTGAATACACACACATAACACGCGCGCACACACACACATACACACACACACACACACTCACACACACTCACACACACATACACGCACACACACACACACACACACACACACACACACATACACGCACACATAACACACATAAAACGCACACAACTGATGTTGCCGATTTTTTTTGTAGATAAACATTCATCTTTTTCATTTCCATCCAGAACATCTTCGTCCTTATACCTGTAGCCTGTTGGTCACTCTCCCGCTAACTATGAATTACTCATTAGTGAGAATCAGATGTCGATGGTTTCTGTAGAAACCAAAAGCAATGCAAGCCATCGCCATGGTTCGATAGCTACGAATATAGATGTAGACAGAGAGCACGTGAGAAGGAAAGTGTGTCGTCGCGAGGGATCGATCGACTGGAGGAATTTTGGGAGTCGTTGGGGGCACTCAAGGTCATGTCAGGTCGAGAGCAAGGTCAGGAGAGTCGAGCGGGTCGTTTGTGACATTCTCTCTCTCTCCCTCTCTTTCTCTCTCTCTCTCTCAATCTCTCTCTCTCTCTCTCTCTCTCTCTCTCTCTCTCTCTCTCTCTCTCTCTCTCTCTCTGTGTGTGTGTGTGTGTGTGTGTGTGTGTGTGTGTGTGTGTGTGTGTGTGTGTGTCTGTCTGCCTGCCTGCCTGTATCTGTGGCTCTGTTTCTTTGTTTTATTGTGTTTTAAACGTTTCTTTGTTTGTGTCTGTATTTCTGAGGTCCGACGTCCAAACCCATTATTGTTTTCCTCCTTCTCCTCCCCCTCCTATTCCTCCTCCTATTCCTCCGTCTCCACCTGTTTCTCCTCCTCCTCCACCTCTTCCTCCTCCTCATCCTATTCCTCCTCCTCCTCCTCCTCCTATTCCTCCGCCTCTTCCACCTCTTCCCCCTCTTATTCCTCCTCCTCCTCCTCCCCTGGGATGCCGTGACCAGTCCGGAAGGGGGAAAACGACTCCGGCATCATTTCGCTAGATGACCACAGGTAAGGCGCTTCTGTGCACCACTTTCCCGCTAAGTTTGCAACACTCCAGCGAAAGTTGGCAACCAGCCCGTTTGGCACATGCGCAGTGCAACCCTTGTTCCTTTAATAATATTGCGAGCTGATCCATATTGCGCAGTATATTGATAGAAATGATAATGATGATATTGAAGAACTTTGCTGGAGAATAGATTCCATATATTGTCAATGTTCGTAGTCGTATTGGGGTCGCTTTAGAATGGGTTTCACAGTCGCTTTTACCAAACCTAATCCCCATCATAGGGAGCACTAACCCTAACACGACAGGTCGTTGTAATCTAGATTACTTTTCAAGAATAAGTTTTGGTCGCTTGTTATGGATTTTTTATATACGTATTCGGGTCACCGATCCCGAGGTTGGGGTTCGGATTCGGGATGGCGACTGTGAAACCGGATCATAACCTCGCCAAAATTTCCTCATTCTCTTCTTCGTCCACCTGTTCTTCGTCCCCATCCTCTTTTTCGTCCTCTTCTCCTCCTCCTCCTCCTCCTCTCCCTCCTCCTCCACCTCTTCCTTCTTCTCCTTCTTCTCTCCCTCCTCCTCATCCTTTTCCTCCTTCACCTCCTTCTCTTCCTCCTTCACCTCCTTCTCTTCCTCCTTCACCTCCTTCTCTTCCTCCTTCACCTCCTTCTCTTCCTCCTTCACCTCCTTCTCTTCCTCCTTCACCTCCTTCTCTTCCTCCTCCACCTCCTCTTTCTCTTCCTCCTCCTTCTCCCTCCTCCTCTTTCTCCTCTCCCTCCTCCTCCTCTTCATTGCCATGCAAGCACACCTGCAGACAAGCATTTTGAATTCCTAGGAAGTGTACAGTTTGTCTTAGACACAGGAGGTGGGGGGGGGGCTGGTGGCGGGTGATATGAATGTGGGAGAGAGGGGGCAAAGGTGGGGGAAGGGGGAGAAAGGAGTGGTGGTGGAGAATTAGGAAGGTGGGAGAGGAAGAGAGGGGGAAGGTGGGAGAGGGAGACAGGGGGAAGGTGGGAGAGGGAGAGAGGGGGAAGGTGGGAGAGGGAGAGAGGGGGAAGTTGGGAGAGGGAGAGAGGGGGAAGGTGGGAGAGGGAGAGAGGGGGAAGGTGGGAGAGGGAGAGAGGGGGAAGGTAGGAGAGGGAGACAGGGGTAAGGTGGGAAAGGAAGAGAGGGGGAAGTTGGGAGAGGGAGAGAGGGGGAAGGTGGGAGAGGGAGAGAGGGGGAAGGTGGGAGAGGGAGAGAGTGGGAAGGTAGGAGAGGGAGAGAGGGGGGAAGGTGGTAGAGGGAGAGAGGGGGGAAGGTGGGAGAGGGAGAGAGGGGGAAGCTGTGAGAGCAGGAAGGGATTTAGAGGGGGAGTTTGAGAGGGGGGAAAGGGGTGGGGGGTTGGTGTGGGGGGGGGAAGCTTGCGTCAATCCTCCTTGGAGAGGTCCCGCTTGCTAGCGGATCCCGAGGGAGTGAGGGAATGAGGGAGGGATGGGCCAAGGCTGTCAAGGTACAGGCAGATCCTTGGATCGCTTGCGTACGTCGAGGAGAGGAGGAGGAGGGGGAGGAATGAGAGGAAGAAGAGGAGGAGGAGAAGGAGGAAGAGGAAGAATAGAAAATACGACTGATGAATATCAAAGACAATTTCAGCGAGATAGAGTATAAAGGAGTTTATGGTAAATGGCTTCTGTCATTAGAAATTATAATTAAAATTTTTAAAGTTAAATCTATCTGGTTTATTGAATTATTTTCAAAATTTACCAATGAAGTTTGTAAAATTATATTTTCTGATAATAGATTTGGGTCCTGTCAATGACGTCATGTTGGTGTTCATGGCTGCGTTCGATGCAAAACTTTTTTTTCTATTTGCGACATTTATGAATCGTTGATGTATCAAAACTTCAAATATGTCTCGTGTTAATTATTCAACACTTCTTTTTATATGGTTTTCTTGTTATATTTGTTGAGTCACAATGATATCATGGAACAGCAACAAATAATATATTTCTATCGTCTTAAATTATTGTGGATTGGCTGTCAGTAGTAGGACGACATAGTGGAGAATATATACATATTTTTTATTTTAATTCAATCTAAATAAATGTAATCTCTGCTATATTTTAATATTTCTAAATTTATAAAAACAAAAATACACATGATATCTATGCAATATGCGTAAATTTTAGAAGAATTACATATACTTCAAGTTTTGTGAAATATGATCACGTGCTACTTATTCTGGCTGTCCTACCACTTACGGGAAAGGTGACTGTTTCTGTCAAAAAAATACTCGGACCTTCAAACGATAAAAAAGAATATAGTCTTAAAAATATTTAAGACATATTGTGTTATTATTATAGAAACAATTGTATATAAATGCACACACGCAGATAATGTAAATTGATCATTTGCAATAATTTATCTGCAAGGATGCCACACAGGTGGTCTAGCTACAAGGATAAGATTACGAGCACACTTACTCAGGATGCTCAATTACATACATTCCCCCCTCTCCCACCTTCCCCCTCTCCCTCTCCCACCTTCCCTCTCTCCCTCTCCCACCTTCCCCCTCTCTTCCTCTCCCACCTTCCCCCTCTCTTCCTCTCCCACCTTCCCCCTCTCTCTCTTCTACCTTTCCCCCTGTCTCCCTCTCCCACCTTCCCCTCTCTCCCTCTCCCACCTTCCCCCTCTCTCCCTCTCCCACCTTCCCCCTCTCCCACCTTCCCCTTCTCTCCCTCTCCCACCTTCCCCTTCTCTCCCTCCCCCACCTTCCCCTTCTCTCCCTCTCCCACCTTCCCCCTCTCTTCCTCTCCCACCTTCCCCCTCTCTCCCTCTCCCACTTCCCCTCTTCCTCTCCCACCTTCCTTTCCTCCACCACCATCTCTTTCTCCTCTTTCTCTCCTTCCTCCTCCTCCACTCCTCCTTTTCCTCTTCCTTTACTTGCTCCTCCTCATCCTACTTCTTCTCTTATTCCTCCTCTTCTCCCTTCTCTCGTTCCTCCTTTGCTGTTCTATTCGCGTCCATCCACTTCCACTCCCATCTTCGTCTTCCTTTCAAACCATTCCGATGGCTCCACTCTCGTGTCCCTCAAGTCTTCCACTTTCACTCTCACCATTCCCACTCTCACTCTCGTTACTCTCACTTTTTTTTTTCCATCTCTGCTACTTCTACTTCCACCACTCCTACTCTCGTCACTCCTGCACTACCATAACTCCATTTTTCTACTCCTACTCTCGGTCTCGTAAAAAAATCTTGATAAATATATGTAAATGTAAACAGGAAATCAAACAAAAGTGAATCTGTATACGAACACGCTGTTGAACATGTAGTGGAAGCCGGTGTCAGTGGATCCGATTCAAATGTGTTATGTCGTTTATACCAAGATCTAAGAATATAAGGTCTAACCACTTCCGACCGTTTTTCGAGGGAGTTGGCGCAGCGAGCCCGTGAACGTCACTTGGCTGTTCAAAGTGGGGTTAGCGGGTCCTATAGCTGTCAGTTGAAGTTGGTCCGTCGTTCGAAAATGACGTCGCCTTCGCTCGCACCGCTCCACTCAATTATTTATATTCTGACAAATATTATATAAAATATATATATATAATATATATAAAATATTATAGTTCCTGTCTATATATATGAATATATAATATATATGATATATAATATATATATATAATATATAAAATATTATAGTTCCTGTCATCCTTGGCGTTTCACAGTTTTCTTCAATGTATCACAAAGAGAAAATGGACGCATCTAAATGACGTCAGAAGCTGCGCAGAACTACTCCAGCGATTAGACCTGTTTACTTAGACCTTGGTTTATACGGCGCTGTTTTTATTCCCTTTGGACGAGCGTCTTTATTCGCCAGCGACTAAAACCATAAATTTGTAGCTGTGGACTCTAGACGCTAGCTTCTTTATTCGCTACTGAAACACTAGACGCGAGCGGTAAAGTTCAATATGTTTAAGTTTGTGGGAATGTCAAACAGACACTGCGAATTTATGATTTTAGACGTTAGCGAATTAAGACGCATCCCCAAAGCGAATAAAAGTAGCAAAACGCTCAACTTACTGTTCGCGTTTAGCGTTTCAGTAGCGAATAAAGAAACTAGCGTCCAGCGTCAAAAGCAGTGTCGCGTAAACTGGCCCTAAGCGGAAGTCTAAACAAGAGTTTATCATTGACGTGTTAATTTATATACTGACTACTTAAGGCGTTGCACAGTTCCAACCTGTTTGAAAACATTATTTATATTTTTACAATATTTTCGACTCCCCTAGCGATGATTTGGGAAGTTTGCTGTGAAAATCATAACAAATAAAATATGAAAAAATAGAATAGAATGAAATAGAATAAGATAAAACAAACAAATAGTTAAATAAAGAAATAGTTAAGTAAATTAAGATATAAAAAATATTTAATATACAGTATAGATAAAATGTAGGACGATATGGTTCCACGGACGTCAAGGACGTCATGTAGCGCTCTAATGATGACGTCACGTCGCGTACGAATAACCACCATCAAGATAAGAACCGGTTTCGTCTCTCACTGGAAAACTATTGCAATAAGACCACATTCACACAAATAGAGACTGCACGCACTTAAACACGCAGTCGCCACCACAGAAGATTTTGTACATGATTTGAATTTGTCTGATCTTAACACTCGCTGAAAATATTTTCCCCGCTGCCATCGCTTAACAATATTCTATTTTGGCTGTCGGCAGGTTATTTTATTCGAATGGTTACTGGTAGGAGGTGGGAGGTAGGACGAGGAGCTGAATCTCAGTCGAAGGATACGTGTATTAGTATATGATTAAAACACTAAAGGTGGATTCACGCTGAATATATAAGTTCCAATATGACATGCACGAGAAGTTGCCGACGTGGAAGTCGTTATGTGTATATGAATCATAAGAATTCCAAACTTATACAAGCCTTGAGTACCGTTATATAGGTTGATATATTCATGATATATTCGTAATAGAATAATACATTCACATATAATTAGGATATCTTAGTTTATCTGACCTAGATAAGGGTTTAATAGGTAAGAATTAAAATATGAATTTGAGGGAATGGCGACAAATACGGTCGCCTTGGCTATCGTAAGAAAATGCAGTGATTCTATAGGAATATTTTTTTAGTTCCAATATGACATTTTCTGATATTAGTAATATTAACGTTTTTAATACACATGCGACATTTTTTCATTTTATATATTTCTTATTTTCTGATATATATATATATATATATATATATATATATAGTAGACATTTGAGAGTGTAACTTAAAGTTTCGTTAGTCAATAAACTGATTATTTCTTAACAGGTTCTATTATAATACGGGAATTCGGTTAATCTTCATTGATCTTTTTTATTTACATACTATACCCGGAATATATATTTAAGATTCAGTTGAAAAATAAATAAAAGTTAATTGTCTAATAACTTTATTAGTAATTATAAGATTATTCAGTAAATGGCAACCCTAAATAACGATAGCCATTGATCAAGACCAAATGTAAACAAAAGTTCAAGTCATCCATAAAGAGTAAATAGATAAATACAGAGAAATAAATAATTAAGTAATGAATAAATGAAAAATAAATGAACAAAAATCTATACACAAAAAGGTTTTTCCCCCTTAAACGGGAGGTAGCCAAATTAAAAGGCATGTACCCGCTTCCACCCATTCCACTCCCACCCATTCCACTCACATCCACTCCCATCCACCACCCTCTCCTCCCTCTCATGTTAGCTCCTCGTGGATGAAGAGTCATCCCTGTTTCTTCATCACTACCCTGGGTCAGAAGCAGTGCAGCAAGACACGGTACATCCACAGCAAGGCCGCTTCATTTAATCGGCGACCCCCTGACCCCCCTCTCTGCCCCCTCATGCTGAAAATAGAGAAGACGGGGAGAAATCCCTCTCGGGTTGCGTCAAAATATCATCCACATAGAACCCTTACCTACTCCCACCACCCCACGTCCCTCCCTTCCTTGCATTATAGTTATCATCTACACAAAGCCATTCTCCGCTCATCCGTATATACTGCCTTCTACCTTCATCAACAGACATTCCCCCTCTTGCTCAAATACCCATTCACCACGTTCATCCATCTCGTTCTTGGTCGTCCCCTCAAGTTCACTCCATCCACCTCTGCGTTCCACACCTCTTTTACTAATATTTCTTCACTCATTCTTTCCACGTGTCTAAACCATCCCAATACTCTTTCATCATTCCTATCTGATATCTCCATTTCCACCCCCGCTCTCCTCCTCACCTCCTTGTTTCTCACTCTATCCAGCCTTGTAACCCCTGCCACACTTCTTTATGTTTCTCTCCTCTCGTAAGTTCTAAGTCTCCGCCCCGTACAGTGCCGTCGCAACAATCACCTCTTCAAATAATCTCTTCTTTGGATCCATTCCTAGATGTATGTTTTTTCATGACACTTTTTAATCCCCCAACTTGACAGACATATATGCAATTTCGACGTGAGAAGGCCACGAAAGTTTCCTATTTCGGGAGCAAGATGACTATCTTCACGGGGACACGGAACTTTCTTACGAAAAAAAAAAAAAAAAATACCGAATGTGAATCGCGTTTTACAAAATGTGTTGCCCGAAAGCAGTTTCCGCGCCAATTGCTGACGAAAAATTGCTCGTGTTAACAACGCTTTACTTCCAACATGCTGCCATCCTCTCTTTGTACATCCCATAACTTTACTTTTACCCACATTTACCTTCAACTTTCTCCTATCGCATACTTACCCAAACTCCGTCACTTACTACCTTAAAAAACCCTCCTCTGACCCTGCTACCAACGCAGTGTCGTCCACAAACAACATCCGACTCACCTTCCACTTCTGTTCATTTTCTTTAACCATCTCCAGTACCCTGCCCATTACCCTTGCAGTTACCTCCCGCACCACCCCATCCATGTACACATTGAACAGCTATGGCGACATGACACATCCCTAACGTAGCCCTACCTTTACCTCAAACCACTCACTCCAATTCCAATTCTAATGTATACTCTACTACTCTCGCAAAAACTCTTGACTACTCTGAACAGCTTTCCTCCGATCCTATATATTTGCAGTACCTCCCACAGTACCTTTCTGTTACCCTGCCATAACCCTTTTCCAAATCCATAAAGGCTAAAAAAAAAATCTTTACCTTTTCCTAAAGCTTTCTCACAGATGTGCCTTACCCCAAAAACCTGATCCACGCAACCCCTACACTGCTTCTCGCCATTTACTCCCTCTGTTCCTCTCCTAATCCTCTCAGTTAAAACCCTCCCATAAGCCTTTCCGACTACATTCAACAAACTGATCCCTCTAAAACTACAACATTCACATTTGTCCCCTTTTCCTTTGTAGAGCGGAACTATAAAGGCGCTTCACTTGTCTTCCGGCACTCTACTCTTCCTTAGACACACATGAAACAACCTTACTAGCCATCCTACTATAATTTTACCTTCCTTCTTCAGACACTACGCATGACTCCCATCCATCCCATGTGCCTTACCTGCTCTGATAATTTTCAAAACTTCTTGTATCTCGTATTTTTCTTATCTCTTCCATTTTCCTCTTCCACCACCGTCATTTTCTTAGCTTCTCCCACTGCCACCATCAATCCCATCTCTATCCTCCTTCACATTCAACATCTCTAAAATACTCTGCCCATCTTCCCCTTATCGCCTCCTCCTCCGTTAACATCTATTCATCTGCACCTTATCTTCTCTACTCTGCCTGACTCACCTCCCTGTCCTCTCTTAGCTTCTTCCTAAAACATTTTGTTATTATTTTCATTTCTTTTGTCATGCTTTTCCTCCATTTTACATCTGCTCTCTTTTTTTATTCCTTTATCTTTTGTTTTGCTTTTTTTTTTGTACTTCTCGTGTGTTTATCTCGTTCTACTTTGCAACCAGTCCCTGAGTGTTCGTTTCTTCTTTTCTACTACCTTCACTTCATACCCCAACATTCGCTACCTTTTCTTCTATCCCCCCATACTACTTGTTCCACATACCGTCTTTGCACATCTTGTAGCTCCCTCCTTGAAACACCCTCATTCCTCTTCCACTCCTACCTCTAATCTATCCTTCACCAGCTCCCACACTTTTCTCAGCTTTTCTTTGTACCCCTGCTCCTTTTCTTTCTCATTTAAACAGTTCATTATAAACACCTCTCTACCTTAGGCCCTTTTCCTCTTTCTCCACCTATCCTCCACTCTTAACATGCTTTCTA
>NC_134811.1:13829363-13846863 GCF_046742065.1 Oratosquilla oratoria
GAAACAGCTGCGTCTCAGACCGCGGATTCGGTCAATGTTGCTCTACGATAGCGGTTAATGTAATTAATTTATTCCTGTATTTAGATATGTATAAAACGTTAAAATAAATATTGAGTGTCCATACTCACTTCCACAATGTAAATTGTTGTAAATAGACAGAAGATGTTTAGAATTGTAAATTGTAAACCGCCACCATTTTCTTCGTTACCTTCTTTTGGTGGAAAACAGTCACGAGGCGACACAATAAAGAGAAGAACCACGAATATTTTATCTTCATTGTTTCCAACCATTGTAGAACAACACTAGTCTACATTCTGGAGGCAGTGGTGGGATTCGACGCTAAATTCTCCCTGGGATTCGACGCTACATTCTCCCTGGGATTCGACGCTAAATTCTCCCTGGGATTCGACGCTACATTCTCCCTGGGATTCGACGCTACACCTTCCTTGGGATTCAACACTACATTCTTACGAGGCACCAAAGCGGATTTGACCTGCTGGAAAGATATATTCGGGAAGCCAGCCGAACATAGACACGTCCCTATTCTCATCGAAGGCAAGTTTCCCTTCCCACTATTCCTCTACTACATTTGTCATCCCGTTCTAATACGCTGCCCATCGCTCGGCATCATTCCTATGTTGCACCACCCACAGGCCGTTTCCCCCTCCGTACGCCCCTTGCACATGCAACTTCCTGTGTAGAGACTACAAATACAGGCATTCTGCCTCCACCTTCTCTACCGCCACAGCACCTTGGGCCACACAAGACTGTAGCAACCGTCGTGATCGCCTGGAACACCACCTCCACTCCTGCATTTAGCTTCGTGCCCACCACCAACTACTACCTCCATCCGCCCCTCCCCATTCATCGCCTAGGACCGCCCACGAGAGCAACTTTCACTGTCCACTCCAACGAAAAGTCTGGGTACACCCATATTTTTCTTATACAATTTCTGTTGCTATTCTTCTTTTGGGGTTTTCATGCATATATATCCTTCATTTTGGCAATTTTCGTATTTCTCACCAGCTCTGACCACGTCATAAGAATATATACCTCCCTCTGTTGACAGCAGTGTATCTTTACACCGAATCTTTCCCACTGCATCTCCAACCCAATTGCCAAACTACTACATCATCCCTGGTAAGTAGATACGATTTCCGTTCTCAATATCACGTATGAGGTAATTACTTTTTTTTGTGAAGTTGTCCAAACCTATTTCTGACACGACATACGGACCTAGTACACACAGCCGCTCTGCTCTAAATTGCAAAACGCCAGGCATGTCCCCTCTTTCTTCTAACAGCTCTTCGGGTAATTCACCTGCCACGCAAAACACCATGACAACACAGAATCTTATCATCATAGTCAAAGATGAAGCAACATTACCTAGATTTAACGGGAAGAACATTCTTGTACACAAGTTCCTCTCCGAGGTTGAACCAGAAATAACATGTAGAAACGTCACAGACGACAAAGTTAAAATATCTATTCTAACATTCAGAATAGAGAAAAAATAACTCATTATTTGGTGATGTCATTTAGTCTGGTCTTTTTGAAGAAACTGTCTTATCGTGATTTCGTAGAGCACTTTAGGAAGTCCTTTGCATCATTTGAACCACTTGGATAACTCCCCCCCTCCCCCGCATGTCCAAATCAGTTAAACTAAGACTAAACGCCCATTAAATACAGTTGGTTTTTCATCGTCTGAGGAAATTTTCTTGTCCTTCGTAGAGGAATTCAACATTAAACCCACTCCAGTCTCAGAAGTGTTATCTAGATTCAAACGTAGTGCTCGTCAGCTCAAAGGCGCTACTTCCTCGCAAGTATACAAATTCTTATATTTTTGTTTTCTTTGGGCATCAACTTCGCTGTGCTCAGTGACTGGTAGCTGAGCCAAGCATCTGTTGCAAGAAATGCCTGTACCGTATATTGAGTGTGAACTATTCATTCTATGCTAGTGTGCATACGCGCACACGCATGCATTAGCTACTCTGTCAGATCCTGGAAGCAGCAATGGGCCACCAATTATGTGATGCGATCCGCGGTCGGGTTGGTTTGACCTGGTAAATGAACCGCCGAAACAGCTGCATCTCATGAGACCGGTGGATTCGGCCGTACAATGTTGCCATACGGTAGCAGTTAACGTAATTCATCACTTATATTTAGAGGTATATAAAGAGTTAAAATAAATACTGGGTGTCCATACTCAGTTCCATAATGTAAACAGTTGTAAATAGACAGAAGATGTTTAGAACTGTAAACTGTAAAATATTGTTGGCAACTGCCACTATTTTCTTTGTCACCTCATTTGGTGGAAAACACCAGTCACGCAGTAAATACTCTTTAAGAGGGCCCAGTGGCAATAGCCCTCTTTCTTACACAACTATCTTTTCATTTTCATACAGACATCTCTTCCCCTCGTACAATTACCGATCCCGCGCTAGTTGGTGGTATTTTCTAGGTAGTCCATAGTCCAGTCACACGACACAATAAAGAGAAGAACCACGAATAGTTTATCTCCAATGCCTCCAACCAATGTAGACAGTCTACACCGGCGTACGTTGCTCCTTTTATATTCATGTATAGGCTACTACAATTAGGTAAATACAAACGTTCAGTAATGCATTGTTTTAGCAAGTTATTTTGTTACTGATTTCCAACAAGAAAGATATGTTGATATACTTATACTTTAATTTACCAAATTAATATTTAATTTTGTATTGATATATTGTGTAGGTATGCACTTCCTTGATACTACGTCTTGTTTGTTTCCTTTTTGTACTGCAATTGTACACACTGTGCACAGATATAAAAATACGATTTGTAAAATTGCGAGGATGGCACCAAAAGTATTTGACATTTATTTCCATTGTGGTCCTAAAAGGTTAGGTCTCATTGCTGCAATTCTTTAGATTTTGTTCCAGTATAACGCAAATATGTTTTCCGTTTTTTTATTTGGAAAATGTAATTTTCTATAGAATGGTTACATTGGCTTAGGTCAGAAGTTTCATGTTAAATAATCGTCCTTGCGTGATTGCGGAGTTTTACCTAGTTCTTACCTATATTATCGGCTAGTTCTATATCATCGGCTAGCTCATTTTGTGTATTTTCAATTTTGAACCCCAAATATAAATACCACAAGTTAATAGTAACATCGGTATCAAATTTTTAAAAAGTTGGGACAAACATCTTTGTATATTACAAAGATGTTCACCAATCTTACAACTGGTGTTCTTACCTATGTAGTCAGCTAGCTCTTATTCTAATCAATTTAAACCAAAACTATAAGTACCGCAAATTATTAGTAGTGTCAATAGATTGTTTTACTATATTTCTCACCAAACTCGTTAGGCGTATCACCAGTCAGTGGTCCAGCTGTGCAAAAAGACGCCAATTTCTTCTGTTCTGATGGAGTTATTCTTCCATTGTCTGCATATCACTTCCTCTCTTCTCTATAGCGTCCTTGATGTTCAGGATCCAGCGCATGCGGGGTCTTCCCCTTGGTCTTCTTCCTTCAGGTTGGCACTCTAGGATTTCCATTCCTTTCATGATTCTATTAATAGTCAGTAGATCTCCTCTTTCTCTTTCTTTGTTCCAGAGTTGGTAGTTCCAATTTGGACAATCTTTGTTCGTATGTCAATATAGTGTTGATGCTTTGTAAGTTTGTCGTTGCTCTTTGTATTCTTTCTAATTTCTTTATATTCCTTTTGGTACTGGGTGTCTATAGTGTTGTAGCATACTCCAATTTTGGTCTTATCAGTGTAACTAATATTTTCTTGACCATTTCTTCATCCAAATAGTCAAATGCCATTTTCATCGACCTTAGTAGGTTGAAGGTGTGTGTACTTTTTAGAACTGCACACTTACGCGATATAGCATTAGAAAATTAAATATTTTGTAAAATATAATACATCCATGTAATACAAAAAATTCTTGGCTGAAAACAATAACAAAACGTTGCTAAAAGCTATGCAGTATGCACAAGAGAACAAAGTCGCATCGACTCTGTTCGACGCCGTAATCGTTTTGATAGATTCAGAGGACGGAGATGACAACGAGCACCTTGATACTAATTGTCACCAGAAAAATGATAAACAAATATTTGGATATAGAGGCCTAATGGCCTGCGTTCAGTAACAACATAAGTAAACATAAGTAAGTAATGTGTATCCTTTTAGCTTACTTTCGTAAGGTGGGAGGCTTCATCTGGTCCTCGGCACGTAGAGCTAGAAATAAGTTCACTGCCTAACCTTTGAATTCGCTTTGCACTTATTAAAAATAGTCTTGTGAATAAAAAAATTAAATTCATTCCACAAGTCCATGTCATATTAGTTACGAGTCATTGCATAGGGGCTGCAACCTGTACACTAACACCACTACAGCATCTAACCTTTGTTAGTATTAGTTGTTATGTGGTATTATTGGCCTTCGGGGTACCTAATGGCCAATACTAAACTCTAAAGGTAATATAGTCAGTGATAACTTAAGAATGAAGATTTTAATGAAATGGTTTTTGTAAATCATTAAATTAAAGTTTTACTTCTAACCAAAACTGTATATAAGAAAGGAGAAAATTGAATACACTTTTTTAATTTCTGAGAAGTAGAATACAAAAGCACTTTTAACTTTACAATGATGAAGAATTTCACATTCTAATAAAAATCATAAATCAAAGAGGATTACTTATTATGAATTATCTTATAAGGAACTTGTTACTTGTACTTTCTTGAATTACTGGATACAAAAAGAAAATTGTAATAGCCAGTATTCAACCAAAAAAATGTTAAATCTATACTGGAAAATCAAAGCAGTCTTTGAAAAAAATGCAGTTCTTTGATAGTTAATAAAAAATGAGATTGAAAAAATATACGGTACATATTTTCTGCTTTCATGATTTTAAGCAAAAATAAAAAAAAAATTCCTATCCCTAATCAGTTCCTTAATTTTGAATGTACAATACCATAACTTGAAAAAACTGAACTCCTGATTAAGAAGCCACAGCAGATAATAGCTGCTGTGTTGCTGAAATTATATCACTGGACAATTTATAGTTTCACCCAACCAACGATTTTCCTATGTGGCTTATGGGTTTCTGGAGAAAGTCGTTGGTTGGGTGAAACTATAAATTGACCTATATCATCATCCAGTACATTAGATTGTGACTTCCACCATTCAACAGCTGACAGATTTGGTCACAGAATCAGTAAACTTGAATGCAAAAAAGATGATTTGGCTTGAAATTTCATGATGACTGTAACAAATGAAGGAAACTTTTTTATTAGAATACTCCATGGGATCATTCACTTCTGTACTAAGCTTTTTTTTCCTTGAAGGGAAGGATGGATGAGGTTAAAGCTGTATTGGACTATGTTGGAATTACTTCAGGCCACTTACTATAAGCATCTACTACAATAATCAAGTAAGAATGACCTAGATATAGACCTGCATAATCTATGTGTAATCTTTGCCATTGATGTTAAGCCGTAGTGGAATGTGTTGGAAATATTCAGGCTTCTTACTATAAGCATCTACTGCAATAAAGTAGGAATGGCCTAAATATGGATATGCATAATCTATGTGTAACCTTTGCCATGGATATTTGGGATATTTGCATGGATGTCAATGGAACCTTGCTGGTTCATTCTGCGATACTGCACCCTGTACACATTTCTTTATAAAAAAATTTAGTCACTGCCCACCCTTGGTCACCATACAAATGATCTAGCAGTGGCGGATCACATGAAGAATTGTCCCCCCAGACTTTAACAGGCTGACAGTTCTTTATGTAGGCTTTTCTAGGGTGACAATTCTACATGTGTGCCATCCTAGGTTTATGATTCTTCAGTTGTAAAGTTGATGACAATAAGTAAAACCCTCATTCAACCTAACCTAATCTTTATTTGGCCTACTGGCGTGATATTTCTTCAGATGGGATCTCATGGGGTGATGAGTCTTCATGTGGGCATTCTCGGGTGACAATTCTTCATGTGACACCCAGTGGCTTTAGATCTTGCAATACCTTGATGATTTGCATGAATTTCTTTCTAATACTCTTTGTCTCGGTGCTTGTGGTATGACTGTGGTGCTCCACACCAGATTGGAGTCAAGGGGGATATTATTATTATTATTATTATTAAGAAAAAAAAAAAATGTTTCCTTCCCTTATTTGAACATCAATGATTTCCAAATACAGTATTGGGTTGTAAGGGGAATTTAATATAGTTTGTTCTATATACGTTACCAAATCCTTAAGCTTAATAGGTAGCATGATTGGAATTATTAATCACTTCAGAGGGCTTGTCTTACTTCAAACTAACTTGCCAATCCATTCCCTTTCCCAACAATATGACTAAAGATACACATAAAAAATATATATAAATGCACTTCAAATTAAGATATCACAAGACCATCAATGGGCAACTAGTAACTACACTCTCTCCCATGGGTCTAGTTTGGCATAGAGGAATGGGGGAAAAGAGGATTCGCACAAGCAATGAAGGGAGTAGGGGGAAAAAGGGGCACATACAAAAATTGAAGGAGGGTTTACTTACATTTGGGTGGTTGGATGTATTTTTATGTGTTGCCAGTATGTGTTGAAATTTCTCTCAGGCATCCTATCCACTAATCTTGAATAATATAAAGGAATATGAGGAATGTGGGCATTACACATGTCCCTTCTCTGGAGAACAAAAATTTTGCATCGCTAGGTGAAGGAACCTTGGTTTTTAGAATGACACCAGAGAAGAACATTTCCAGAACTGAAGGGGTGCTTTGTGCTTTTTGATTGGTTGTGTTCCCACAGCTTCACCAGGGGCACTTGTTACTTCACCAATTTTTTATGTACCTCAGGAAGTAATTTTTCTTTTACCTTTTTGTTTCCTTTTACTGTGGTATTGGTGGAGCTCCCTAACTGGTCTCAGTCCCTGGCTGGCAGACATGGCCGCCTTAACTGGGCTAAGCCTACCACTCTTGTTGCTGGGTTCACCCCAGAAGAATCTTCCCAGACATTCTGCCTTTTGTACACATTTATCTTTTACACCCTCCTTTCATTCATGTTTACTTATTTCTTATATGCTCTATCTTCCACTTCCCAGCCTCTTTCTTGCCAAGCCATCAAAAATGCCATCCCATGAGGTCTCCTCTAGTGGTTCCGTGGTCCGCCAGGCAATGTCCCTATGCAGTCAGAATTGTGTTTTGTATTTGAGGGGAAGAACCTATATCAAGCCATCATGAGGATTCGACTATAACCTTGTCTAACTCATCAATCTATTCTCTATCAACTTCACAAATTTTCATGAGAGCTGGCCAATTCTGTATGTAAATCTTCAGACAGTCACACATGAGTTCAAATCTAAATATGATAATTTGAAATCAAAGATATAGATTAACTTGGAACCATACATGCATTTGAGTCTAGGTATGTTAGAAAATTAGAGAATAGAAGATGAGACCCAATGAGCGTTGCTCCTTTCCTGTATACGACAATTAGGTAAAATCTTATATCTTGAGACATAAGAAGACATCCCCCACCTACCTGCGGGTATCTTGCAGAAGTGTAGTGATCATTTCAAAGTATTTTACTACATACACCACATTATCTTTAATATCTGCAATTTCATGTTCATGAGTCAGATTTAGAATGTGTGCAGTACAGCCATAGGTCACTAACTTCAGTTTATTTTCTTATTCTAACAGTTTTCTGATTTTGTTGACATTCCGCTGCCACCATATGTACTGGGTGTGGCTAAATAAACTAAATAACAATGTAAGATACTATATTTCTCAATGGGATAAAGCACTACTAAGACAAGGGTGCAGTCGCTTTGTAAGCCGAACCAAGACTGACGCCAAGAAGCTCAGACTTGGCGGGAAAAACATATACGCTTAAATGAACACTTGGTTCTCACAATAATATATAAAATGTATAATAATAAATAAACAGTATTACAAATATGTATGTACAACACACAAAGAATATTCTCTGCCACCATTACAAGCTGCATTATCTGTCATGACACTACCAACATGGCAACCAAGTTCTATACATTTTTATTTTTCATTATGAGAGCTCTTCAAGATATTCAACAGTATGAGGCAGGCTACTTGTGTCAATTGTATCTACTACATATATAAATAATTTAGAGGTTGTCACAGTAACACATAATAGGTTCATTGTGAATGTTAGACCATTTATCTAAAGAAAGACGTACAGTTTCATCCTTCAGATCTGTGGCACACTGCATATTCTTTTTTATATATCATGGGTAGTTATTTGTCTGCAATTCTTGTTGGAGTGTATCCTGGCCTCATCTTCTCAACCATTATACAAAACTGAGGATTTTCTACCCTGTCTTAAATGAAGAGTTGGTTGTAAAGACCATTTTAGCAACTTCTTCATGAAGGTTTCCTTTTTCTTATGAAGTTGTTTTGGTAATGAACGAGTCCAAAGTTGTTGCTTTATGCTCTGAATAACTTGTTACAGAAGTTCGATTCCCTTTCTGTGATGTTGGAGTTACAACACTTTTTTGAGTCACTTTTTAGTCAGTGGTGTTGATGTTGATGCAGTAGGTACAATTTCTGAATAAAAACCAAGTTGATAGGAGACAACTTCTACTTATCATAATACTGACACAATAGATATAGCATGGTACAGTAGTGCTTGGTTTCTCATGAGAACTTCATAGAAGAGTAGGGTTGTCAGCCTCTTGCTCCTTCAAGAAGCACATGAATAAAGAAAAAAAAATTGAAAAGTGAACTTGGAGTAATTCAACAAGGGTAATTAGTAATTTTCAATCTTACCTGGATCATCCAAATCCTCATGTGATAGTTCAGTTTGGAGCTACTGACATTTTTCTCTGGTATTTCAGTCTTAATATTGAATACTATATCTTGTTACTCAAGGTTGCAATTTATGCATATAGCTCTCCATCCTATGCTGGACTTTGAAGGGATTCTGTTAAAATGATAGTTGTCTTGCAAGTAATGCTGGATGTCATGCAGGTATTTGGTTGATGGTCAGTGTTTGCCCCCTTTTCAATACTTAAAGAAATGTCCAGATATTTGGATGGAATGAAGTAATATTTGCTGGTGGTGGGGAGATGATGAGTCTAAATTAACCCAACCATATGTAGATATAGGTGGTGACAGGTTAGATTAGGTTGATAGGGTAATGTACTTTTCATCCAAGATTATCTGAAATAATTATTTTATAGATTTATCCGTAGGCTTTTGGTGCTATTTCTACCAAAATTAACTGGTGGGAGAGTCCTCTGATAAATCGAAAACAAGAGTAGTGGTTGAAAGTCATGATCAGACTCACATGAATCACACTATGAAACTAATATCTGACATCCTTGTGGTGGACCTCTGCAGAAATTTTACCATAAAGAAGAAGGGAGGGTGATGAGTCTATATCAAGAGGTGCATGGCTGTGGCCAAATCCATCATCTTTGACATATGTGCTTGGACTGTTGGGGAAGGTAATAAAATCAGTCACTGCTGGGAACTGGAGAGAGGTAGAGAATTTGGACTCGCAACTAAGCAAAGGGTGTGGGATGGGTGAAAGGTGGTTGTATGCTTGGACTCTGCCACCCATCTGTGTTTCTACACGACTCACCATGAACCACCACGTGACTGCCTTTAGTATTGGTCACTGATTATTCAATTGGTCATATCAATATCATATCTATACACAGACGTATGAACTTCATAGATGTAGTGGAAATTCTGAAAACTGTAAACTGGTCATTATAATGGTGTGTGCTCCTACCCATTCATATTGTTTAGGTACAATGTAAACAAACACAGTTACCAAATGAACTCTCCCAGCATACTGGATATAAATGCAGGCAATAACACATATGTATGTACTATTATGTTCTTGTATAAAGTATATATGGGGAGCGTCCATTTGAAAAACACTACACTCCTCCCTCGATTTAAGAACGCTCCATATACGAATTTTCGCTATAACGAACAAAAAAATTGTCCCAAAAATTGAAATACGAACCAAAAATTCGCCATAACGAATAAAATCCTGTTGAAAAAGATTACTGTATTTTTAAATCATGAATATTAAAAATAATTATTTTTACATCATAAATATTAAAAAAAAAACTGCCATATGTCCAGGTAAAAGAAATAAAAGTGAAAATAGATACATAAGTTTGTTATTGTTTTCAAAACAACGCCGTGTACTGCTCGGTCTACTCACTCGGTGTCGGTTAATCGTGGATTATTAGCATTATTTCAAGTGACATTATGCCTCCTAAGTGTCCAGGAAGCCCTATTAAGGATGGTGACAAGCCTAAGAGGGCTAGGAAAGCAATATCTCTAGATACTAAATTGTCTGTGTTAAAGAAAAGTGACGAAGGAATGAGAGTGAAGGACATCGCAAATTTGTTTGGCTTGGCTGCTCAATTTAAGTATATTCGATATACGAATGGTTTTTCAAGAACATAACTAGTTCGTAAATAGAGGAAGGAGTGTATTGTGGGAAATACTCATACGAGACCAAAACTTGAAGAACATCCAACTTTATATTGGTTGATATTGGTAGGTAGGGACACCTAAACTGAGATAATAATGTCAAATAGTTTCCACAAAGACAATTAAAAAAAAAGCCAGTATTATCATAAAAACGTCACAGCCAGTTGAGAGATGTCACAGGCTTCTTGAAAGATGACCAGATTTGTGTATATAATGCAGCTGTGTTTCAACAACCTATAGGTTGAAAATGTTAAAGCACTAGTTGTCCCATTATACATTGTCATATCACTACTTCCACATTTACTGGTACTATGCCTTTGATAGCTGTTTCTGCCTGAATATGTCATAATTGTTAAGATTTTTTTTTAGCTGGTATTTCTGATATTTTTTTCATCAGTCAAACGTATTTTACTAAATGTAACAAAAAAAAAATATGGCTAGTACCTCTACATTTTCTTACATCACTATTATTTATTACATTTTGCTAAGATAATAACGCAGGTTCACCATTTACCAGTGTGTCTTGACCTCTTCAATACTAGTCAAATATTACTGCTGTTATACTTTTTGTTTTTCACCTTGAATGAATATGTCACAGAAAACATGATCAAGCCTGTTCACAGAATACGGTGATCACTCAGCTACAACTAAAAGATAAATATAATTAGAAAATGATGCTGGTATCCTTGTATCCACTTGCGGCTCTTGACACGTACATAGGCGTCATTGTATTCAAGAGGTTAATGTGACTCGCACTACTTATATTGGTCAGATGAGTGAGGTGAACTGAATAAACTTTGCTAGAGTAGTTCATGATTAGATTCAGGTCTTGAGTCCAAACATGGATTGTGTTATGGAGTTATATTGAAATATGATTACTGTGGCCAGCTGGGCCATTCCCCCCTCCAAATGTGTGGCCAGATGAAAAAGCTGTAGCAAAATTTTAGTCATTCTGGTTGTGGTGTTGTATGATTTTCAGCACATTTCTAATGAAAAATAGAATGCAATATATCCATATCTGTTAGTAATTGCCTATTTTATATTAGGTGATAGTTTGTACAATGGGTCTGTTTATGTACAAAGGAACTTCATTATGAAATGATGTACAAAACTTCCATAACCCTGTTATTACACACTCTTAAAGAGTTGGATGTCAATTTTATAATTAATTTTTTTTTCCAGGATGAGGGTAACTATCAACAATTCTTTGGAAGAACTATCAGTAGATTCCATATGTTTGTCACACAACAAAGAGGATTCATTGTGACTTCTTTGGCACAGCTATCTTGTGTGTCATCTTAAATATCATGCAATGACCCTTAAGAGAGAAGCCTTTCCAATGTGACCTGTGTTATGTAGCTTTCTCAAGTAAGGGTATTCTCAAACATCACATGATAACCCACGCTGGAGAGAAGCCATTCTAGTGTGACCTGTGCAACGAAGCTTTCTCAAAGAAGGGTGATCTCAGCTGTCATGAGATGACCCACATTGAAGAGAAACAATTCCAGTGTGACCAGTGTGATGCAGCTTTCTTACAAAAGTGTAATCTGAAATGTCACATGATGACCCACACAGGAGAGAGTTCTTTCCAGTGTGATCTATGCAATTCTGTTTTCTCTTAAAAGGGCGTTCTCAAACATCACATAATGAATCACACTGGAGAGAAGCCTATCCAAAGTGACCCGTGCAATGCAGGTTGCTCACAAAAAGGCTCTCTCACAACTCGTATGATGACTCAAACAGGAGAGAAGCCTTTTCCATGTGACCTGTGCAATGCAGCTTTCTCACGAAAGCAAAACCTCAAAACTCACTTGAGAACCCACACAGGAGAGAAGCCTTTCCATTGTGACATATGTGATGCAGCATTTTCAGAAAAGAGAAGTCTGAAACATCACATGATTACCCACAGTGGAGAGAAGCCATTCCAGTGTGACCTGTGCAGTTCAGCTTTCTCCCGGAAGAGTGATTTTAAACGTCATGTGATGACCCACACAGGAAAGAAGTCTTTCCAGTGTGACCGGTGCAATGCTGCTTTCTTACGAAAGAGTGATCTTAGACGTCATGCAGTGACCCACACAGGAGAGAAATCTTTCCATTGTGGTCTGTGCGATTCTGTTTTCTCACAAGAGGGTGGTCTCAAACGTCACATAATGATCCACACTGGAGAGAAGCCTTTCCAGTGTGACCTGTGCGATTTAGCTTTCTCACAAAAGGTTTCTCTCATATCTCACATGACAGTTCACACAGGAGAGAAACCTTTCAAATGTAACCTGTGCGATGCATCTTTCTCACAAAAGAGTACATTGAACAATCATGTGATAGCCCACACAGGAAAGAAACCTTTCCCATGTGACCTTTGTGATGCAGCTTTCTCACAAAAGAGTACTCTGAAAAATCATGTGATGACACACACTGGAGAGAAACCATTCCATTGTGAATTGTGCGATGCAGCTTTCGCACGGAAAGGTGATCTCAAATGTCACATGGTGACCCACACTGGAGAGAAGCCATTCAAGTGTGCTGTGTGTGATAAAGCTTTTGCAAGGAAAAGTGATCTCAAAAGTCATGTAATGACCCATACAGGAGGAAAGCCTTGCTAGTGTGATCTGTGTGATACAGTTTTCTCATGACAGTGATCTGAAACATCATGTGGTGACACAGGAGCAAAGTCTTTCCAATGTGACTTGTGTGATGCATCTTTCTAACAAAAGAGGAATATGAAACACGTGATGACCCATACAGGAGTGAAGCCTTTCCAATGTGACCTGTGCCATTCAGCTTTCTCACAAAAGGGTGATGACAAATCTCTCATGATGACTTACACAGGAGAGAAGACTTGCCAGTGTGACCTGTGCAATGCATCCTTCTCACTAAAGTGTAATCTCAAATTTCACATGACCCACACAGGATAAACCTTTCCAGTGTGACCGGTGTAATGCAGATTTTTCACTAGTCTTCTTAAAGATCACATGGTGACTCACACTGGGAAGATGCCTTTTCAATATGACCTATGTGATGCAGCTTTCTCATGAAAGTTTATCACATGATGACTCACACTTAAGAAGGGTGTTTCCAGCAGCATGACCTGTGACATGTAGCATTCTCATGAAAAGTTGTTCTGAAATAGCACATGGTGTGTGTAATGCAGCTTTCTCATGAGGTAGTAATATCAATTGGCTTATAATGACAATACGGGAGAGTAGTCTTTCCAGTGTGACTTGTGCAATGCATCTTTTTGAAAGATGTTTTCCAATGTCATATAACTTAATATAACTTAGGCAAGAGAGAAACTTTTCTAGAGTGACATTGCCTTTTACATTTCTCACTGAAGACTGGAGCTGGGTGGGGAGATAGTTATTTGATTCAAACTTAGACCTATAGCATTTGAAGTGGAAATGAATGTGATATACTCCTTTTTTTATATGCTGTATGTATTACCTATTAAATTGTTTCAACACAGGTGTTCTGTGTGAACAAGTACTGTATGAAATTATAATTTGACAATGCTGTGGTAAAGTCATACACTAGTGGAGTAGTTTAGTGAATGTTTTTTTTTATAGTACCAGAAGATATAGATTCAGTTCAGCACATATTAATTTGTTGGAAATGGTCCAATTTAAGCTTGAATCTACTATGTTGTAGAATTAGTGGACTGCCACTTGATCTGTATAAAAGAAATGAAATGGATAAGTAAGCAAACAGATGAATGAATGATTGTATCATCATTCATTAGTATTGTTAAACTTAACAATAAATAGGACAAAATTGAAATACTGTTTTGTTACAATACCTAATCACATGCCATACAGGCTATGCTCACCACCACTTGCTGTTTTAACCCATACCTGTGACATGAAACTATTGTAATGTTACTAACTTGTTAATGTGTTACTGCTTGGTTATTGAGTGAGAAGATAAGTACTGAAGAAAGAGACACTTCTTTCTGCAAATTCAAGGATGAAAACCTATTGTGACTTTGTATTTTAATAAACAAATGAGAAGAGGGGATGGGGTTGGTGTGAGTTTCCAAATATCTACATGTTATGCTGACAATTGTGGATAGTTTAGTCATAACTTCACACAGAAAATCACCAGTTACAAAGGAAATATATCCCAATGTATTATAGATAGAGAAAAAGCATCATGACACTGAGCATACCTATATATATATATATATATATATATATATGATATATATGTGTGTGTGTGTGTGTATTTACCTAGTTGTATTATACAGGAAGGGGAGCTATGCTTGTGGTGGCCCATCTTCATATCTTGTTTTATCTAGACTGTTTTTAAATTCGTGTATTGCTTTTGCACACACCACTCTCTCATCTAACTTATTCCAAACATCTATTACCCTGTGGGGAAAGCTGTCTTTTTTCAAGTCTCTTCTATAAGTGTCTTTCTTGATTTTCGTTCTGTGTCCTCTTGTATTTCTACTATCCCATTTTATTAGATCGTCTCTATCAATAGTTTCTATGCCTTTCATGATTCTATAGTTATCAAGTCTCCTCTCTCTCTTCTTTGCTCTAATGTCTGTAGCTCAAGTTTTGCTAGTCTCCCTTCATATGATAGTTCTTAGAGTGTTGGTGCCAATTTTGTAATTGCTATTTGTATTCTTTCAAGTTTTGTTATACATTTTTTTGTACCAAACATCTATTACCCTGTGGGGAAAGCTGTTCTTTTTCAGGTCTTTTCTATAACTGTCTTTCTAGATTTTCTTTCTGTGTCCTCTTGTATTTCTACTATCCCATTTTATTAGATCCTCTCTATCAATAGTTTCTATGCCTTTCATGATTCTATAAATAGTTATCAAGTCTCCTCTCTCTCTTCTTTGCTCTAATGTCTGTAGCTCAAGTTTTGCTAGTCTCTCGTCATACGATAGTTCTGAGAGTGTTGGTCCCGATTTTGGAATCGCTATTTGTATTCTTTCAAGCTTTGTTATACATTTTTTGTACTTGGTGACCATGTTGTCGCTGCATACTCCAATCTTGGTCTTATCAAAGTGATTATTATTTTCTTCACCATTTCTTCGTCCAGGTATGTAAATGCCAATTTGATTGTTCTTATTAAATTATAAGTTTCTCCAAAAATTTTGTTTTTAATGTTTCTCAGGAGACATATTATTCATAATAATGACTCCCAGGTCATTCTCATTTTCTACTTTTTTAATTTCTTCCTCTCCCAATTTATATGATCCCACTATTCTTTTTTTTTTGCTTCTTCCAAATTCCATTATACTACACTTCTTAATATTGAATTCCATCTCCCACTTCCTACTCCATTGCCATACTTTATTGAGATCACTCTGTAGTGACTCACAATCTTCAGTGTTCACTTTTTTCAACAATTTTGTATCATCCATAAAGAAGCTCATATAACTTTCAATTCCTTTATCCATATCATTAATATATATAGTAAACATTATTGGGGCCAAAACTTCCTTGTGGAACTCCACTTATCACTTCATCCCAATTAGAGTGTTTGTCTATTATTACCACTCTCATTTTTCTTTCATGCAAGAAGTCTTTCATCCACTTCAGCAGTTTGCCCTGTATTCCTCCTGCAATTTCTAAAATCTTTAGCAACTTCATTAAGTGGCACTTTATCAAAAGCTTTTTTCAGGTCGAGAAATGCACAATCAGCCCATCCATCTTTTGTATAACATCTATTAGCCTTGAATAAAAACACATTAAGTTTGTGACACATGACTGCCCTTGTCTAAATCCAAATTGCCTTGGATTTAGTACATTGTTTTTTTCTAAATGCCTTGCCCATCTAATTTTAATAATTCTTTCACAAATATTAGCTATAAGAGAGACCGGTCTATAGTTAGTAGGGTCTTCTTGTTTCCCCCATTATATATTGTTACTATATTTGCTCTTTTCCAATCTTCTGGAACTTTTCCCTCTTTCAATGAACTGCTTATTAGACTATGTATTTTGTCTGTTGGTACACTCCTGTTTTCTCTCAAAATCCAGTTTGCCATTTCATCTGGTCCATGTGATTTTCTGACATCAAGATTGCTCAAGTGATTCATTATTTCATTCCTTGTTACTTCTATCTCTTTCATAGGGGGGACTTTCTCCTCCCACTCGATATCTCTAGGTTATATGTTCTCCCTTGTTAACACCAATTTAAAATGCTTGTTCATAATTTCTGCCATTTGTATTTCCTCTGTGTATTCAACTTCTCCTTGTTGTAGTTTCTCTAATTCTTGTTTGTTTTTCAGTTTGTTGTTTACAAATCTGTAAAATAGTTTTGGTTGATCTTTTTTATTTTTCTATGACATCTTTTTTTGTATTTTCTCTTTTCTTTGCACACTTGTACATATTCATTTCTATAACTAGTATATATTTTCCATTTTTCAGGTCTTTTGTCTTTTTTCCATTTTATCCAAGCTTTATCCCATTTGTCTTTTAACTCCCTACAACTTTTGCTGTACCAACTCTTTATATATTCTTTTTCTTTCTTTTGCTTGACTTTTTCACTCTTTTATAATTTTTTGTCAAAATATTCCATTTCTCTTCCACTGTTGTTTCCTCCTTGTGTATTCTCTCCCAGTCTGCTTTTTGAAAGAATTCTCTTATTTAGAAAAAAAAAAAAAAATCCATACATCAATCTTCCTTTTCTATATTCTTCATTTTTTTTCATGTATTTTTTTTTATTTTATTTTGTTCCAGTTCAACCAATATGTGGTCACTTTTACCTATTGGTGTTTTATATCAAATTTTGTCCACTATTTAGGGATCTGATGTGAGCATTAGGTCCAGTCTCAATGGTCCTTCCTCATTTCTATACCTAGTTTTCTCTTGTATGCATTGCATCATTGTATGTTCTATAATCATATCTAGTAGTACATTTCATTAAAAGTAAAATGATTGTATAATTTTACCAAATGTTGAAATGGTGGTTAATTATATTTTAATTTTTCGTGGGCAGTAACAGACTTGGGTTCATAGTAGACAATGAAAAAATGTAGAGACTGAACATCTTGACATCAGGCTTA
>NC_134811.1:13859363-13869363 GCF_046742065.1 Oratosquilla oratoria
TGTGATCTGTGCGATGCAGCTTTCTCAAGGAAAGGGGACCTCAAATGTCATGTGAGGACCCACACTGGAAAGAAGCCATTCCAGTGTGACCTGTGCAGTGCAGCTTACTCAAGGAAAGGTGGTCTCAAATATCACGTGATGACCCACAATGGAGAAAAACCATTCCAATGTGACCTGTGCGATGCAGCTTTCTCACAAAAGAGTGATCTGAAACGTCATGTGATGACCCACACAGGAGGGAAGCCTGACCTGTGTGATGCAGCTTTCTCACAAAAGTGATCTGAAACATCATGTGGTGACCCACAAGGAGAGAAGCCTTTGCAGTTTGACCTGTGTGATGCAGCTGTCTCACAAGAGAGAAATCTGGAACATCATTTGATGACCTGCACAGGAGAAAAGCCTTTCCAGTGTGATCTGTGTGATTCTGCATTCTCAGAAAGGTGTCAAATAATGCCCCATGCAGGAGAGAAGCCTTTCCAATGTGACCTGTGCAATGCACCCTTCTCACTAAAGTGTCATCTCAAATTTCACATGATTCACACAAGAGAGAAATCTTTCCAGTGTGACCTGTCTGTTGCACCTTTCTCACTAGTCTTATTAAAGATCACATGGTGACTCACATTGGAAAGACCCTTTCAGTATGACCTATGTGACGCAGCTTTCTCATGAAAGAATGATTTCAAATATCACGTGATGACTCACACATGAGAGGGATGTCTCCAGCAGGATGACCTTTGACATGCAGCGTTCTCATGAGAAGTTGTTCTGAAATAGTGCATGTCCCACATGGAGAGAAGCCTTTCTACCATGACTTGTTCAATGCAGGTTTCTCATGAAGGAGTAATATCAATTGGCTTATGATGACAATACAGGAGAGTAGTCTTTCCAGTGTGACTTGTACAATGCATCTTTTTTGCAAGATGCTTTCCAAAGTAATATGATAACTTAGGCAAGAGAAACTTTTCTAGTGTGACATTGTGTTGTGCATTTCTCAGTGAAGACTGGAGCAGTGTGGGTAGATAGTTGTTAGATTCAAACTCAGACCTATGGCATTCGAGGCAGAAATGAATGTGATATACTCCTTTTTATATTGTCTATTAAATTGTTTCAGCACAGGTGTTCTGTATGAACAATTACTGTATGAAATTATTATTTATTTGACAATGCTGTGGTAAAGTCATACATACACTAGTGGTAGTTTAGTGGATGTTATATAGGACCAGAAGATCTAGAGTTAGTTGATCTCAATTTATTTTGTTGGAAATGGTCCAACTTAAGCTTGAATCTTCTATGTTGTAGAGCCAGTAGACTGCCACTTGATCTGTATAAAAGAAATGAAATGGATAAGTAAGCAAACAGATGAATGAATGATTGTATCATCACTCACTAGTGTTGTGAAACTTAACAATAAATAGAACAAAATTGAAATACTGTTTTGTTACAATGCCTAATCACATGCCATACAGGCTATGCTCACCTTCACTTGCTGTTTTAACCTATACCTGTGACATGAAAGTAGCGAAATGTTATTAACTTGTTCATGTATTACTGCTTGTTTATTGAATGAGAACATAAATACTGAAGAAAGAGACCCTTCTTTCTGTAAGTTAGTATATAAAAACTTATTGTGACTTGGTATTTTAATGAACGAACAAATGAGAAGAGGGGATGGGGTAGTTGGAAGTTTCCAAATATCTACATGTTATGTTGACAAGTGTGGATAGTTTTGTCTTAACTTCACAGAGAAAATCACCAGCTGCAAAGGAAACATATCCCAATGTATTAAAAAAGAAGAGAGAGAGAGAATGCATCACGAGACAGCACAACAGTTTGTCACAATGGAGAAGACAATATTTTGGGCACAGTGGCAATTTTTGCACCTCAATTTCCACACGGGCCTTCCAGTCGGACCAATCAGCGCTATTGTTATTTCACATTTACAGGTAGTCGTCGACTTACAATCTGGTCGTAAGTTGGCCTATGTTGAATTACCGTAAGTATATTATGCTGTGTAATGATATTGTAATCACCATAAAGTTGTATTTTATCAACATTTTCTCAGTTCATTATTTAATTTTCTTTAGACACTGTTTTTATCTTAAATTTTATACCTTTAAGGGTTTAAGTCAAACACTGCATACTACAGTACAGATCGTTTATTGTGTACAAAACATACAAAATATAAAATACAGGTGTGAAAAATAGAAAGAAAAAAATTAGTTTGAAACATAACGAAATACAACTTTATTGATTGCATACGTCACTGGTGCTTGGTTATGGATCGTCAGCATCATCAGTTTGGGGCAAGCAGCGCGCGTGGTGGGGGGATAATTTGGTCGTTTCATAAACTGCCGATAAACTTGCGAGCTCCTTCTTCAACTGCACTCGCTGCTTCTCCAGTCACTCGAACATTATGCAGTTGGAATATTTTCTTAAATCTCTTGAACCAGCCAGTACTTGCCAAAAAATCTTGACTGTAGTCTTCTCCGGCGCGTTACTTCAAAGTCTGGAATAGACTTTTAGCCTTTGTCTGCACAGTAAAAAGGCTTAACGGTGCCCATTTTTAAATTTGATCTTCCATCCAAATGTGCAGTAATTTCCCATTTCATGGATGGGCCCGTTCACAAATCCTTTTTTGGTCTTTCAAAATTGTTGACACAGTAGGTTGTGATAACTTCATGCCACGTGCGAATCACGTTAACTTTCCTTCTTGGCAGGCTGAGAAGACAATGGTGTTTTCCTCATGGTAGACATCTTTGGGTATTTTGAGGAAGCTTAAAGGACACGGATTGGACGAAGTCACACTGTACCGGTACTCGCTCTTCACAAAGACTGAGTAGTGAAACCGCGAGATCCTGCCCCTGGGGTGCGGAAACTTATACACTATACTTTTCTGCCATCTGGCAAGCGAGAATAATGCCTTCCAACCAGACGGTCGTAAAGTCGATCAGTCGTAAGTCGCGTAGGTCGTAAGTCGACGACTACCTGTATGTCGTCATTGGTAAACACGTTCGGTTTTGGCGCGCAAAAGTGCAGAATTTGTTAGCGATTTTGCTTGCTTTATAAATACATTCAACGGTCAATATATTAAGTGCCCTGCTCGAGGATAACAACATGGCAAGGTCCCTTGCACAAGGGAAGCAACATTCCGAAAACGTTTTACAAATTGCTACTTTTCCAACATACGATGCGCACATTGCGAGACGCGGCAACCCTTAGATATGCCAGATTGCTCCAGTGGCATTACTTTGGCCTAAGTTAATGCATGCTTATCTCAAAAAAAAAAAAAAAAAAAAAAAAAAAAAAAAAAAAAAAAAAAAAAAAAAAAAAAAAAAAAAAAAACACCCGAGGTGGACTGTTTTATACGCCTCCATTTTCCTCTCTTATCACTGTCATTTTCTTAGCGCCTTCCACTGCTACCACCAATCCCTCCCTGTCCTCCACATTCAGCAGCTCTGTAAAGTACTCCACCCATGTTCCCTTTACCGCCTACTTTTCCTTAAAGATCTGTCCATCTGTGCCTTTCACTTTTTCTTTTCTACTTACAAACAAAGGATTACAAAGGCGGAGCATGCCGACAGGAGACCTTTTGGTCCATATCAAGGTCGGATGCGAAAAAAATCATAATAATAAAACAATAAATAAAAACTATAATAATGTAAATAACAAATAAAATACATAAATAAATGCATAGGTATAGTTAAATAATAAACAAACAGGTAAATAGTAAATAATAATAAATTGACATATAACTTATAATAAATGAAAATCAAACAGACAAATGATAAAACAAAAACAAATAATATAAAATAAATTATAATCATTACAGCATCTTGCTTAGGTGTTTATCTAAATGATTCTTAAAGCCTCGAACTGAACTACATTGCACTACCTGTGCAGGAAGTTTACTCCATTCATGAACTACACGGTTGGCAAAATTGTTTCTACCTACTTCCAAATTGAATCTATTTCCGGACAGTTTGAGACCATTGTTTCTTGTCTGATTCTCATTCAATGTGAAAATTTTGTCACTCTTGATGTTGTCAATTCCCTTTAGAATTGTAAAGACCTGTATCAAGTCACCTCTGAGTCTACACTTTTTTTTTAGGGAAAACAGATTCATATGTTTTAGTCGATTTTCGTATGATTTATTTTTGATATTTGGAATCAGTTTTGTGGCTCGCCGTTGTACTTTTTCCAGTCTGTCAATGTCTTTAATGAGATTCGGTGACCATACGGAAACAGCATATTCCAAATGTGTACGAACTAACGATTTATATAGCTTGTTAATGAGTGATGGACTTTTGAAATAAAAAAAATCGCGCAATCAGTCCTAGAATCTTATTTGCTTTCTCAGAGGCTGAAATACACTGCTTGGATGATTTGAGGTCGTTACTGATAATTACGCCGAGATCTTTTTCACTATCCACTTTTGTTAACGAATTTCCAAATAACTTATAATCGTACTTACTGTTATTTTTACCTATGTGCATTACCTTGCATTTACCTATGTTAAATTTCATAAGCCACTTTTCAGACCATTGCTGTAATTTATCTAAATTTTCTTGAATATCTAATTGGTTAAAGTGATCATTTGCCATTCCGCACAGTTTTGTATCATCAGCAAATTTGGAAACAGTAGATTTTAGTCCATGGTCTATATCATTTATATATACTATGAATAGAAGTGGCCCAAGAACGCAACACTGAGGAACTTCACTTGTAACATTTTTCCAACTAGAAGTTTTTCCATTTAAAACAATTCTCTATTTTCGACCATTCAACCAATTACTAGTCCAACTTAATAGGCTACCACTTATTCCGTGTAAAGCTAATTTAGTAAGTAGTCTTTCGTGTGGGACGGTATCAAAAGCTTTTGCAAAGTCTAGATATATTAAATCTATATTGTTTCTTTTGTCATAATTCGAGATAACTGTGTTGTAGAATTCGAGTAAGTTAGTCACGCAAGAACGTTTCCGTCTGAAACCATGCTGGCTATCATTTATCAAGCGGTTACTTTCTAAATGATGTTCGATAGCATCTCTGATGATAGTTTCCATTATTTTTCCTACGATTGAAGTCAAACTTATAGGCCTATAGTTATTTGGTTTCTTTTTGTCACCTTTTTTGAATATGGGAGTAACGTTAGTTAGCTTCCATTCTCTTGGGACATCTCCGGATATGATGGATTTCTTGAAAATAATCTCTAATGGAACAACAATCTTATTTTTCATTTCCTTTAAGATTCTTGGATGCCAACCGTCAGGGCCTGGTGTTTTATTAACTTTGAGTTTATCTATAGACCTTTTCATTTTTTCTTTTGTTATATTTACCGTAGTGAGTAAGTTTACACTAGACTTTTGACAGGTTTCAATTTAGAGTTCACTTTGAGGTGTTTCGTTTACAAATACCGAACTAAAATAATTGTTTAAGATATTACACATTCCTTCATTTGAATATTCAAGTTGACCGTCAGCAGATAATAGTGGACCAATGTGATTCCTAACAACCTTTTTATCTCTAATGTAACTATAGAATTCTTTGAGATTCTCTTTGGATTTATCAGCGATGTTCATTTCGTATTGTCGTTTTCTTTTTCTTGGTGTCTTTTTTAAATCTCTCTGTATTGATACATAATTTCCATAGTCATTAGATGCACCCGAGCACTTTTATTTTTTATAAGCCAGTCTCTTTTTAGCAATACTTTTCAGTTTCTTTGTCGAGCCACTTTGAGCGAGCCTGATTTGGGGGGACGTCTGTCCTTAAAAGGAATGTAAGTATGAATCATCTTAGTGAGCGTATTTTGAAACATTTCCCACATCTGATCTACAGTTCTTTCGCTTAATTTTGCCTCCCAATCTGTAAGCTGAAGCTCCTGACGTAGTCCTAATCTATTCTAAATTTTTTTAGGAGTTTGAATCTAAGTTGTGATCGCCATTTGCAACAGTTTCACCGACTTCTACATCAGTTACCATGCTTTCGCGGCCAGTGATCAATAGATCAAGTAAGTTTCCATATCTTGTGGGCTCTTTTAAATGCTGAATTAAGTAATTGCCACCAAGAAAATCAATCAAGCGACAACCCTTCCTCTCTTGATTTTCTTCCAAAGCATATTTTGTTTAAAAAAGTTATACTCTCTTTTTTTGCCTCCTTTATATTTTGTTTTAATTTTTTCTTTATACTTCTCATATTTTTCTCTCATCCTACTTTGCAACCAGTCCGGGAATGCTCACTTCTTTCCTACTATTTTCTTCATTTCATCATCCCACTGCTCACTACCCTTCCTTCTATTACCTTCCATCCTCCTTGTTCCACATACCATTTTTCCACACCTTGTCACCTCCTCCTTGAAACACTCCCATTCCTCTTCCACATCTACTTCTACTCTATCCTTCATCAACTCCCATAATACGACTGTATGGTGTTAGGAATGGCTTGGGATTTGTGGGAAAGACAGTGTAAACTTCCTATTTCACTTGGCAACATGATAAAGCGACGTTGTTTCCCGAGGTATCCTTGACAGTCAGCAGGTCGGGTCATTCATATTCTCTAATAATTGTCCCTTACAAATGTTCATTGAGTAGTCCGCTTTTATCCACGGTTATCTTTTCATTTTCCTAAAGCCTTCTCTTCCCCTCCCATAAGCACCGATCCTGTGCGAAGTGGTTGTCTCTTCTAGGTAGTCTATAACCATAACCATTCACATTTCCGCCATCGTGGAAGACTCACCTAGGTTGCACTCTCGAGTCTTGCACAGCCAAGCAAAAGGATTATATATATGTATATATATATATATATATATATATTTTTTAGACATTCTGACAGATTGACGTAAGCGGAGTAGGAAACACAGGAGTCTTAGTCTTGAGTTTATTCCTGACTAGTTTCGCAGGTATGCTTGTTCATTCCTTTGAAAACGCATACCTGCGAAACTAGTCACGAATAAACTCAAGACTAAGACTCCTGTGTTTCCTACTCCGCTTACATATATATATATATATATATATATATATATATATATATATATATATATATATATATATATATGTATGTACGTACAACACTGAATGGGTCCCAGTGATTAGAGATACATTTTGTCAACTACAATGCACTTTAATTCTAAGCCATCAAAGGCCAGCATGCTGAAATTGAAATGTGGTACTGCCCTCATGACAAATACGGCAGTGACTTACCAACTAGGCTATCAAGAGAGATACTAGTTTAGCGCGTTTTTTCTTATATATTTGTATGCTCGAGTTACACATTTCATTTTCAGCATGCTGGCCTTTGATGGCTTAGAATTAAAGTGCATTGTGGTTGTTAAAATGTATATATATATATATATATATATATATATATATATATATATATATATTTATATATATATATATTCAAGAAAAGACAAATAGGGGAACTTTACTGCCGCCCACACAAGCACTCACACGGACAGGAGAGAAGTAGTGAGCCCCTCTTATGTGATGGAGTGAAGTGGCATCATCGTGGACTCCCGGGATTTCACCTGGTCGCTCCCAAAGGCGCTATAAATGGGTCGACTCGATTTGACTATTCCGAAGAATTAAGACTTATCTCTCATATGTATATATATATATATATATATATATATATATATATATATATATATGTGTGTGTGTGTGTGTGTGTGTGTTCCTAAGATGTGCAAATCAAACAGATATGGTCATAAAATGGATGAAAAAAATTATATCACACTACACGTATTTTGAATCAGGGTGGCCTGGCGCGGGAGTGAAAAGCGCGCGGCTTTTACCCGTCCTGTGTCCAAACGATGTCTCATTGCCGTGGGAGAGTGACCCGCGCTACACAGTTCAAGAACGCTGGCACAGCTATGTACAGGTAACGTTTCACTTGCTACAGGCACATGTTATCCATGTACAGTTCTATTAGTTGAATAACGTCCTCACGACGCCAGTGGAACTGACACTTCTGTGACACGATGCGTGAGGCGGTTTGGTGTGTTTTGTGTCGCGCGTCTCAAATCCACGGCTACTGGGAGGACTGGCGCGCGTCAACTGCCTCGCGCGCATTAATTTGAGTTTTCAGTAATTTCCCGCGAATTGACGTCACGAACACTGCAGGAGTCTGGAGGTATGGTTGTGGACGGTCATGACTCCATCCTTCTTTTGTTTTCCCTAATTTTACGGCATTTTGGTTGTCAATGGTTCCATTTTTATTACCAGCCTCTATTCTGCATCTGGCTGATCCAGCCGTATTATCCGTGTCGGGGATGGGGACTTGTTGGCTTGTTTTGGTGTTTGTGTGACTGGACCTGATCAACATCTGAAGATATTGGGATGTGCCACATTTTTTACTCCCCTAATCCAAATTACCTATATCAGCTGATATATCTTTTGTCTTCAACAATGTGCCTCTTTTTTGTAGTTTGCGGGATTCGCACCCACCCAGGCCTCAACTTTCTGGAGGTCATGAACATAGAAATAGAAAACGTATACCTCATCCTTTCTTCCACACACTCATCCCTTCTTCCACCTCTCCCCTCTCTTCCCTCCTTCCTCTCCCTCATCATTTTCCTCGTTCCTCTCCTCCCATCTTTCTTATTCTCATTTCCCCCTTCCCTTTCTCCTCCTCTTTTCCCATTTTCTTTCTCACCCTCCCCTCCTCTTCTACTTCATCTTCTTTTCTCCTTTGCCTATTCCCCTTCTCTTTTTCCCCTTGTTTCTTTCCCAATTTTCTTTCTTCCCTTCTCCCCCTTTCCCCTTTTCCTCCTTTCCCACTTCTCGTCCCTCCTTTCATCTTTTCACACTTTCTCTTCCTCTCTTATCCCTTCCCTTCCTCCTTTTCTTCTCTCCCTTCCTATTTTCTCCTCTTCTTCTTTCCTTCTCCCTCCTACGTTTCCCTCTCCTCCCTCTCCTTCATATATTGTCATTTCCTCTGGTCCTTGTCTTGCACCAGTACGTCCGTATTCTTTACTATTCATTTCTTTCCTTTCAAACTGTTGTTTTTATTTGTTCTTTCAGCGCATGCCCCGTACACCCTCTGGACTTGTCTGTCCACGTGCAATTCTCAGCATGTGCCCATACCACCTCAGTATGGACACATTCACCCTTTTCTCTCTCCGCTCTCCATAAATACTCACTTTTTTCTTTCCTTGTCTGATAACTCCGCTAGCAGTCGATTTCCATCTTTATGTACTTCTTCTATAGGGACTTTTTTCTCTTTTCTCTATAGCTTGATTTCCTGGTACACATCTCGCTTCCGTACAGTAGCGAGATTTCCGGTGGATTCTCAACATTTATCTCGGACTTTCACTCAATCAGATGCAAAACTAGACTGCCCAGACCCGGGATCGAACCGGGGACCTTTAGATCTTCAGTCTAACGCTCTCCCAACTGAGCTATCTAGGCATACAATAAGAAGGGAAATATTTACTATTTATTTTCTAAAATGTGTTTTTATCATAATCAGTCCAGTGGCGTTGTGTATAGATTTTGCTAATGGGAAGCGTGCTTTTCCGTTCGACAGAACGAAATATATAAAGACCACCACAGTATACAAGGATAGAGAAGGTCATAATAAACTGGTCCCCATCAGTTCCACGGCTACCGGCTGACTGAATAAAATAGTTTGGAGGTGAAATGAATGCAAGATTCAACTCTGGTCTCTTATGGCACTGGGATATGCATTGTGCGGACACACACACACACACACACACACACACACACACACACACACACACACACACACACACACACACACACACACACACACACACACATTTACACACATACACACATACACACACCCTCCAGTGTTTATTTCCTTTCTTTTGAACCAGCCCATCACTACACTATTAATATCTTTTCTTTTCCTCTACATTGGTCTCGCGCACTCTTTTGAGTATTCTGGCCTATTCTCTCTCCGTTTGGATTCTCACATCTTACCAGGTTTCCCATTATTTTATGATTGGAAACTCGTGTTCTCGGAAAAAATATATATGTATATA
>NC_134811.1:13871863-13876863 GCF_046742065.1 Oratosquilla oratoria
AGAAAGAAAATCGACTGTTGATAGAGTGAGAGGAAAAATGACACCTAGCACATAAGGGTCTTATGTCACTGTCCATTTCTTTCGTTTTTTTTTTCCAAAACTCCGCCACGGTATACTTCGTGCTATCAGTGACAGATGGCAAGAGAGAGGGGAGAAGGGGTGGTGGTGGGGGGAGCCGGTGAGGGGGGTGGGGGTGGGGGTGGGACAATACCCAAGACCTTCCCACGCCCCCAAGGACCTCAGGGCCGAGGTCCTCCAATTGTAATCTCGTTCGTCTTTTTCTTCTTCAGGTAAGGATCGCACGACCTTCCTGCCGGACCAAGGGGCCATTTGACCTTCACTCGGAAGGAGAGGGGAGGAGTGGGAGGGGAGCGAGGAGATAGGGACGTGATTACTGGAGGAAGAATAAAGGGAAGAGGTGAAGGAAGAGGAAGAGGAGTTGTGGAGGGGAGAAAGGGTAAGAAGATAGGGAGGTGATGATTACTGGAGGAAGAGAAATGGGAAGAAGTGAAGGAAATGGAGGATGATGAAGATGGGAGGGAAGGGAGACAACTGAGGAAGAGGAGGAGAAAGAAGAGGAGGAGAAGGGAAAGTAGCTAGAAAAAGTAGCCCGGGAGGGAAAGGGGGAGGGGGGTTGGTGGAGAATGCTATCAAGGAGGAGGAGGAGGAGGAAGAGGAGGAGGAGGAGGAGGAGGAAGAGGAAGAGGAGTAGGAGGAGGAGGAAGAGGAGGAGGAGGAAGTGGAGACCTCTTTATCTGACAAGACAGTCACAAGACATTAACGTTTGAAGAGAAGGATGTGGAGGGAAATGAGGAGATGGAGATGGAGATGGAAAGGGTGTAGAGGTTAAGGAGGAATAAGCAGCGACAATTAAAGAGAAAGTAAACGAGAAGGAAGAGGAAAAGGTTTCTGAAGTGTGACAAGAAGAAAGTCTAGACTCGAGGAGGAAAAGAAGAACCAATGTCCAGAGTGGACATGTGACCCTATATATATATATATATAAAATGACCTGATTTGGACACTAAAAGACTTTGTTTCCGAGAACCCCTGCCTAGGGAGTGCAGCCAGAAATTAGGATTCAGGGCTGAGGGGGGTTGCACAGACCCCCATCATCCTCCCCCCTCCCCCCTGTGTGTGAATTCGAACATCCGCTTTGTCCCGAAAGTAAATCTGAAAAGGATGTGTGTATAAAAGACTATTCGGAATCAAACATTCCCTCAGTTCTACGAGCATGTGGCATACCTGAGTATTGTGTCACAGGTTGAAGAAGTATTGCTACACACACACACACACACACACACACACACACACGCGCGCGCGCGCGCGCTCGTGTTATGTTGTAGAGGATAACAAGATAATGGTGCACATAAATTAAAGGTAACAAGATAATGTTGACTAGATTTGGGGGGTAATAAAGAAGCCTACATATAAACAAGGGGGAATAAAATCTGGGAACGCACGACTGATCGTAACTTCGGAGAAAACACTTTTTGAGGAGAGAGAGAGAGAGAGAGAGAGAGAGAGAGAGAGAGAGAGAGAGAGAGAGAGAGAGAGAGAGAGAGAGAGAGAGAGAGAGAGGGAGAGAGAGGACGGGGTTGAAGGTGGGAGAGAGGAGGGTTATACATACCATTTGAAGCAGCTGCAGATCGAATTCCCGTTTTTTCTGTTATTTGGATCATGCAAACTCCAGATTTTCGTTTTGGTCGTGCTTTTGCATGACCCTCCTCTTTCACGAAATGAAAGGTCGGTTTTGCGGTATTTATGTGCGAAGTGGTCCTGGGTGGGTTCCAGGGTCCTCGAGGTCTTCAGGCCCTTCGATGTCTTCAGGGCCTTCAAGGTCTTCAGGGTCTTCAAGGTCTTTGATGGCGTCGAGATCTTCTAGATCTCCGAGGTCCTAAAGGTTTCTTCGAGGTTTTCAGGGTCTTCAGAGTCTTTGAGGTCTACCGAGGTCTTTGGTATTTTTGAGGTCTTCAGTGTCTTCATTGTCTTAGAGGTCCTCAGGGTCCTGAAGGTCCTCAAGGTCTTCATGTTCTTCACCTCGCATCTGTCACTACCACTATCACCACCGTCACCATCACGGTCATCACCACCGTCACTACCACCGTCACCATCACAGTCACCACCATCGTCACCATCACCGTTACCACCATCACTACCATTATCATTACCACCATCACTATCACCACCACCTCACCACCTCACCACCTTATTACCATTACCACCACCTCACCACCATCACTACCTCACCACCATCACCATTACTATCACTATCACTATCATTACCACCACCATCATTACCACCACCACTATCATTACCACCACATCCACCATCATCATAACCACCACACTCACCACCATCATAATCACCATCACCACAATCACAACCATCACCACCACTATCATCACCATCATCACTACCATCACCATTTCCTCAAATTAACACCAATTCTCACAACCACCAGTTGTTACAATTTCCACTTATCATGCCCACCACTATCAGTCTTCAATAATCACACTTAAAGTCAACAATCAGGGTTTCTTAATCTGGGGTGAAGGGCGCCTCCCCCAAGGGGGTTTGGGGGGTGGAGGGGGGAAGTAATTACGGGGTGTGTGGGGGAGAATGTGGTATGTGCGAACCTAGAGGAAAAAAAAGTCTTTAAATGTATATGGAAATAAGAATTAAAGGATTAAGGAAAGGCGCGTTTATCAAGTTTTCCCCTTTGGTTATTATGGCGATTGTTTTTTTTTATGATTTATTTATCTATTTGTTTATTCATTTATTTATTTATTTATCAAAATTTATTTTCTTATTGAGGAATAAATGGTGAAGTGTAGAGTCGAGGCACTAAGATTCCAATGTGATTACCACCATCATATCACAAATGATGTCACATTATCACCATCGACGTCACACTGTTATGCATAGTGACGTCACAAGGAATTGTTGCCAAGTCGACCTCTGCAGCATTCACAAATGATATCCAAAGTGACGTGAGCCTTAACGCCTCATAACGTCATAATATTCTTGACGTCATTATTTTTGTGACGTCATATCTCCCGTGACGTCATTCATCATGAAGTCGCTTGTGATGTGAGGAGAGTGATTCTACAGTAAATAAACGAATAAATAAATAAATAAATAAATAAATAAGTGATAAATAAATTAAATAAATAAATAAATAAATGAACAAATAAATAAATACAAATAAAAAATAATTGTTTGTGGAATGTCTTTATTCATGACGATAGGAAATATGACTCTTGTGGTGGTGGTTGGGCTAGGAGACGGACGTCAAAGAGGACTGCGTCCCTGCAGCCCCCATCTTCTGGACTCTGTTCCCTCTACCTTTTATCATGGAGCCGACAACTGCTCCCCTCCTCATAACGCACACGTGACGACATTGTAAAGACCTGTGGCATCCAAACATAGAGGGCAACCTCACTTTCCTCAGCTTGATGTCACTTCATGACGTCATAGTCACCATGAGGTCACATTTTATCATGACGTCACACTTTACTATTACATAAATTTACAATGGCGTCACATTGTATCATGACGTCACATTACGTCACACCATGACGTCACATTGCATAATATAAAAATCCATGACGTCACGCTTCACCATGGCATTGCCCTCTATGACGTCAATTCAGTGACGTCACACATCACACTGGCGTCACACTTCATATTACACTTAATGACGTCACACTTGTTTCCGTCATTCCATGATGTCACAGTTCATCACGTCACACTCTATCCTAACATCATACCTCACCCTGACGTCACCTCTTATGACATCACACCGTGCAACTCGTGACGTCACTTTATGGCTGCGAAATAAGCCAGCGTGGCATGACATCGGTTTTCACATCCTCTTCATGCTCTGCCGATCTCTTTTAAGAGCCAACGGCGGAGCAATTCGTGCTCAGCTTCCCATGTTGTAGTAGGAGACTCGAAAGCTGGTGGATGCTCCGGCCGGGTCTATTATCACTGTAATCATACGGCGAGCGCGCGCGCGCGCGCGTGTGTGTACACGTAAAGGGATGGCAGTTTATGAGGTCTGCCGTCGGAAACTATCTAGCCAGTAATATATTGATAACAACAATAATGATGATGGTGGTGGTGAGGATGACAATGAAGATGAAAAATAAAAAGATAATATCCTGGTTATGGTAATGGCGCCATGGTTCCCATCAATGGGACCACAAACACCCATCCCGGCATATCTTCCAGTTTTCAAAAACTATTCTGCCAGCTATTCCTTCCACAGCTGCTTCGTTGCGTTCTTTTTAGTTGCCGGAAAGGTACTCGTTCTCAAGGGTGATCTTCTCATCAAAAAAAGGGGATGGGGGTGGGGGTGGACAAGAGCATTGTCATGATGAAGACACCACTCACCATTTGGTTCACAGCTGCGACCGATCCTTTTTTACTTCAAGAATTCCATCATCGAAGTACTTCGCCAGCTGTTGGGGATCTTCCGACCATGGGCGAGATTAAAGAGCACATCCCACCGAAGTTCCGTTTCGCTCTCTTCAAGTTCGAGAGCTCCCTGCCGCTCTCTTCGAGTTCGAGAACTCCCCGCCGTTCTATTCAATTTCGAGGGTTCTCTGCCGCTCTTTTTGAGCTCGTGAGCTCTGCTGTTTTCCTCGAGTTCGAGACCTCTTTGCCCCTCTCTTCAAGTTCGAGAGCTCTTCGCCGCTCTCTTCGAATTCGAGAGCTCCGCGCCGCTCTTTTCGAGCTTGTGAGCTCCCTGATGCTCTCTTCGAGTTAAAAAAATCCTAGTCACTCATTTCGAATTCAAAAGCTCCCCGCCGCTCTCTTATTTGTAGAGCTCGTGAGCTCCCCGTCGCTTTCTTTGAGTTCGAGAGCTCGCTTTCCTGCCAGACGTCTCTACCTAGTGGCAATGATTCGCACTGATTACCAGCTGTCATGGCAGCGCGCCCGAACTTCCGATCTCCGATCTGTGACCGCCCGCGTTGACCTTTGACCTGAACTCTGG
>NC_134811.1:13894772-13897272 GCF_046742065.1 Oratosquilla oratoria
TTGGGACAACGTGACTTTAGTCTTGTAAGGTTGACACGTCTTGATCAACGGGATGATATTGTGTGAGTGAGCGTATATGAGCCTGATGATGTGTACGAACGACTACATATCCTAACACTTACGTGGGTTGTTGTGAATGTAAATTGATTCGCCTTCAGGTAGACGGACCAAACTCATTAACCTTGAGTAGGTGGTGGAGCATTGGTTTCAGGCTCCGTTCACACAACCACAACCCTTCCTACAAGCTCTGGAATTGCCTGGAAGCAGACACTTCCAGGATTTGATAGAGATGAGAGGCAGAGGACTAAAGGGGTGGATGGGGGAGAGGGTAAGCATGAGACGGGATTGGAGCAAGGATGAGAAAAAAGTCGAAAGTGGAGCGAAGAGGGGTGTGGAGTTGGAGAAGGTGGAGAGGGTGGGGGAGGGGTGGGGAGAGTGGGGGAGGAGAATAAGGTGTGGTCTTAAATCGAGATCGTTCATCCCAGTACCATAAGGTCGTTCTGCACCTCCGGGAACCTCATGACGTCATGATCTTGAAGTAACCTTCAGTTATGTTAGAGAAAAATTATTCATTAGTTCATTATGTAAATGTAGGTTGTTACTAATTATCTGGTACATTCTTATATATTAAGATGTAAACTATTTTCCTGTATAGATGAAATGTTGATTATCAAATAAATGTTGTAAAGTAGATATCACTTGTAGTTCAAGTATGTGGACTCAACTGTACCCTATTTTTTTTTTACTTTGTTTATTTAATTTGATTAATTACTATATTATTTATTTATTTGATTAATTACAATATCTTAGCTTTGAAAACAGTAACAACACTATCTCCATGTACAATTGCTCAAAAGTCCTGACATTTCTCTTGGAAATTGAAAATATAAATTAAGCTTCCCGTGTATAGTACGTAACAAATCTTTGTATGTATGAGTTATTAATAAAGGGAAATTATAGATTAAATTGTATTATGTTCTGTCAGTTGATTTGATTAATTTTGGGAAGTGGCTTAAAGCTAGTGATAGTGATGGAAATCCTATATCTATGACCAGATCTGGGAATATGGGAGTCTGTGAATCTGGGACTCTGGTAATCTGGGGATCCTGAGAGTCTGGGGTGTTTGATCTGGGGTCTTTGGAGGTCTGTGAGTCTTTGGAGGTCTTTGAGTCTTTGGAGGTCTGTGAGTCTTTGGAGGTCTGTGAGTCTTTGGAGGTCTGGGAGTCTGGGGAGGTCTGGGAGTCTGGGGATTTCTGGGTCCAGAGTTCCGCCTCAGGACCGGTCGGGGGAAAGTCGCCGCGACTGGTCAGCCACTTCCGGCCTCTCCCTTTCTTGCTTCATTCTCTTCTCTCTCTCTCTCTCTCTCTCTCTCTCTCTCTCTCTCTCTCTCTCTCTCTCTCTCTCTCTCTCTCTCTCTCTCTCTCTCTCTCTCTCTCTCTCTCTCTCTCTCTCTCTCTCTCTCCTCTCTCTCTCTCTCTCTCTCTCTCTCTCTCTCTCTCTCTCTCTCTCTCTCTCTCTCTCTCTCTCTCTCTCTCTCTCTCTCTCTCTCTCTCTCTCTCTCTCTCTCTCTCTCTCTCTCTCTCTCTCTCTCTCTCTCTCTCTCTCTCTCTCACTCCTCTTTCCCTTCCTCTCTCTCCTCTCTCCTCTCTCCCCTCTCCCCTCTCTCTCTCTCTTTCTCTCTCCCCTCTCTCTCTCTCTCTCTCTCTCTCTCTCTCTCTCTCTCTCTCTCTCTCTCTCTCTCTCTCTCTCTCTCTCTCTCTCTCTATATATATATATATATATATATATATAATATTTCTGTCGCTATCTCCTTATACATCTCTCTATCTCTTTCTCAATCCATCTATCTCTTTTTTATTCGTCTTTCTGTATTTTCTTTCCTCTTTCGATTTCCGTCTCTCTCGCCTTGCTCTCTTTTGTTTATTTTTTTACTGTATTTTCTTTCCTCTTTCTCTTTCCCTCTTCTTTTTCTCTTTCGTTACTCTTTCTTTTTCTCACTGTCTGACCATCTGTCTGTGGTTCTCTCTTTCCGGTTTTTCTATTTTCCTCTTTATCTTGTTTTCTCTCTTCTTTAATCCATTTCTCATTCTCTTGTTTCTTTCTCTGCAACTTTCTCACTGCCTCCGCATCAACTCCTTCAACTTCCACTCCCTCTCTTTGTTTCCTTTACTCCCACTTTCTCATCCCTCTTTACCTCGATCGATCCCCATTTCCTCCCTTGGGAGCGGTCTCGCTTGGCACATCCCACAGGTGCCTCTCCCACCCCACCCCCACCCCCCTTTGCTCCCTCCAGAGGAAAGATAGTGACGTCACGGCAAAGGAATGTGATGAAAAAACGTGATGTGTGTTATGGAGTCTTGTGTCACTCGTCACACTTCTTCTGCAGGATTCGAACTCACTCCTGGTTCGCTGTATCGGGGTCTTCGCAGCATCGGGGTCGGAGGGGCGAGAGTGGCATTGTAGTGTACTGTGTTGGTTTAATTCTGGTTTATATTACATT
>NC_134811.1:13899772-13904772 GCF_046742065.1 Oratosquilla oratoria
ATGAGAAGCGAAGTGATGTAAGGATTGTTGGTGGAAGGGGGGGGGCAGGGGGAAAAGGGGGGGGAAGGGGGAGAAGGAATTAGAGAAAGGGAGGAGGAGGAGGGGAGAGACATTATGAGGGTAAGAAAATAAATGAGAAAAAGGAAGAGGGTGATGAGAAGAGGAGGAGAAAATTGAGAATTAAGAGAGGAGGTAAATAAGGAGGACGGGAAGAACTGAAATGAGGAAGAAGGATAAGAGAAGGAAGAGGGAGAGGAAGAGAAAGAGAAAAGGGATAATGGAAATAATAGAGAAGAAGACGAGGAAGATGAGAGGATGAATGGAAAGAGAAATAAAATAGAGAAATGGATGGGGCGAAATAATGAGAAAAAAGAAAATGAGAATGAAGAAGAGAGAAGAAAATGAGAATGAAGTGGAGAAAGAAAAAAGAGAGAGGAAGAGTAGGAGGTGGAGGAGGAAAGAGAAGAGTTGAAGAAGGAAGGAAGGGAGGAAGGAAAATGAAAGTGAGAGGTAAAGGAGGATGTAGGGTAAGAGGAGAATACGTGAAGGGAAGAATAACAAGAAAAAAGTAAAATTGGACTACGGAGAAGTAGGAGAAGAGGAAGGAGCTAGTTATGAGGAAAAAAACCGAAAACAAAACGAAAAAAGGAGGGTCAAACAAGGAAGTGAACAGACAAGTCATTGAAGGCACATTCATGACGTCAGATATTGTCAGAACTTAAAAAAAGACGATAAACCTACGAACTAGTTTTTCTTATTCCAAATGTAATAAAATCACTTGAAATTTAAACGGTATAAGAAAATTTAAGATTAACTAAAATCTCGCTAATTCTTGACCGTACTTAACCTACGAAGTAGACACGATTTGTTTTGGATTTGAATGAAATTGTATATCATTATCCATAACAGAATTCTTGTAAGGAATCAGATGCTTTCCAAGGTTGATTAATTTAGTCTCTGTTAATTAGATTCATCTTATTATGCTTGGTCCTAACACACACAGGACTTTATATACGTATAGTGAATAATATCGTCTGTCGATAAGACAAAGACTTCAAAATGATTCAAATACTTTCTAGTAACAAGAGCTAAAACATCAAAGGAGGTTGAACGATTTTCAGGGCTAGGAGTGATGTTCTTTGAAAAAATTTGAGCGAAATATTCTGAAAAAGGTGGCGACACTTAAGCGTGATTATACGTAATTAAAGAGAGGAATATAGAGAGCAGGACAGAATAGCGTAGAGAGGAGATTGAAGAGTAAGAGAGAGTGGGAGGAGGGGGAAGAGAGGTAGATGCTGAGAACGGGAAGCAATAAAGAGGTGAATAGAGAGAAACAATAATAATACTAGGATAAAGAGAGAGAATGGAGAGTGAGGGAGAAAGATGTTTCGATGTTGGAAAAGATGGAAAATTTGGGGTATTTTCTTTATTTTTTGGCAAGTGATTTTCACTTCCGGCTCAGATTCCAGCCCCTACCCTCAACCCCCACCCTCTTCCACCCGCATCCCCGTCCTAAACCACCTGCAACAACGGCCTCAGCCACCTGTGGCCTCGCCTAACGCCACCTGCAGCCACCTGTCTTCAGACACTCCGCCCCCTAAACAGACATTGTGAACACCCGGTATTCTAGGTTGTTATTGAACACACACACACACGCATACACACACACACACACGCACGTGCACGCATGCACACACACACACACACACACACACACACACACACACACACACACACACACACACACACACACACACCACACACACACACACACACACACACACACACACACACACACACACACACACACACACACACACACACACACACACACACACACGGAAATATTTTATCGTCTGTTGTCCTTGTAACGTCCATTGCATTTGTGGACCGTTGCACTTGTAACATATGTTGCAGTGGTAACGCCTCCTGAACTTGTAACATCTGGGTCCGTTACACTTGCAATGGCCGTTGCATATATGTCCGTTACACTTGTAACGAACACCTATGTCATCCGCAACATTTATAAAGACCATCACATTTGTGCGTTACGTTTGTAAGATCTATTACACCTGTAACGCTTACCACTTCCGTAACGGCATTCTTTCCCCTGTAACGCGCGTGCTTGCAACGTCCCTGAGAAGGAGGAAGGATCGGCTGCCCTTTGGAATCTTGCTTGTGGTTTCCCTTCAAACTCTTGTTTGTGGTTTCTCGGACCGTGAGTTTGGGACCACAGCCGATCCCCTCTGAAGTAACCCAAACGAAGACCATTAGGTACTGGAGCTGTTTCAGTATCGTAGCTGCCAGACCACAGCAGCTGTTGGAGAACTGTATCAGCAAGGGGCACTGCAGCTGTCCATGCGGAAAATGTTTAGTACTGGACCCAGAGGAGAACTGTATCAGCTGCCCAATATAAGAATAATGGGTACTGGAGCAGTTTCTGTATTGTAGCTGCTAGACCACCGCAGCTGTTGGAGAACTTGATCAGAAAGGGGTACTGCAGCTGTCCAATAGAAAGACATTAAATATTAGAGCTGTTTCACTGTCGTAGCTGCTATATCACTGAAGCTGTTGTAACACTGTTAAGACTATATTCCAGCCGGAACACTATAGTTGCTAGGACACTATAGCTGGAACACTATAAAGTCACTGTGATAATATAGATAGATGCTGGATAATGTCCACCAAAGACGTTAAGCTATCTAGATTATTTGAATAGTTTAAATTGTTTGAATCCGTTAAATCAGTTAAAACCGTTACACCGAAAGTGAAGGTTTTGTCCACCTGCTTCAGAAATCGAAGACTTATGTCGACACAGTTGTGTTATTAAGTTATCGAGAGCTGTGGCCTTGTTCCGAAATGATATGAAGCTCTTTCGGTCGACGGACGTGGTCGCCCGTGGCATCTGAGACGCTTTTTCGGGCGATTTGTTTTGAAACGCGGCGAATTGCTGTGAAAGCTTTGGGTTGCACTGTTGCCAGCCTTGACTAGACTAAAGTCTTGCTGATTCTTTTTATATAACTATAATTTGCAATGACTTGTCAACTGCAGACACTACAGTCTGTGACTAAAAAAAATCGTCTGGATGTATCCAGAGTAGAATCATTCAATTAATCATGTATGTATATATATACATATTTGATTGACTAGGTCACGATTTTTAAACTTTTATCTATTTGATTTCTTTTGCTATCCTATCTTTATTTCATTACTTATTTACCTATTCATGCAATTATTTATGTGTTCATGTATTTATGTATTTATTTTCAATTTGTTTATTTTATTATCTAATTTTTATTATATATATGGTATTTGTTGAATTTATTCAATTTATCTATTCATTTATCTATCTATTCATATATATATATATATATATATATATATATATATATATATATATATATATATATATTTATTCGTTTGTATCCAATTTATTAAATTTATTTGTTCATTTATCTATCTATTCATATATCTATTTTTTATTTGTTTGTACAGTATCTAACTTTGTTATTGACCGAAAAAATTCCTGTTGGTGTTTATACTCTATCATTGTCACAAGTATGTCACAGGCCATTTTCTAAGATTAATCGAGTCAGCTTAACTTAATCTAGATAATTTTCTTGCCTTATCTCCTCCCAGGGGTTTCTCTAAGCTGAACAAAACCACCGGGCGTTCGAGGGAACAAAATCCTTCAATCATGAGAAATTTGACTCAGACTCCATGTCTGGGTTGACCACATGAATGCAAGTTTCCTGTACTCAGTCGGTCACCTTTTATTTATTCATTTATTTATTTATTTGCTTATTTGTTTGCTTATCTATTGTTGTTTGTTATTTATTCATTTGTTCGTTTATCTACTTGTATATATGTTTAATTGTTTATTTGTTTATTTTTATTTATTTGTTTACTTATTAATTTAATTGTTTACTGATTCGTCGGTTTATTCACTTATCCATTCGCTTACATTTTTATTTGTTTATCTATTCATATATATTTTTTCTATTTTCTGGGAGTTAAGTGACATCCTCACAAGGTGGCGTGGTTGTAAAAGTCAAGTCCTCTTCCTCTTCAGAGAGGATTTGAGTCATCTGTAGAAGAGGTACGACTCACTTATAGAAAAAAAAAATCGTCATCAATTTCTTTCAGTAAAAGAAGTGGAAGACAGTGTCATGACCTTCAAGTCAATTCAACACTTTTCTTCTTAAGTAGGAGTGATAGAATTCCAATAATCCTACCAAGGGAGTTTCAGAGCTTGAGCCATTCCTACAACAGGGGAAAAAATTGTCATCAAATTCTTTCAGTAAAAGAAGTGGAGGACAGCGTCATGACCTTCCAAGTCAATTTAACACTTTCCTTCTTAAGTGGAAGTTTCAGAGCTTGAGCCATACAACAGGGAGTGCTTCTTCCCTCAGGCTCCCACCGAGGGATTACTACCTGACCCCTTCCCCAGAGGGAGCAGTTGTAGGATTTTAGCGGTTGTGGGATTTTACTATTTACGTTCCCTTTTTGGGTCACCGCTCACCTCGAGAGGTCCTGGGCTGAAGACTCTTATGGTTCCAATTCTCACTAATCACTCAATCGCTCAACCCAATCAATTTATTTTGTAAATCAGTCCAATTCATCAGTAAGTTCAATTAGTTTGTCCGATCATACCATACAATCGGTGGGTCCAGTCATTGGGTCCAATCAATCGGATCGATCAATCACTCCAACCAGTAAGACCAATCAGCCACCCCATCTAAACAATCCATCCAAACACTCCAACCAATCACTTCAGCAGATCAGTCCAACCATTCACTCCAACCAACCGATCTAAAAAATCGTTCCAACCTATCATTCCAACCAATCACTCCAACCAACCATTTAACCACAGCCATCCAACCCCTCCAACCAATCAATCCGTCCAATCACTGCGACCAATCACTCCAGCCAATCACTATAACCTATCACTCAAACTAATCATTGCAACCAGTCACTGCGACCAATCATTCCAGCCAAGC
>NC_134811.1:13909772-13912272 GCF_046742065.1 Oratosquilla oratoria
TACACACACACACACACACACACACACACACACACACACACACACACACACACACACACACACACACACACACACACACACACACACACACACACACACACACACACACACACACACACACACGAATCTGAATATGTGAATAAATAAGAACGTATTTGGTTTAAAAACAAAAACAAAACAAAGACCTGCCCTTGATAAGCTTAAGTACGCGTGTATAGACAGGTCCACTTTCACCCTTTTGTCCCTAATGAATAGAGGTCATTTCCCCTTGCTCTAGGCTGGAGACGCACCTCTTCCTGTTACAAAGGGTGTGGGGTGTGGGGGGGGGCACACCTAGACACGACCTGAGGGGTTGGGGTGAGGGAGAATTGGGGGATAGATGGGGAAGTGAACTTTCTCCGTCCCTCTCGTACCCCACCAGACTCCACCAGAAAGCAGATCATAGGCCAAAAATCTAACCCGAAGTTTAGAATGGTGTTCCATGCGAAATCTTTAGCAGGAAGTTTTCTAAAATCTAACTCGTTTTAGAAAAGTTTTGTCCTCAAATAGATAAGATTTTGAAACGTGTTTCATGTGAATTCTCTAGCAGGATTTTTTTTTACTATTTGTTTATTATTTACTAGTTTGATCCTTCTAGGACGCTACGCCTAGATGCACCCATTGAATAATCAGGACTCGCACTATCACCTAGTTTTTTCTAGACGATGATGTTCTCTGTCTTACCGGAGTGGTGGTATACGAACCTTGTAAACTATTCATAGATTTCTCAGGTCCTAGATACTTTCTAGGCCAAATATCACGCCTAGGTATCCCTGCATTGATGCAATTTGTTACAAAATTATTTCGTTTATTGTAGAGAAAATTGTATCTCGTAAAATATAAGATAAAATACTATATTTATAGTTATATTTATTCATATTTTATTCGTATCCTGTCTCATTATATTTCTATTCATATTTATATTCATATTCATATTTGTATTCATATGTATATATGTATTTAATTTTATGTTTATATTTATAATTATTTTTATACTATATCATCATATTCATATTTGCTTTTATATATATATATACATATATATATATATATATACATACATATATATATATATATATATATATATCTATGTATGTATGTATATATATATATATATATATATATATATATACATATACATATAATTACGCTTTTTTTATCTCTTTATATCTACTTATTTTATCTATATGTATTATGTATACATTTACATAGAATCGAAAGTAGTAACATGACCTTTGTCTTGATCTGTACATTTCTCAAGGTCACTGACCCCGCACGGCCAGGTTTCGCCTTTGTGTAGGCCCTCGGGTCCTTTGTGTTTGATTTAAGGTCACTTGCCCTTGTTACAAAGATCTCTAAGGTTATCAAGGTCATTTTGTACATACACACATACATACATACATACATATATACATATATATATATATATATATATATATATATATATACATATATATATATATATTCATAGACTTATTTGTTTGTTTCTTGTTTATTCATTTATCTATTTATTCATTTACTTATTCGTCTATTCAAAATTCCCATTTTGTTGAACTTACACGCTTGTTTCCTGTTTTATAACCATTATTATTTATTTTTATTATCATTATCATTATTATTATTATCTATTCATATCTATCTATTCATTTATTTATTTCTTGTTATTAGTATTTTTTGCAAACATTCGGTGAACAAATACACATGTAAGAACTCCACTGAATTTTGGGTTTCATACTTTGGGCCGACCAAGATTCCCCAAAACTGAATAAAACCAACTGACGAGTAGTGGACGAGTAAAATCTTGGCGAAAGTTCTTGTCCAGTGAGTCTCTTTTGAACACTTTATTCAGACTAAAATACATAAAAATGATTGAGATAAGGAGAAAGCTTCTGAGCTGAATACATGTAAAAAAAGTCCCTATTTTAAGGGGAGTAGCCGAACTTAAGAACAAATAAGGAAGCCTACAATAGCGTCTGGAATGGTTAATATTGTTCCTGTGATGGATCCCTTTCCTGCCCAAATGTAACCCCTTTGGGTTAACTTCTCTAAGCTTCTTCGAGTACTCACTGTGTAATGGTGTGGTTGACATCTTGATTACAAAAAATCTTAGTTTCCGTAAGCCAAGTTAAACCACGTATCTATAGCCAGATTGAAATATACGAAGCTGTTACAATGATGAAGCAGGTTGACAGGAGACCTTTCGGTCCATAACGAGGTCGGATACAATAGAAAAATCAAGAAAGAAAAAATAAATGGGTAAATAAAATTAAAACAAAGTATATGAATAAATAAATAAACTTATTGATTAAGTAAATATATAGTATTAGAATAAAATGTAGATAGGTTAATAAATGAGAACATAAATAATTGAATAGAAATAAATGAAATAACAGAAAAATATAATAGAAAAGTAAAATAGATGATTAGATAAGTAAATAAGATAAAATTATAAAAGTAAAAA
>NC_134811.1:13922272-13929772 GCF_046742065.1 Oratosquilla oratoria
TTTCTTTTGTCGTGTCTCTTGTGCGCACGTGTGACGTCATGTCGTCACTGTTTGGGCTCAGCTGTGACGTCATGTCTTCACTCGATAGGAAGTTTCGAAGTTGAATTTTCTTAACAGACTCTCAACTATCCTCCTCTTTCTTTCTCCTCCTCCTCCTACTCCTCCTCCTCCTTCTCTTCCTCCTCCTTCTCTTCCCTCTTCCTCTTCTTCCTATTCTCCTCCTCCTTCTCATCCCTCTTCCACCTCTTCCTACTTTTCTTCTCCCTCTCCTCCTCCTCCTCCTCCTCCTCCTCCTCCTCCTCCTCCTCCTCCTCCTCCTCCTCCTCCTCCTTTTCCTCCTCTTCCTTCTCCTTCTCTTCCCTCTTCCACCTCTTCCTATTTTTCTTCTCCCTCTTCTCCTCCTCCTCCCCTCCTCCTCCTCCTCCTCCTCCTCCTCCTCCTCCTCCTCCTCCTCCTCCTCCCCTTTCCCTCCCCTCCTCCTCCTCTTCATCTTCCTCATCCTCCTCTTCCCTCTTCCTCTTCTTCCTACTCTCCTCCTCCTCCTCCTCCTCCTCCTCCTCCTCCTCCTCTCCTCCTCCTCCCTCTCCTCCTCCTTCTCCTCCTCCTCCTCCTCCTCCTCCTCCTCCTCCTCCTTCTCCTTCCTTCCTTCCCCTTCAACTTTCACCTGCATTGCCCTAGTGTTGCCCTTCGCGTGGGGCAGAATTTGAAGTAGCCGTGTTTGTGTGTGTGCGTATACGTGTGTATGTGCGTTTGTACGTGTGTGTGTTCGTGCGTTTATACGTACATGTGCGTGTATTTTCCCTCCTGGTCGTATTACTGTGTCTCCATGTTATCAGCATTTTATTTACATGTTATTTACATGTTTATTTCGTATTATCAATACGTTATCAATATGTTATTGACATGTTCATATCTATTTAACTGAACAAAATCACTTGTGGAGGATGTTCCAATGAACAGAAGTGAGTCTTGTGAAATTCCTTTGTTCAATCTTGTATATGCACAGCGACGCCTAAAAGCCCTGTAATTATTCATCAAACATTTAAAGGAATAATTAGAAAAATGTATATCAAGCTGCCTCCATATTGTTATTTATAAAAAAAAAATCGTATTTTTTAATTGAAAATTATTTGAAAGTGCTTCCGGTGTCCGAAACTTTCTAAACTTTGGATTTTTTTTTGTTCCCAATATTGGAAAGTTGCGATTATTGGAACAATTACCAAATAGAGAATTTTCCCTGTATGTATTTTGATTTTAGAATTTATTCCTATCACAGTGGTTATTGTAGTTTGAAAGATGAATTCTTATCGTGACAAAATTAACATGTACGGATATACAGATACACGCTTATCCACATACACACTCATCCACATACTCATCCACATACACACTCATCCACATACACACTCATTCACAAACACACTCATCCACATACACACTCATCCACATACACACTCATCCACATACACACTCATCCACATACATACACATATACATCCACACGCCCGCATCTCCACCCACGCCCAAATTCATCCACAGGCACACACATAAGCCCACATACACGCCCAGAATCACGCCCACGCTCACCAGGATGCTAGTTTGGGCTGGACATCCTGACTGACAAAATATGCTGACTTCATTATATCTTCTGCTGACGTCATGGTGATTTTTGCTGACGTCATTTGGAGTCAAAAAGGACGCGGTGACGTCATCGTTTTATTTCTGTTTTGGTATCTTGAGTGTGAATCTTGTTCTGATGTTTGGGTCGCTAAATCGGGGTTTTGATAAGAAAAGGTCATAATAACGGGGTCTTAAGGGCTTTGGCATCACTATTGTGTTGATATTTAGTTATTCGTTCCTGTCCGAAATATTTTGTTCAAGTCCGGCAAACAGGTTCACTCTTGTCCGAATGTTTTTGAAAAAAGCGAAAAATCTTTTTGGCAAGATTGTATAATAGACCCAAAAAGTATCTTTACAATATGATTTTTTGTCGCTTCTCCACGCGTTTGCTAAAGACAAAAGAAGATGACCCTTTCCAATTTTCATTGTTTACCAATGACAAGATGCAGGGATGACCCATCATCCAGGAGGTGCCAAGATAAGAGGGAGGGAAGAGGGTAGAGGGGAGTGGAGTATGTAGGGGATGGAATGGGTGGGAGTGGTTTTTATGCCTTTGTCTTTTGGCTACCTCCCGTGTAAGGGGGGGAAAGATCCTTTGGTATACGTACAAATATTTATCAAATGGCATCATTCTAAATTCATATTTTTTAGATAGAATTTGAAAAAAGAATTTTGGGAGTGTTTATAAACTACGACAGCAATGGCGATGATAATGATAATTACTATGACAACAGCTACAACTAATGCATAACAGAACACCCACATCTACAACAAAAAGTAAAACAAAAGCTACAGCGGCTGTAACAACTCCAAATACAAAAATACATCATATTCCTATACCTCACCCTTCCGTTACCCATTTTCTTTTCCCTCTCCCCTTCCTACTTAGTCCTTTCTCCTCCCTTCTTCTCCTTCCTACTTCCCCTTTCCCCCTTCCCCTTCCCCTTCCCCTTCCCCTTCCCCTTCTCCTTCTCCTTCTCCTTCCCCTCCCCCTCCCCCTTCCCCTTCCTCCTTCCCTTTCCCCTTCCTCCTTCCCTTTCCCCTTCCTCTTCCCCCTTCCCCTTCCCCTTCTCCTTCTCCTTCCCCTTCCCCTTCCCCTTCCCCTTCCCCTTCCCCTTCCCCTTCCCCTTCCCCTTCCCCTTCCCCTTCCCCTTCTCCTTCCCCTTCTCCTTCCCCTTCCCCTTCCCCTTCCCCTTCCCTTTCCTCCATTTTCCTTTCTCTTTCGCATTCCTCGTCCCTTTCGCTTTCTTTCCTCCTTCAAGCGGGCAACCGTGAACGCGCCCCACAATGGGTGACGACATGATGGCTGGTGTCCGAAACATCACAACAATGCGCATTCTTTGAATGTTTATCTGTTCACCACTGTGTGTGTGTGTGTATGTATGTGTGTTTATATATATATTTGTGTGTGTGTATATGTTTGTGTGTTTGTGTGTTTATATGTATTTGTGTGTGCATGCGTGTGTGTGTGTGTGTGTGTGTGTGTGTGTGTGTGTGTGTGCATGTGTGTGTGTGTGTGTTCGTGCGTGTGTGTGTGTTCGTGCGTGAGTACAATAATAAGTAAATAGATTATTCTCAAGGACCTGTATACATGAGAACATTCACTTGAATCTGCAGACTTTCATGTAAACACGCACACACACACACACACACACACACACACACACACACACACACACACACACACACACACACACACACACACACACACACACACACACACACACACACACACACACACACACACACACACACACAATAAAAACACTGAACTTGGAGGAAAAGTCGTTCACAGTAATAGTAAGATCATAATGAGAGCATCAATAACAAAAACAAGAACGAGAACTACAGCAAGAGCTATATCCACAACCATAAACTCACCCTCAACTACACTCTCACCCTCACAACCACCTTAACTCTCACCCTCACCCTCAACCTCACCCACAACCTCACCCTTAACCTCGTCCTCAACCTCGTCCTCAATCTCACCCTCAATCTCACCCTCAACCTCGTCCTCAACCTCACCCTCACCCTCGTCCTCAACCTCACCCTCAACTTCACTCTCGTCCTCAACCTCACTCTCGTCCTCAACCTCACCCTCGTCCTCAACCCCACCCTCAACCCCACCCTCAACCTCACCCTCAACATCGTCCTCAAACTCGTCCTCAGCCTCATCCTCAACCTCGTCCTCAACCTCATCCTCAACCTCGTCCTCAACCTCGTCCTCAACCTCACCCTCAACCTCGTACTCAACCTCGTCCTCAACCTTGTATTCAACCTCGTCCTCAACCTCATCCTCAATCTCGTCCTCAACCTCGTCCTCAACCTCACTCTCAACCTCGTCCTCACTCTCACTCTCACCCTCAAATACAGCATGAACCCAGGGGCGTTATGTTGCCCCAAGCACGGTCCATGACTGCCTCCCATATCCGTCTTCGAGCAGATCGTGAAACTGCAGCCCATCACGACCTCTTCTGCAGCAGCCACCATTTGCAAACAATGGCGCATGCAACGATGCAGCGACCTTAGGCCCTTCTCATGTGGTTGAGCCGAAGGTTAACGAGAGGTCCAACGACATCGTAACGAAAGGGAAAGATTAAGACCCACTGAGTCTCCTTGTTAAGACGTTGCGATGTACTAAATAAACAACTTATGGGGTTTTCGATTGTATGACATTAATGTAGTTAGTTTTTTAGGGATTCTAAAGATTTCTAATGCGGCCCAGCTTCATGCAGAATTCTTTTATGATGAAAGACTTCACTGAAATAATTATGTTTACTATCAACTTTTACTACGCGTCCGTTCTCCTACTGCATATGCATATATATATATATATATATATATATATATATATATATGTATATATATATATATATATGTATATAATGATGATAATAAGTACCATTTGCTCGTGATGAGTGGTCACACGTTCGTACGTGAATGTATCATCCCGTCTATGGACGTAGAGCCATTTATTGACAAACACAATCCATCTTGCTACATGACGTCACAGCTTCTTTGGCCCGACTTTGCCGAGGCGGCAACCAGGCTGAAGAAAAGTTGCTCGGTCAACAAATATATTAAATAAACAAATGAAAATAAAAAGAAATAGATAAGAATAGATAAATGGGATAATGGAAATGAAATAGAATATTCAAACAAATACTTGTGAAAACATCAAATGATCTCGAAATAAAGGCCTTATTGTAGTAGAAGAATGCTTTCATTGTGCGTGTTCTTTTATGATATAATGATATAAATCATAAGCACAATTTATATGTATGTATATGCACATATATGCAATATACATGTAGGTATATACTTTGATAGTATAATATCACGTTTATTTGCTTATCAATATTATGACTACCCTGTTCCCGTTTCTAAAGCTTAAAAAATATTGAGTTTTCCTTGTGTCCTCCGACTCCCCATCCCCCTTCCCGAAGCTGTTCTCCCCCCCAAGTCTCACTCACTCACTCCTCCGGTTGGACCTCAATTGCAGCCTCAACAAAGAGTCCAAGTACGCGTCCCTTCTCCGTCCGGGGACGCAGAAGAAGACGAAGCAGAAGGACGACAAGGAGAACCAGGTAGCCCGCGACGGAACCGTGATCAACTACCGAACCGTGGACCGGGTCATGGGTCCCTTGGACCGGTTCATCGATCCGCGGATGGACCCGAGGATCATGGAGCCCCGGATGGACCCCCGGTTCGTGGACCCCCGGTTCATGGACCCAAGGTTCGTGGACACGAGACCGGGTCCGAGGCCGGGACTCGAGCCTCGACCCGAACCGGGCCGAGTAGAACCCAAGGCTGACGTCCGGAAGGTCGAGGGGCGCCCCGAGTCGGTACTCGAACCTCGAGGTCGACTCGAACACGGAAACTTCGAACCCGTTCGTCCGATCGAACCTGGACGTCCGTTCGAGCACGTTCGTCCAGAGCGTGGGCGAACGTTTGAAAGGGAACGGCCACTTGAACGGGAACGTACGGTCGAGCGGTCACGTACGATCGAACGTTCACGCCCTACCGAGCGTGATCGTACTGTCGAACGAAACAAACGACCCCTTCCCGAACGTAACGAACGTACGCTCGAACGTACCGAACGTACGGTCGAACGTAACGAACGCCCTATTGAACGTAACGAACGTCCGCTGGGGCGAGAGAAGAGTTCGGACCTCCGCGAGAGACTGGAACGTCTCGAGGCTCGGATGAACGGCTACACTCTGAACGGCCGAGAACGTTACGTGGAGAAGTACGTCGAGCAAGTGCAGCTTCAGAAGGGACAGGATCAAACGCAGCAAACGCAGCAAACAGAGCAAACACAGCAAACGCAGCAAACACAGCAAACGCCAGCGTCAACAACACCGCCCCGGGACATTGACAGGTGAGTTCAATTTTCGTTTTGATTTATTGTTTTTTTTTCTTCCTTTTTTTAATTGGCGAATATTCATCATCAAACGAAAATTGTACACTGGAGTGACAATTTTCGTGGAACTGTACGCGTTAGTATAGAAGAAAAATGGAATAATGGGGAAATAGAGTTTTTTATATAAAAAAAGTACTGGTCAACTATCTGGCAACACTAATGAGAAGAACCTCCGTCAACTTAAGATAAATGGAGAATAGAGGGTTGGGTGACACGGGAAAGGATATGATGGTGATTATAATGATTATGACAACGATGATGATGATGATGATGAAGATAATATGTTGATGGTGGTGATGATAACAAAGGGGGTGATGATGATGATGGTGATGATGATGATGATGATGATGATGATGATGATGATGATGATGATGATGATGATGATGATGATGATGATGATGATGATGATGATGATGATGACGATGATGACGATGATGACGATGATGACGATGATGACGATGATGACGATGATGATGATGATGATGATGATGATGATGATGATGATGATGATGATGATGTAAATGGGGATGTAGCATGATTATATGGATGATAATGATAATGATGATGATAATGTCGATGGTAGTGATTACGATGACGATGATGAGATTAACAACAGTGAAAAAGATGATAGTGATTACGAAGATGACAGATAACGATAAGAAAAACAACAACAAAATAGCGACAGTAGTTTCATTCACAACATCATAAGAACAAACGAATAAATAAATAACAAAATCGAAGGACAGGGAGAGTTGAGAACCTCCGTGATGACGTCACATCCGGTCTATGACGTCATCAAGAGTTTTGGATCTCATCGATTGCACGCGCGTGCACGCGATTGCGTGCAGAGTCATTTTAAATTCCAACGTAACTAGATACGCACGTTACCCATGGGATAGAGAGGTGGACGTGCAGTGGACCATGAAGTTTGAACTCCCAAGATATGTCGTGTGTTATAATACAATTGATGTATTCAGAGATATTTTATCTGTTATAGGATTTAGTCAATATATCAATATTCTGTCGCCGTTCTAATGAGTATATTGATCTAAAATGTCTGCATGGCTTAGATTCTCTCTCTCTTTCTCTCTCTCTCTCTCTCTCTCTCTCTCTCTCTCTCTCTCTCTCTCTCTCTCTCTCTCTCTCTCTCTCTCTCTCTCTCTCCTCTCATCTCTCTTTTCTCTCCCTTCTCTCATAACCAGTACAGTCACAGACAAAAATCCTGATAGTCCAGTGAATCAAATAATATCGTTAGAAATTCGATGCAGATATCATTTCAAGAACGAAAAATGTCGTTCAATTTCATAAAAACGCTACAAGAAATGAAATCCAATGAAAGTTAATGCGTTATTAAAATGAAAGGTTGCTGTAACTGGAGGACTTTTGCTTCTGACTGTACGTGTGCGCAATTACATAAATACATACATACATGCATACATACATACATATATATATAA
>NC_134811.1:13942272-13944772 GCF_046742065.1 Oratosquilla oratoria
GCCGCGCGCTTGTTAAGGAGAAAACAATGTCTGTAAAAGAGATGGAGAGAGGGAAAAGGTGGAGGAAAAGAAGAGTACTCTCCAGTGGGCCAAGTCTTGGCTGGAGTTGACTGGAGCATTTCGAAAGGGTTGAATGGCGATCCTTGTTAGTGACTGATTGAAAATAATTAACTCCTATTTGAAATTGGCGCAACTTTGTTGGAGTTGGAGATTATATCAGATTTTGGAGCGACATTCATGGCAACATTCAAAAACCAATCATAAGAAATAAAGAAGATAAAATGGTGGGAAAATATAATTCAAAGAAATATGAGATTTTTTAGCCACCTCTTTGTCTGGTGGCTCAATTGAAAGTGTGCTGGTCACTTAGTTGCGGGTTCGAATCCCACACTACTCTCCGATTCCCAACAGTGACTGTTACCTGCTTCAACAGTCCAAGGGCATAACAGGGTAAAGGTGACGGCTTTGGGTGCAGCTACTAAGCGTCTCCTGGCGTAGGATCCTCACCACCTCTTTGGCAAAATTAACGAAGAAAGTCTTCGTCAAATTAAAACATATAGAGAAGAAGACTATTTAGGGACAAGGCATGTTGAAGTATATATACATACATACATATATATATATATATATATATATATATATCTATATATATATATATATATATAATATTGTGTGTGTGTGTGTGTGTTTTATATACCAAGAGCTTTTTCCCCCTTGTAAAGGAGGTATCCAAGTGAAAGGCACGTATCTACTCCTACCAATTCCACTTCCCTCCACCACACTTTCCTCCCTCTCACTTTAGCTCCTTATGAATGATGGGTCATCCCTTTATCCCACCCATTGCCCTGGGTCAGAAGCAATGTAGCAAGACAGAGCACATGTAGGTAGCAGGTCCCCATGTAGACAATTTTGAATGAAGTTCACAGCAGCTTCAGTGTTCACGACTTTCTTGCTGAGGAATTCTACGTTTCATGGTGGTTCTTCCGGTGTATGTAGAAGGTAGCGCCCCAAAAAACCATTCAGAAGAGGCTTACGGTATTCGTCTGACTAGAGAAATGCTAGTCAAAGGCACTTCCATTCTAAAATCGGAAGAAGATACCTTCCGACGTCTGCTGAGAACTTGAATATATTTATATGCATGTATGTATATATATATATATATACATATATATATATATATATACATATATATATATGTACATATGTGTATATATATATATATATATATATATACATATGTATATATATATTCATATATACATATATATATATGCATATATATCTACATTTGTATATATATATATATATATATATATAATGTATATATATATATATATATATATATGTATATAGTATATATAGCTGTTATAAAAAGTATGTAGACTCTGGGGTGCAAGCGTGCACGAAATGTTGACACTATTTCGATAACATTTTGTTAAAGAAACTGAACATATGTCAGCCTTTACCGTACATTTTTGAAAATTGACAACACATGAAATCGTGCCTCTTGAACGTAAAAAGTGGGCGTGTCATAATTTGTCGTTCATCCTCTAATTCATCAGACCTTGTGTATTGATATTTTTTTGTTTTTAAAGAGTTGCTCTAATAAGTGTTTTGACTATTTTCAAAATATTTCGTAACATTCAACTGGTACCGCACATCAACGATATTTTACAAAAGCATTGGAAATTGAAGACAGAGCCTTGGAGGTTAGAGGCTGAGTAATGAAGATTTAAGACAGGGCATTGGACGTTAAAGACAGATCAGAACAGAAAACGTGAATAGAATACAACGGATCGGAAGATAAAGACGAGAAGATTTGGATATGAATATGAAGACGAAAATAGAGACGAAAACGATGACGAAGACGAAAATGATCACAAAGATGAACGGGAAGATAAAGAAGACAAAGACAAAGTTCAAGCCAAAGCCGAAGTCGAAGACGAAGCCGAAGACTAAGCCAAAAGCAAATAAGAGGAGCTGGCACATAAGAGATGTGCAAACAAATCCTGGGAGTACAAACAAAAAGGAAAAAAAAAGTACAAAGACCTCTGAGGTGATGCTCGATGGACAAAGACCCGCGCATTCCTGGACCGTCGCAGAGGATTGTGGGTAGCAAAAGACTTAAGCTCATGAGTTCCGTGGCACACTTCGTAGGTTTGTTCTGACTGATTGACACAAGGGTGCTTAACTTAGTTTGAGGATTGGACTCTTGTGTAAAGCTTCTTAAACTAAATTAGTTAACATGTTGTTAAAACTCGGTTATATACTTCACTGATGCTTCTAATCGGATTTGAGACTAAGGAGTGGGATGAACAGAACCCGGGCCAAGACCTTAGTGTGTTGAATGTGCCATGGAATAGAAGATGATCGATACTATACGAAATAAGTGATAAACCCGTAGCAGGAGAATAAAACACTTAATAGATATATATCCTACTTTTCAGAAAATTTTGGACATTTTTCTTATGAAACAGAGAATGTGGTTATGGGCGTACAG
>NC_134811.1:13959772-13979772 GCF_046742065.1 Oratosquilla oratoria
TAGAGTTGCTTTGACGTGATAAATAGTAAAAAAATGATTTTGATCAGTTCTCCGCCAGAGTAGAATAAACAGACATTGATGGTATTTGGACATGGAGATAGATGAGGTCATGTCTATAGAGACAGTGGAGGGCGTGTCGGAGCCCAAAAAGAATAGAAGGAGGAGGAGGAAAAAGAGGGGAAAGTAGTATTTGTAAAGGGTAAGTTTGTGGTACTGGTTGGGTGTGGAGCAGAGGTGGATGTGGAAGTGAAGGGAGAAACTGGTGGATAAGATGGAAGTATTGGCTATGGCTATATTGGAGGTGGAGGTAGCATTGGTGGAGACCTCAGAGGTGGAGGTGGAGGTGGAGGTGGAGGTGGTTGGGGTGAAGGTGGTGGAGGTAGAGGTAGACATGGTTGAGATGGTGGAGTCTGAGGCTAAGATAAAGATAGAGTTGATGGAGGTGGAAGTAGATTTTGTGGAGGTGGAGTTAGATGTGGTTAAGTGTAGGTGGAGGTAGACTTTGTGGAGGTGGAGACCCCACCCTCCAATGCCCACCAACGTCGTGGGGACACACCTCAGCCTCGGGGTCCAAATAACACCTGAGGGGGACCCGGAGGTGTTCAGGGTGTTCAGGTGCCCTTGTGCGCACATGCGCACACACACACACACACACACACACACACACACACACACACACACACACACACACACACACACACACACACACACACACACACACACACACATACATATATATATATATATATATATATATATATATATATTATATATATATATTTATATATACATATATGTGTGTGTGTGTGTGTGTGTGTGTGTGTGTGTGTGTGTGTGTGTGTGTGTGTATGTGTGTGTGTGAGTTCCGATTTTTGGAAATCCCCACTGCAGATGCTGATGGCGTATTCGGAGGCACGCTGGTCTCGTATTTGCTCAGTTGTGGGTTTGAGACCCGCACTTCTCTCCGATATCCAGCACTGACTGTTACCTGCCCCAACAGTCCAAGAAGAGCATCATAGGGCAAAGGTGACGGCCTCGGCCTCAGCTACGCGCGTCCTGGCGTACGCTCCTCATCGCCAGTAAAGAGAGCTGTGTTTATGCGTGTCATAGAGAGAGAGAGAGAGAGAGAGAGAGAGAGTGAGAGAGAGAGAGAGAGAGAGAGAGAGAGAGAGAGAGAGAGAGAGAGAGAGAGAGAGAGAGAGAGAGAGAGAGAGAGAGAGAGAGAGAGAGAGAGAGAGAGAAAGATAGGTAGATAGATAGGTAGATAGTTATGAGAAGAGAAAGAGAGAGCCATTATAGTATACGGATATATTAAAAAGGGGTCCAATTATTATTTAGCTCATCGTTCATAGAAAATGGTTGCAATGCAGGGGTGACTATAAATAACCCATATTTTCCCAAACTGATAATGAAAGAAGATGCTGAGGAGCTGTAGAAAAATGATTACTCCAGTTTAATAAATTTGTTATTTGTTTTTGCTAGAAAACGGGGGGAAACAGAAAACGAACAGAATGAGGAGTTAAGGAAAGAAAACGAGAAGAGTGATAGAGAAAAATTAAAGAACGATTTATATGAGAAGCGGAAGAGGAGGAGGGAGAGAAGAAGGAGAGGGAAAAGGAAGAGGGGGTGAATGAGGAGAGGAGAGAGAAGGAGAGGAGAGGGGAGGAGAGGAGAGGGGAGGGGAGGGGAGAGGGGAAGAGAGAACTAGGAAGAAGGAAGGAGATCCCCCGGGCAGACAACGAAAACACCAAAACCGCTTCATTTTGTGGTCCCCCCATATCCGGTCAGCTGTTTCCCCACCCCTCTTCTCCCTCCCCTGTTCCCCCCTCTCCCCTGGCCCCCTCTTATTTCCCTTCCTCATTCCCCCCTACTCCCCACCGCCACCAAGGTTCACTCCTATTCCACACTCCAATTCATGCTACAACTCACTCCCGTACTTCTCGGAACATTCTTCCTTTCCAGAAGCTAATCTATGTATGCAAATCAATTTATGTTAGTGTGTGTTAATCTATTGATTTATTCATTTGTTCATTTGTTTATCTATTAATTTTCATTTACTTACTTTATTTATCCGTATTTATCTAATGTTTACTCGTTTATTTGTATATTTATTCATCATTTATGTATCTAATTATCTAATTTGTTAATTATTCATAGATTGGTTTACCTGCTTGCTTATCTATTTATTTGTTTATTTATTTATTATTTCTGTTTTTTTTTCTTATATTTTGTCAGACCACTTAATGGGCTGAAAGGTTGGTTATTATTGATCAATCATAAAAAGACTAGCAACCAATGAATTCACCAGTAACCAGCCGTTACTTGTTGTAAAGCTGTGACCAAAAGCTCCTGACCACTCCAGGAAGGTCCAGCCTACTCTTATTGTTTACCTAAAGAAGTTTACGTGCCTGACAGCCAAGTTTCGCCCAGTATTCCCTTATATGGACATTGATGATAGTCTCTCTTTGTCGAGATTCTTTATTTGTTCAATTCTGTCCATGAGGAAAATTGCACAGTGATTTGTTTGGAGAGAAAGGTCTCCACCAATAAGGAAGCAGGGTTTTTCCCTCTCCACCAATAAGAAATCAGTGACTTTTGTCTCCACCAATAAGGAGGCAACGATTCTGGGAAATATGATAAAGGGGGTGGGGTTTGTGTGTCAGTATGCAGTGAACAGTCTTTAGATTTCAGATGACTCGAAGAAATTGGCTTGCATATGTGAATGAGAATGTTGAAGACAGTTCTCCCTATTTGGGAGTTTCTTTAATCATTTCAAGTATTCGGAACAAAAACTCCTTTGAAAATGATAATCTTATAAATATCTGGTGTCTAGAATTTTCCAGATATCATAACTTTTTGTTCTGAACGATATAGGGATTTCTGAACTTCAGAAGCTCCCAGTAAAGGGAACGATGTATTTGATGAATAGAATTGCCTAACGACAAGAAGTTATTTACAAATAACTTATGAGAAAATAACAAGAACAGATAACAAATAACTTATGAGAAAACAACAAGAACAGATGATTGGGTGATTGGAACTTCAAGGAACGAAGAATGATTGGGGTGTGTGGAACTATAGGGCCCAAAACCAATACACAGACATCCACCTCTCAGGTAGACACCCGGGTCATCCCCACTGCGCACAGGCGGGAAGGGACAATTGAACTGACGCCTTCTATACCGTCGTGGGCTTCTCGTTGACCACGCCCACGTAAGTGGCTCCCGGGGGTGGGCGGGAGGACGGGCGTTGCAAAAACCAAGGACAGCAGCTGTCGGCAATACTGGCCATGCACGAAACCAACTGTGTGTGTGTGTGCGTGTGCGTGTGCGTGTGTGTGTTCGTGTTCGTGTTTATGCCTGGGGTGAGGGTGGGCCATACCTGGGTTGTTTGAGGAATCATACTATTGCCTGTTTTGCCTGATTCCTCACTTAGACAACATACCAAAAATGACGTCAGTCTAACACTTTCTCACTACATTCTTAATCTGTCTTGACACTTATATATGTAAGGAAACACTACTTCTCCCCCCCCGCGGTCTTTCCCAAGGTTCCCCGGTAGGAGGTGAGGAAGGGGGATGGGGAGGGGGAAATGTCCACAGGACAATGTTGCAGCCTGTAGTAAACTAATGAACTAACAAGCAGTTAGCAGTCACGAGAGCTCCTGTCCCACAAGTTTACGAGCAGTAGTCCTGTTACTGGCTCGACCCTGAGTTGAGGACCATATGGCGAGGGAATAGAGGTCGACGAGGACGAGGATGAGGACCAGGACGATGAAGATGACAAAGACGAGGATAAGGATAAAGACAAGGATAAGGACGAGGGCGAGTATAACCAAGAGGACCAGCACTATAAGGACGACGAAAACAACTCAAGGACAAGGACGAGGAGGAGAACCAGGATAAAGACGAGGACCAGGACTATGAGGACGACAGAAGTGAAGGCGAGGACGAGAACGAAAACGAGAACGAGGACACAGGGGTCAAGATAACCACAAGAGGTAAACAATGGAGGAAAAAAACACACAAAAAAAGAGGAGGGCAAGGACTTTAGGAAGCAGCTAGAGAGAATGAGAAAAAGAAACGGGGGGAAGAGAGAAAAAAAAAGTGAAAGTGACGATGATGAAATCATCTTGATCTGTATAAAGAAAATTCTAATTGTGGTAGCCTAGATCACCAACATATACGGAACATCTCAGCTCTTCCACCGCTACGCCTCCCCTACCCCCCCCACAACCACCACAGCCACCGATAAAGCCACTCTCTCACTACCACTCACTCTGAGTATGCTTTGAAGTGCCCCGAACGCGTCGTTCTCAGAGTACCCTATGGTCAGTTTGGCACTTCTGGGCACAGGCACTAACGTTGTATGACCTGCGACGTCATATTCTCCAACCTCCTGCGAGTGTAATCGGAAGCGTGCTGACCTCGCATTCGCTTAGTCATGGGTTCAAATCCCGCACTTCCCTTTAATTCACAGCGGTGACTGTCACTTGCCCCAATAGTCCAGGCGCATAGGACAAATGTAACAGATTCGGCCGCAAGTACGCGCACCAAGGCGTAGACTCCTTGCTTCATCATCTCCTCCTTCCCTAGTCATAAATGACACAATTCTTATGACAAATACAGAAGAAATAGAATAAAGATACTATGCCGATTCCTTGTTCGGACTTTGGAAAAGCGAATGAGGCATACAACTGTCATAGGGTACTGAGCGAACGTCTTCACATGCAGCGCTAAAGACCTTATTCTTAAACGAGATTTCGGGGTCCCATGACAATTTAGCAATCAACTATGATCCATATTCTCTTATAGCATAAGGGTCATAGTCAAGATCTTCTTGACGACGTAAGATACGAGTTCGGTCTTCGGTTCGAGATTCTTGCGCATGCGTCGAGTTCGGTCGCCACCTCCTGTTGGCTTCAACGCCATCTGTCGGGTTCTGCATAGCAGCACTGCGGAAGACCACCCTGCCACATTAAGATCCTCGTACATTTTATTCTGGCTGCTGTCACATGATTGGGGTGGAACCATAACTGAAGGTGTCCTTCGTACCTCGCGGCCCCCTGGTGATGATCCAAAAGAATAATAACTAATAGAAGCTGAGGGCTTCCAGACTGGATTAGGAAGGTATCTGGTGTCTTCATTCTTTGTGACGTCATATCGTCCTTGTATGCAAATTGGTGGTCAATTTCAGAATTATCATTTACACCAGAATAATCATTTTTAACAAATTTGCTATCACCATGACCATAAGAATAATTGCGGCCTCAAAGAGACTACTTTTACTTTTTCATTTTCTTTTACTAAATAATATTAGAATAATTGGAATTTTTCACTGATTTGTATTCATTGTCCGACTTAAATTGATAAAAAAAGTGTTTTTTCTAAATTTATTTTAATGAGGGTACATTATACGACACACACACACACACACACACACACACACACACACACACACACACACACACACACACACACACACACACACACACACACACACACACACAAAGCTGTCGATCACGAGTTCAACACGTGATCCAAGACCATGGTGAATCACACACACACACACAAACAAACAAAGGAACACACACACACCTACACACTCGCGTACAAACAATTAAGCATCACCAATTCCCATACCAGTTCACCTTCCTCTGTCTGTTCTTCTGTAGAGAGGAAAGTGAAAGGGAACTCCAAAAGGGGAGGGAAGGAAGGGAAAGGGTCTGCAAATATCTGGGTTGATATTGGCACTTGCTCGGATTTGCATAACACATGAAGAACACACACGAACACAAACCCCTGCATACAAAATGCACGGACCAATTTGAACTCTCGGTCGGTCAGAGGATTCCCATCTATTGTATTTCTTCCGACTGGTGTGTGTATGTGTGTGTGCGTGTGTGTGTGTATGTGTGTGTGCGTGTGTGTGTGCGTGTGTGTGTATGTGTGTGTGTGTGTATCTTTAAGGTAATAATGAGATCATTCGCTTGCATTATGATAGAGCAACACGTTTTCATTCCTTAGTTGCAATAACGCACATCTTGCATTGTTGTCTACATGTGTGCCCATATGTATCTCTTATCTCGTTTGTAGAGCTGAGGACTGGTCAGGACGTGGGCTCACCTCTTCACCTTTGTACCCAAAGCCTCTCTTGTTGCTGACCACGTTGGCAACGCGGGAGGGGAAGGGAGGTGGCTAGGTGAGGCGAAAGGGAAGAGATTATTCTAAGAGAATATGCTGAAGATAATTAATGCGAGAATTGAAAGAGACACAAACAGAGACAGAGACGGAGCGGACGTGAAAGAGAAAGGGATGAAGGGAAGGAAAGAAGAGACTGGGACTATGAAAAAGATTGACGGAAGGATGGTATGGTGGGAACAGGAGGAGGATTAGAAGGCGGATCTGGCCGTTAGGTCATAAAAAAAAAAAAAACGAGTTGATGAGGGCGAGGACGAAGATCATCTCTCCCCTTTTTTGAATTCCATCACAAGCCGACGCTTCAAGGTTCACGTAGATAAGCAAATAAAGAAAACACTGTGACGTGTGTTCTTTTTTTACTGATCTTGTCAAGTGTTTGTTTACCTTATAGTTTTTGTTTCAACTGATATTGTGTACTTGTTTATTGTTGTTATTACTTTTATTATTCACTAAACATGATAATTATAATAATTATAAATTATTATTACCATAATTGTAATTATTTTCATTATATCTATTATCATCATTATTGTTATCATTACCATTATCATTATCATTATCATTATTATTATTATTATTATTATTATTATTATTATCATTGTTATTACCATCATTATTGTTTTTATATTGTTATCATTATTATTATTATTTATATTATTATTAATTATTATTACTATTATTATTATTATTATCATTATTATTATTATTATTATTATTATCATCATTATTTATGATTATTATTATTATTATTGATATTATAATGGTTATTTCATTTACTTATTATTGTTTTATTTTTACCGTATATCTATTTTATTATTTTATTTGTCATCTGATTTTTTTTTTTTTTTTTTTTTTGTATAACATTAAGGCCTCTTGTCGGTCTTTTGATTTACCACTACGACCCTCTGGAAACCGAAGGTTCCGACGGCAGATCCAGGATATGCCTCCGTATTGGATTACTCTCTTTGAGAGCATTCAAGTCTCCAAGCCCGAACGGGAGTCGGAAGCTGTCTTTGATGCCTTTTTGTGAGCGCGTTAAAACCTCAGTTTAACTTTGGGCCAAGCGTCTCTTTTGGATTACTTTTGTTGAGAGCGTCGAAGTTTCCCAGACAGGATGTCTGTGACTAAGGGTCAGAGGGACACACTGAGGGGAATTGCGTTCCATCTCTCTCTCTCTCTCTCTCTCTCTCTCTCTCTCTCTCTCTCTCTCTCTATATATATATATATATATATATGTATATATATTTCTCTATTTTTTCTCTTCTATTTGTCTCTTTCTATCTCCATTTCTTTCTGCTCTCTCTCTCTCTCTCTCTCTCTCTCTCTCTCCATTTCTTTCTCTATTTCTCTCTTTTTCTTTCCCGCCCCCTCCTCTCTCTATCTCTCTATGTCTCCCTCTATTTCTTTCTTTCTCTATTTCTTTCTTTCTCTATTTTTCTTTCTATTCCTCTTTCTATTTCTCTCTCTCTCTCTCTCTCTCTCTCTCTCTCTCTCTCTCTCTGTCTTTCACTCTGTCTCTCTGTCTCTGTCTCTCCCTCTCCCTCTCCCTCTCCCTCTCGCTCTCCCTCTCTCTCTCTCTCTCTCTCTCTCTCTCTCTCTCTCTCGATATCTCTCTCTCTCTCTCTCTCTCTCTCTCTCTCTCTCTCTCTCTCTCTCTCTCTCTCTCTCTCTCTCTCTCTCTCTCTCTCTCTCTCTCTCTCTCTCTCTCTCTCTCTCTCTCTATATATATATATATATATATATATATATATATATATATCTCATACAATGGTATTCACCCTCACGCACGCATTCTAATGCACACACATGCGCACACTTACACATGTACACACACACACACACACACACACACACACACACACACACACACACACACACACACACACACACACACACACACACACACACACACACAGATCCCTTGGCATCTTCATCTACATTTAAAATAGATGCCACTTCCAGAGAAGATGAATGAATAAATAGGTAGATAAATGAAATAAAAATGAAAATGAAAATTGACCTCTCACACAGTATGCATCTTGAGCTCTGACATAGAGAGGACAGAGGACTCCCACGTTGATCACACCGCACTCCCACACAGGGAGCAGAGTGAACTCCCAAAGAGCCACGTCACCTGAATTTAGGGAGTGAGTTATCCGGGACCCTCGGTTTAGAACGGGCGGGGCGCTTGTCTGGGAGGTGTTTCGGGATGAAGGGGGACGGCGAGGGGAGGGCGGGTGTAGGCGTCGATGGGCGCCCTGGCCAGGGTTCACGGAGGTGAGTGTGGGTAGACAATCAAATTTGTTTTCCTTTATTTCACTTTATTTTAATACTATTTTGTTCAGTTCTATTCCACTTTATTTTATTTTATTGTATTTGATATGGATTGGTTTTGCTTCCTTTTGTTTCACATTTTTTTTATTTAAATCTATTTTTTATTTTTTATTATTTAAGTAATTATCTACTTCAACATATATCAAAGATAATTCTATGTTGAACACACAGCTCATATAGAAGCCACCTGTAAGACAATACAGAACGGAACAGGAAAATATAAAATAATAAAATGGTAAATTTAGTTAGACAAAATCTGTGCGATGAAAAAATAATAACAATGAAAAGAAGAAAAGTAAAAACGTTACGGTACAAGCATAGCCCCAAGACAAGAGAGCATAGGTGTCCGAGGATGCCCATGATGATGGTGTTAGTGATGGAGGGTGGGTGGGCCTGGGGGAGGAGGAAGATAAAGAGGAGGAGGAGGAGGAGGAGGTGAGAGGGAGAGGGAGAGGGAGAGGGAGAGGACTCGACCCTGGCCTGCCCTCAGGGTAAGGAGGAGACGCATCTGAACTGCCCACCACGAACCCGTCTGGTCGACCTCGTCTTTGTCTTCTGACGAAGAGGAACGGTCTTGAGGTCCTCCTCCTCGTCTTCCTCCTCCTCCTCCTCCTCCTCCTCCTCCACTTCCTCTTCCTCTTCCTCTTCCTTCCCATCCTCTTCCTCTTCCACCCCCTTCTCTTTTTCTTCCTCCTCCCTCCTCTTCATCCTACTCTTCCTCTCACTCACCACCCTTTTCTTCTCCTGTCACCACAACTACCACCACCACCACCACCACCACCACCACCACCACCACCACCACCACCACCACCACCACCACCACCACTTCCACCACCACCACTTCCACCACCACCACTTCCACCACCACCACTTCCACCACTACCACTTCCACCACCACCACCACCACCACCACCTCCACCACCACCACCACCACCACCACCACCACCACCACCACCACCATCTCCATCTCCATCTCCATCTCCATCTCCATCTCCATCTCCATCTCCATCTCCATCTCCATCTCCATCTCCATCTCCATCTCCATCTCCATCACCACCACCATCACCATCACCATCACCATCCAACTCTTTCTTTTCATGGAGTCTCTCTTTAAATCTCTACGGAACAGCTGACAGGTTTAACTCCTTCAACACGGGTTAAAGTCAGGAGCTAACGAATCATCGCATGTGAGAGGTAGATTTTATATGTATATGCATGCATGCGCATATGTATACATGCATTCATGAGTGTATGTGTATGTATGTATGTATGTGGGTATGTATGTATGTATGTATGTATGTATGTATGTATGTATTTCACATTTATATTCAAATACATATATTTATAAATATATTTATATCATATATGCATATATATATGTATGTGTACATGTTGGTGCTTATGTAAAATAGTGATACTGGCGTGGTATAATGTCGAGTCCTGATTTCAACAAACTGTTTGTTTCTACTCAGAAACAAACATATAAATGATCCCACTGAATCAAAGTAGGTCATGAGGATCGACTGAACTCTGAAGTTGTTACATTCTATTTTGATCCAAATTATGGAACGTATGACACAGAGGCAGGTGAATTGTTTGTGTCATGATAATGAAAGGGTAGTGTCATGCGTATCGTGTCGGAGGTCTGAGTCTGCTGTATCCGAATATGTCCTCTGGTTTGGCAAAGAGGTTCAGCCGTAAGTGATCGTGGTTTGGAGATTCTGTCAGTGTGATTGACTTTGGTCACAAATCATGTCTGGACTTGGCGATCTATGGGTAATGATGTAACCTTACAATTACGCCATGTAGAATTCCTCTTGTTCAAGAAGAACAGTAAAAGACTGTATTATTGTGATTTTTGAAATTTATTTATTTATTCATGCATCTTATCATTTCTATTTATTTATTCATTTTGTTTTATTTTTTGCCTGAATGGTAACTGCAACGCCAGCAAGCCTATGTGTGTGTGTGCTTGTGTACTTATAAACGTACACACATACACACGCACGCGCACACACACACACACACACACACACACACACACACACACACACACACACACACACACACACACACACACACACACACACACACACACACACACACACACACACACACACACACACTATAATAATAATGATAATAATAAATATCCTTGCCCAAGGGATCAAATATCGTTTTAAAGTGCTGTGATTTTTTCTTCGTCTATAGGCGGTATCCAATCTCGAGACCGCTGAATTAGCAAGCCAAAGCAGTACTTCTACACAAGCAAGCCAGTGAGTGTCACTGTGTGAGTGCGCGCGCGTTTGTGTGCACGCGTGTGTGTGTTGTGTATGTGCGTGTCTGTGTGTTTGTGAGTATATTCAGCTATAATGTATTTACTTTATCCAACTATAATTACCTAATTGTAGTAAACAGGAAGGGAACAACGCTCGTGGATTCCTGTCTCTTCCTTTTCCAATTATTCCTACATTAAAATCGAATTGTGTGTGTCTGTATTCATACACGTATATGGAATTGTGTGTGTCTGTATTCATACACGTATATGTACGTGCACACGCGTGTACATTTCACCCATGATTTAATTCTGTGGCACAGTTTTAAACATACTTAGAAATATAACAAAAATATACAGGTAAAACTGAATAGATAAGGCTGCCTTGGCGTTATAGTAAAGTCATAGGTAAAGTACAGATTTTCTTTAAAGAACAAGGGCACTTCTTACGTTCAAAGAAAATGGTCTGTAAAAGGAATGACTTTAATGTTACTCCACAAATGGTACTAGAAGCACACACGCACACACACACACACACACACACACACACACACACACACACACACACACACACACACACACACACACACACTCATACAGAGGGTGCATAATGCCACTTTCCTTTTGAAAGAGGCATGAAATGTTTTTTATGAAGTTTCACATCATTCCAGTCGAATTTTGAAATTTCAGTATAACGTAAATTTTATTTTCTTAGAACGTACTTGCAATTACCTTAGATAATATTAGTTGTTATTGATGCTAACATGTATTTTATTCACAACCGTATTTCTTTGCTGTATTTATTTTACGGTGAATTGTAATGAGTATGAAAATATTGTTTGTGTCACTGTTGTGTATGTGTGGTGAAGTGTTGGTATCTCTGCCGTCTATATGAATTTTTATCATTTGTGTCTTCGTTTATCGTGATTAATGTTAACAAATTTCAACAATGTTTTATATAAGATAATATAAAACTACCAAATGTTAACATTAACAAAGTTTGACTCATTCAAGACTTACACGAACATTTTACGTGAACCAATCTGCTATTGCGAACAACAGAAGAGGGCGTGGCCTTTATGCTAATTACACCCAACACAACAAACTTCTTCCATCACTCATTCTGTAGACATGCCAGCACCTTCAGAGTCCTCTTGGCATAGGCACGGCTCGTCCTCCAGTTCCCAATCCTCCTGAATGGGAGGAGAGAAGAGTGACCTACAGGGTGTAGGCTGTACCTCACCCTCAAACGCCCCCAGTTCAAGGCCACAGTTTCGTGGACATCCCCTGAGGGTGGAGACGTGGTACATTCGCCCCTCTTCCACACCACACACACACCCTGAAGGTGACAGTGTCCTGCGCACTCGGGCGTGCAGACTCGCATACCTGGCCCTTGCAGAAGCGCTCCCGTGCAATGTTGCAGCTGGTCTTGTGTGTATGTTGTTGCTGCAACCAGCGACCAGGCAGCCGTGCGACCGGCCCTGTTGAAGGACGGAGAGGGAACCGGTACATGCTCTCTCTGCCTCTCACCCTCTCTCTCTCTCTCTCTCTCTCTCTCTCTCTCTCTCTCTCTCTCTCTCTCTCTCTCTCTTTCTCTCTTTCTCTCTTTCTCTCTTTCTCTCTTTCTCTCTCTCTCTCTCTCTCTCTCTCTCTCTCTCTCTCTCTCTCTCTCTCTCTCTCTCTCTCTCTCTCTCTCTCTTTCATACACTATGAGTGTGTGTGTGTGTGTGTGTGTGTGTGTGTGTGTGTGTGTGTATGTATGTGTGTTTTAGATATCTATATATAATTTTTTAATGATAGTAGCAGTATTTGCGTAGGTCTTGTTATTTTTCACGGATTTTTGTTTGTTTGTTTTTGTTTTCCTTCATTATGAAAAGCTTCTTATGAGGTACTTCATTAAAGGCTTTCTTGAAGTTTATGCAATCCACCAGCCTAGTTTTTCGTATAACATGGCTGTAATTCTGTCTGAAATATAGAAAATTGGATATAGTCTTACCCCATCCGTTATTGATAAGAGAAATGTTAGCTTCATATTGACAATAACACAGTATTGATATACATCTTTTTTTATTTGATAACAAAAATGTCATCTATGTATCTGATATTATTAACTGAAATATTGACCAGATATCTGTTGGTAGTAAGTGAAATGATGATGAATCATAATGCCAGTACATGAGTATAAATATTGACCATATATTTATTGATAACGAATATTGACAAAAATAAAAATCCAAAATGGAAGAATGGGAGGCAGGGGAGTGGGGATGGAGGGGCCTTGGAAAGCGAGGAGGAAGATGGGAGAAGGAGAATGGTGGTAGGTAGGTGATGTGGGTTAACAGAGACGCGGATATGGAGATGAAATAAAGAGGATCGGCATTATGAAGATGATGGTGGGAAAGAAAGTAGAAAGGAATACGAGGAGAAGAAATTAGTAGGAGATGGAGGAGGGTTTGAAGTGGAGGAGGAAGGAAGGGAATGGAAAAGAAAGGTAAAAGGCTAAAAAGGAATAAAGAAAGGAGGGAAGGAACACCATGGGGGCACTCCTAAAGTGGTGGTAGTCAGGAGCCTACGGCGCCGAGTATCTGCGGCCGAAGCCATCATTTTTGCCCAATGAGCTTTAAGAACTGTTGCGGCCAGGCACTTAAGTCACTGCAGGGCGTCGAAGAGGAGCATGGGATTCGAACCCACAACAAAGCGAATGCGAGACCAGGAGGCCACCGGGGCACTCCTGAGGTCCTTACAGATGTAGACTGTAGGTGTCTGTGTCATCCCTTGAATTTAGTCTGTGTTAGTCTGAGTGCATAATTCAAGCTTCCCTGTGCTCCTGTTTTGTCCGTGTTTGGTTCCACGTGGGCTTACCAAGTTGCATTCGAGTGCTCTTGCGCACGCAATCCTGTATGTTTCGATATGCTGTCTGTATATATATATATATATATATATAGCGTGTGTGTGTGTGTGTGTGTGTGTGTGTGTGTGTGTGTGTGTGTGTGTGTGTGTGTGTGTGTGTGTGTGTGTATGTGCATGTACGTGTGCATATGTGTGTATGTGTGTACATGTTTACGTGTATAAAATTGCACCAGGATACCACGCCTACCCAGGGCCGACTGAACTGGAACAGACGTAGACATGCAAGAAAAAGAGAGGCGAGAGAAGAAGAGAGAAAAAAGAACAGTGATAATAGAAATTATTTATTAGCTTCGAAAAATATAAAAAGAGCAAGATGATTAAAGAAGGAGAATGTAAAAAAAAAAAAAAAAACAGAAGAAGAGAAGACAGGCAAGAACAACAACGATGACGAAAGAGATTTATTACTTTCAGAAAATGAAGAAAGAGAAGAAAAATGATGATATGATCGAGGAAAGAGAAAAATAAATTTAGAGAAGAGGAATCGGGGAAAAAACTCTGGTGCGGTGGCGCGTTTTCATAATTTGTCCCGCTGGCCAAGGACAGGCGACTGGAAGGTAACTAACTCTTGATGTAAGGTGGGAGGCAGCGGTGCGTGTGTGGAAGCTCGGCTCTGCATTAAAGGAGGGAGGAAAGGAGAGAGGGAGAAAGAGAAAAGGAGAGGAAGACGAGGAAGAGGAGAGGAGAGGAAGGGGAGTTGTGGAAGAGGCGGAGAGGAAGTGGAGGAACAGAAGAATAAGAGGAAAGAAAAGGGAGAAGAGGAGGAGAAGAATAGGAGGAGAGGTAGGGGAGGAAGAATACGGGAGGAGAGATAAGGGAGGAAGAGGAAGGGGAACGGGATGAAAAAAAAATTTGGAAAGGAAAGGGAGGAGAGGAAGAGGAAGAAGAGTAAGTGAAGGAAGAGGTTGATGATGAGAAGATGAAGAAGAAGAGGAGAAGGAAGGATAAGAGCAAGAGTGGGAGGATGATGAGGAACAGGATGAAAGGGAGGAGGAAGAAGAGGGGGAGGAAAAATATGAGGAAGAGGATGAGGATAAAGAGATCGGAGAGGAGGAGGAGGTAGAGGACGAAGAAGAAGAGGAGGAAAAGGAGGAAAGGAGAGCCACAATGGATGGGTGTTCAAGAGTCTTTGGGCAGACTCTCCTGCCACGTCCAGCAGTTCTTGTAAGCCGTGACGACGTGAGACCTTGGACACATGCAAGACCGCGGGGATGGAAGACCTTGAAGTGACCAAACCTCGCTGGCCGAGATGACCAAATCTACTCCTTCGAGATTTCGAGAATGTGCTTCATCCGAAGACTCGGTTCCTTCGGGTAACAGGTTTCTGGGATCAGTGTTTGTTAACCCATATATCATCACGACCTCCTTAGTTGCTTAGCCTTGTTTCTATGCATTCTATAGTTGAAGAGACCTAGCCTCTATGTCCCACTTAAAAAAAAGAATAAAAAAAAATAGATAAATAAAAAAGAAATTGTGTGTGTGTGTGTGGGGGGGGGGATAGAGGTCGAAAAATTAGTGTTTGTACTCGTATGTCTGTTCAACTCCACAAGGAATTTGAGAATTTACAATTTTTCTCCCAGAGCATTTCCCTCTTTTTGGAAATCCCTTCATCCTTCTCCAGGTTAAGATCCTCTGGGTTCATTATTACTTTTTTTTTTTCGAAATGGCGTCACTTTGAATCGTTTGCCCTTGAAACGGAATCTTTGAAGAGGAGGTCCGGTCCGTCTTGGAAAGGTTAATCGAAGGCAACCAGCACTGCCCTCCTTCAGCCAGCCAATAAGCAGGTCTCCTTATGTGGTTGCCCGCTCATCCACGAAGTCCCTGGGCCATTTCAGGTTCTTTTATTGGATCTGAGCTGGAGGGGTCAGCGGGAGTGGAGGGAGGGGGAGAGTGATGCTGGTCATTTCCAGTTACTTTGGTAGTGGAGATTACACCAAGAGGCGCGTAGCTATTGCTGGAATTGTCACCGTTACTCCGTGTCCTCGAATAGCCAGGGCGACTGGCAATCAGTGGTAACTGTTCGCATTGAACTCTGGTCCACCTACATGGAGTAAATCCTAGCTACTTTGGGGGAACCTACTAAATCCCAGCTGCCTTGTTGTTGTTGTCTGTTTTTATCGTTGTCGTTTTGTTTTTGTCGTCGTCGCTGTTAACTTGTCGTCTTAGTCGTTGTTTTTGTCTTCGTTGTTATTGTTGTTGTCGTCTTTGTCACTATCGTTGATATTGTCATTGTTATCATTGTCATCGCAAGCACCAAATAGAAGAGACTTGTGAGTACGACCTCAATGTTGAGGATGAAGATCAGGAAGAGGAGGAGGAGGAGGAGGAGGAGGAGGAGGAGGAGGAAGAAGAGGAGGAGGAGTATGTGGGGGAGTGGGAGGGGGGTGTGGGGGGACCAAATCAATTCCCAAGGACACCCGCCTCTTCTGCGCTTCGGGAGCAGGGGGAAGGGGGGGGGGGGAGTTTCTGGGAGAGGGGGGGGGAGGAGATTTTAGGAGTAAGGGGGCTGGGGGTTGACTCCAGAAGTGGGGGGAGGGACTTTAAGCGTAGGAGGGGAGTTATACTCAGTGACAGGTAATAGTGATCGGGGATACTTTTTTTTTCTTGTTGCTAAAAAAAAGAAAAAAGAAAAAAGGAGAAATAATTTTGGGATCAGGGGTTTGTTTGGAAATGGTAATGTTCTCTCTCTTCGTTTTCCTTCGTGACCTTTCGTCAACAAAAGAGAGAGTCAACCTATATGGAGTGAATGATGGTTTCTGAATCAGTTGTAAAATGAACGACCGAGTAACCTATCGTCTGAAGTAGATATTCAACATTCAAAGGACCACGTCTACTATCTTACTGTGTTTATCTGAGGTGAATATTTTCTTCATTATATTATTATTATTATTATTATTATTGGTAATTGACATTTTCTCTCTAATTTTTATAAAGAAAGAAATACGTAGATGATGAAAAGATGTAATTTGCATATGTTTGGGGATTTGGAATTAAGAATTTGCATAATAGTGAAGAATTTTTTTTATTTACGAGATAAGCATATGTTAGTATGGTTTTGTATGTAGTGTCCTCGTGGGTCGGAGGGTGCTGGAAGGGTAGATGGGTAGACGGATAGGACATGCTCATGGCCACGGGTTGGGGCTTGAGAGATGAGGAAACGGAGGAATTGGGACAAGAAAGAGAGAAGAGAGGAAAAGGGGAGGTAAAAATGGAAACTGGAACAGAAGAGGAGGAGGGAACAGAGGAGAGAGGGTTAGGAAGAGTAGGGAGATGGAACGAGAAAGAGGAAGAGAAAGAGAGCAAAGGGGATAGACAGAGGAAGAGGGAGAGAGCAGAAAAAGAGAAGAGAAAACAGAGTAAAATGAGAGAAAAGGAGTTTGGATTGAAGGGGACCCATGCAGAAGGAGAGGTGCAACCAGGTAGGAGAGGGGTTAGTCGAGATAGACAGTAACCCCTTTCGCTAGGGTGCCTAGGAGATGAATAAAATCATCTGGCGGCAGATGGGCTAAAAGGAACAATGCCACCCACTACGGAAGGAGTCAAATTTCATGAAGAAAAATACAATTTCCAGAGGGTTTGTGACCTCCCCCTCCCCCCTCTTTTTCCTCCTCTTTCCTAATTCCCCTCTCCCCTCATCCCCTCTTCTTTATCACCCCTCCCTTCATCTCCTCTCCCCTCCCCTCATCTCCTCTCCCCTCATCTCCTCTCCCTTCATCTCCTCTCCCCTCATCTCTCCCCTCATCTCCTCTCCCCTCATCTCCTCTCCCCTCATCTCCTCTCCCCTCATCTCCTCTCCCCTAGTCTCCTCTCCCCTCATCTCCTCTTCTCTCATTTCCTTTTCCCTCTCTCCTCATTTTCTCTTCCCCAACCCTCTCCTATTATCCCCTCTCCCCTCTTCCCTCTTCCCTCTTCTCTCTTCCCTCTTCTCTCTTCCCTCTTCCCTCTTCCCTCTTCCCTCTTCCCTCTTCCCTCTTCCCTCTTCCCTCTTCCCTCTTTCCTCTTCCCTCTTCCCTCTTCCCTCTTCCCTCTTCCCTCTTCCCTCTTCCCTCTTCCCTCTTCCCTCTTCCCTCTTCCCTCTTCCCTCTTCCCTCTTCCCTCTTCCCTCTTCCCTCTTCCCTCTTCCCTCTTCCCTCTTACCTCTTCCCTCCTCCATCTCTCCTCTTCCCTCTCCCCTTTCCCCTCTTCCCTCTTCCCTCTTCCCTCTTCCCTGTCCCTTCTTCCCTGTCCCTTCTTCCCTGTTCCCCTTCTCTCCCATTCTTTATAAAGCTAAAAGTCGCCGGAGGTGTTGAATAAATAAGAGTAATTTGTTTACGGGAGTGAGGGCGCAGGTGTAGAGTGGGTAGCAAAACGAGCAGATGAAAATCTTGGGGTGAGGAATGTTGGAGAAGAAGGAGTAGGTAAAAGAAGAAGTGAAAAAGTCGTCAGATAAGAAATGAAGAAGTAAGTGTAAGATATATAGAAAGGGGAAGGGGTATAAGATAAAAGAGGGAGAGGAGAAAGGAAATCAAACAGAAAGGTGATAAGGGAGGGCGAGAGGAGGAGGAGTGAGAGAAGAGGGCGAGGAGGAGGAGGGCGAGGAGGAGGAGGGCGAGGAGGAAGGAGGGCGAGAGGAGGAAGACTGACTAAGAGTTGGGACAAAGAGTACAGAGATAGAGGGAAGATGAGGAGAGATGAACTTTTACGAGAAATCTTACGAGTGGGAGGGTGGGTGGGGATGGGATGCGAGGGTGTGGTTGGAGAAGTTGGAGACTATGAGAGAGAGAGAGGATGCTGGAGTGCGCATTAGGGAGTACGAAAGGAGTTAGGAACTAGGTAGTTGATGGGTAAACTAATTATAGCTAAGGGGTTTTATTAAATAACATTTTAGTTTGCACAGACAATGAGACCCTGACAGGCTTAAGAAGCTTTCCAAAATGTGGTAGTTTGTATCAGCAATGACGTCATTATCGACCAGTAAGAACTGTCCTAGAGATGTTACGTCATTTAGCCACTGGCTCTCAGCCAATCATGTTCGTGCAATGGGGAGAGGCGTCTGTGCAGCTCGCCCACTTCTTATAGTAAGTTATTTGTTACCAAGTGGGTGCCAAAGAGATGAATGAAATAGCCTGGCGGCAATCAGAATAAAGGGAAAAGTGCCACTCTGTACGGAAGGTATTGAGAAGTATATTCATCAGCTGATCTGATGTAAACAATAACATTCGTCAGCTGATCGAATGTAAACAATGCCAACTCGCTGTGACGTCACAGCAGGTGACTTGGATTGACCTAGTCCTTTAACAGGATGGCGCACTTTATACACATTATTATGGATGTTGATACTATTGGTGTATTCTTTCCATTGATGTGTTGAGTCTGATTGCATTGATATCCCTTGATGCAAACGCGACTTCATTGATGTTTGTGTGGTTGTGGTGGATGAATTGATGTAGGAGGCTGTTGTTTGGTGGGTGTGGTTGTTACAGCTGTGGTTGGGCTTGTTGTAGCGCGGACTCTGCGTGTTTGGTTCTCTTTGTTTGGACAATGATGACAAGTTGTCTTCTTGATGGTGATAAAGGAGTAGAGGAGAAGGAGGGAGAGGAGGAGGAGGAGGAGGAGGAGGAGGAGGAGGAGAAGGAGGAGGGCGAAGGCAGATGATATGAGATCATGTGTGTGTGTGTGTGTGTGTGTGTGTGTGTGTGTGTGTGTGTGTGTGTGTGTGTGTGTGTGTGTGTGTGTGTGTGTGTGTGTGTGTGTGTGTGTGTGTGTGTGTGTGTGTGTGTGTGTGTGTGTGTGTGTTTGCGTGTGTGTGTATTCACTTGGTCTTTTGGATCACGTGTTGGACTCGTGATCGACAGCTATTTCCCTCCTGGAAGAGAGCTCAGAGCTCGTAGGTCCGATCTATGGGTAATGCTATGACCTTGCACACACACACACCCCCAACTCCCCGCCCACGAGAGTTGGAGTAACACCCCTCAGCGCTGCGATACTGATATTATTTCAGCCCCGGGCGAGGATCGAACCCGGACCTCCGTAGTGGCAGGCCAGAGCTCTAACCACAGCGCCATGAGAGGTGTGTGTGTGTGTGTGTGTGTGTGTGTGTGTGTGTGTGTGTGTGTGTGTGTGTGTGTGAGTACGAGTGCGTGTGTATCTAGTGGACCATGGGTAGTGGAACGTGTCCGGTTTGACATGACAACCTCATGAGATCAGCTCTCAAAAAAATAGATAAAAATGAAATATAAGTACAAAGATAAATATACGAATAAATAACTGAATGAACAAATAAGTTGTTGAACAAAAAAATAGATA
>NC_134811.1:13984772-13999772 GCF_046742065.1 Oratosquilla oratoria
GACCACACCCGTGAAGAGGGGCGCACGTGTCTGTGTGTGTGTGTGTGTGTGTGTGTGTGTGTGTGTGTGTGTGTGTGTGTGTGTGTGTGTGTGTGTGTGTGTGTGTGTGTGTGTGTGTGTGTGTGTGTGTGTGTGTGTGTGTGTGTGTGTGTGTGTGTGTGTGTGTGTGTGTGTGTGTGTGTGTGTGTGTGTGTGTGTGTGTGTGTGTTTCACCATGGTCTTATATCACGTGTTGGACTCGTGATCGACAGCTATTACCCTCCCAGATGAGAACTCAGACCGATCTATGGGTAATACTGTGACCTTACACGCACACACACACACTACTCCCCGCTCAAGAGAGTTGGAGTATCGACTCGCAGCGCAGCGATACTAAAATTATTTCTGGCCTGGGCGGGATTCGAACCCGGACCGCTGTGGCAGCGGTTGTCTTTTTCTTGCGTATTATATAAAAGAAAAATATCAAGAAGTTTTTTTTTTCAAGAAAAATAAATCTAGGAAAAGCTGAATAAGAGTTTGTTGAGATGGTACAGGCATGTGGAGAGAACGAGGCGAGTGTGACGAAAAGAGTTAAATTTTCAAAGGTGGATGGGAAGAAAGAACTGAGGAGACCGAACAAAGAGTGGTAAGATAGCTTAAGGAGTACATAAAGAGGAGGGGAAGATAGATATAGAATGGAAAAGTATAATTACAAAAAAGATGAGAAAGAGGAAAAAGAAAACCTGAAGGGAGAAAAAATATATATACATATATTACATATATATATATATATATATATATATATATATATATATATATATATATATATATATATATATGTGAATAATTCGCTAGTGGACAGCGACATCAATCATACAATCCATGACCGTCGCGCAGAGGATTCGAACCACTGCCTATAGACCCAAGAGAGTCCACAGCACCCGCCTTTGACCACACGACCACAGACGATCTAAAAGTGTACTAACTCGTAATCTAACTGATTACCGAGATTGGGGAGGTTGCTAACTGCCACCCATATAACCCCCTTTTTACAATACACCTAATCGCACCAGTGGGAATGGTAAGGACTAGATCGAATCCCCCTCACGCTTCGTCATCGTAACTATGTGAATAATTCGCTAGTGGACAGCGACATCAATCATACAATCCATGACCGTCGCGCAGAGGATTCGAACCACTGCCTATAGACCCAAGAGAGTCCACAGCACCCGCCTTTGACCACACGACCACAGACGATCTAAAAGTGTACTAACTCGTAATCTAACTGATTACCGAGATTGGGGAGGTTGCTAACTGCCACCCATATAAGCCCCTTTTTACAATACACCTAATCGCACCAGTGGGATGACGAGAAGCGTGAGGGGGATTCGATCTAGTCCTTACCATTCCCACTGGTGCGATTAGGTGTATTGTAAAAAGGGGTTTATATGGACGATTTTGGACGACTTGTCGTCAGAACGATTTTAGACGAGTTGACGTAAGAATGATTTTAAACGAGTTGACGTCAATTTTTTTTAGACGAGTTGACGTCAGAATGATTTTAAACGACTTGACGTCAAAATAATTTAAGACGAGTTGACGTCAGAACCACTTGAGGTCAGAACAATTCCAGGCGACTTGACGTCAAAATTATTTTAGCCGACTTGACGTCAGATAAACTTTGACTTGACGTCAGAACAACTCCGGTTGACTTGATATCAGATTGATATAAAACGACTTGACGTCAGAACGGTTTTAGCCGACTTGACGTCAGATAAACCCTGGGTGACTTGACGTCAGAATTACCCCGGTCGACTTGACGTCAGAATAATATGAAACTACTTGACGTCAGGACGGTTTTAGTTTACTTGACGTCAAAAGAACTCTGGGTGACTTGAAGTTAAAAGAACTCTGAGTGACTTGACGTCAGAATAACTCCGGTCGACTTGACGTCAGAGCAACTTCGGTCGACTTGACGTCAGAATGATATGAGGTGACGTCAGAACGGTTTTAGTCAACTTGACGTCAGAAGAACTCTGGGTGACTTGACGTCAGAACAACTCCGGTCGACTTGACGTCAGACTGATATGAAGTGACTTGACGTCGGAGCGGTTTTATCCGACTTGACGTCAGAAAAGCCAAGATCGAGAGAATACAAGGTCTGCTCGCGCGCATGTTGTGACGTCATCTGAAGGGGAGCCCACAGAGAAAATGGTGAAAACGTTAGTGAAAAATGTTAGGTAAAAGAGAAAACGTACAGGCACCACAGAGTTTCTGGGAGACTTACCTATTTCATGTTCTGCAACCGTTAAAATGGGGATTTCATTTTGGAAAAATGTTCTTGTGATTTATCTTTGACATATTTAATAAAGAAACAGACGATGCAGTTAAAACTGGTGATTGACGTAAACGCCATCTAGTGAGAGAGCCGCACAGTAAAATGTATGTGGACGATGCGGCTCTCCGTGCGCTTTCCCGTCTTTCCTATATAGTCTTTGGGCCAAGCACTTCTAGTGACGTCAATGCGCAAACGACCTAAATACTGGATAGCTGTTGAGTAGACCTTGTATTCTCTCGATCTTGAGAAAAGCTCCGGGTGTTATGACATCAGAACAACTCCGTCTTCAATTTTACCGGCAAAGACTTCTTTGGGTGAAGTCACAACCTCATGAATATTAACTCGAACTCCTCTTGCAATTAAAGCAACAAGTTCTTTTTGTAGTAGTACCAAATGAACCGGGTTCACAGGGAGATAAAAAAAAAAAAAGGGTTGGGGGTGGGGGATGTCTCTTCCCGAAGAGATACCAACACGAACTTCCCATGCAAGACTCCAACACGAACAAGAGCACCGATGATGAGGATTCTGCCGATCAGGATGCTGTCTTGCGTAACATGATAAGATTTCATGCGATAATGTCGAAAAAGTCTGGATGAATGAGACCCTGAGACCTTCATAAAACACGTCGTAGACCAAAAAAAGAATAATTTAAAACTATATAAGAATAGAAACTGCAATTAATGTTTAAATATTGACAGAGAGGTTGCCATCAGTAAACAAACCACGCTAGAAACAACCAGGATCACTTTAATCTTCAAGACTCGCAGGTAACATCCTTGAAGACCTCAAGGATGACGACATCCAGGTGTTCCAAGTCTCAACTGCACTTGAAGGGTCTGGAGAATCGGTAAAGAGTAATGGGGCTGCCCAACATCCAGGATATAAGCTCCCTTCTTCGAAATTGAAATAATTTTCATAACATAATTATCTTTTAGTTGGCAATGAGGTCTCCATGGTTAGTATAGTGATCATCATCGCATCGGCACTGTAACTTCCCTCTGTCACCGTTACCGTTCCAATCACCGCTGTTCTCATCGTCAGTGCCACCGCCATCGTCACTATCATTAGTCATTACTCTTGCCATCAGAATCACTGTCACCGTCATGTCTTCGGTGATAGACATTTTCCTGATTAGTACTCTTGTCAGTACCAAGATGAATGTATAGGTTTCAGTCATAAGTTTCCTTCTTACCCTCTCGTATCTGACAACTATGAAATCTCTCTCTCTCTCTCTCTGTCTCTCTCTCTCTCTCTCTCTCTCTCTCTCTCTCTCTCTCTCTCTATCTATCTCTCTCTTTTTCTCTCTTTTTTTCTTTTGATAATTTCACTCAACTGTTACTAAACAGAAACTCCACAATCTCCTCTTATCCGTCTGTCTGTGTCTGTTTTTTTTCAGGGGGTGTCAGGATTCCATCCGACTAGAAAATAGCTGATCCAGTCCCAACACGAAGATAAACACATAAAAAAACATTTTCGGTTAATTGTGGGTCAGTTGGTTATGACCATGGAGAGATACCAATGTCCCTTGATCCTTTGGGTTTCTCTTGGGGAAGTCGGGCTGGCCCCCGACTGGAAGATAGTTGGTCGAGGTCCACCCTGAAGGCAGACTCATAAAAACGTTCCCAATTTAACTTTATCACATTTGAACACTACCTTGATGGGATGCTAACGTTCTGAATATCTTTGAGTCTTCTCTCAGGTAGTCAGGGTACCGTCCAACGAGAAGATAGGTAGTAGATTTTCAACATTAAGTATCGTAAAAATGTTCCCAGTTCATTGTGAGTTCTTTGGTTGTTAACTTGGGGAGTTACTGACGTTCTGGCTTTCTTTCTGAGAGGTCATGTTGCCATACGACCAGAAGATAACTGACAGAGACTCTACCATTCGTAAAATCGTAAAAATGTCATCTGCTGATCAGTGTTGATCTTTGGAGTCTCGTATGCCCTGGTAGATCGAAGTGTCTTGCTACAAAACCCTTCTCTTACAAAATTTTCAGTATTTCCTGAACTGCGTGAAATTCTCTAGGGTTTGCTCCAAGAAAATAATGAAATTGATAAAAATTATAATGAAAGGAAGAAGAAATACTGAATTCTATCAGCCAAAAATACTCCCTTTCTGGAAGACAAAATCGCCTGACGTCAGGTACAACAGACCATACAAGCCTGCTACCCGGTACCATAGAAGATGATTGACTTGGACCACCGAAGGATACCATGGATATTAATAAAATCGTCTGGAGACAAATTGGACGAAAGGAAAAGTACCACCTGGTAGAGAAGGAGCTGAATCACTTTCCAGGCTGAATGTCTCATCGCTCTTGTCGCCAGATGATTTTATTCATCTATGTGATTGTACTCTTCCTGTTCAACGATTAAGTCCACCTCCATCTATTCCTTCACATAACTGAAAGGATCACCTGTGTATTTTCTCGTCCTTTCTATCCCTCCGTTTTCTGCTTTTCCTCCTCCTTATTTCCCTCCACCCTCACTTCTAGTACCTTCTCCTCCTCTTCCTCATCCTCATTCACCTTCACTTCTAGAATCAACACCTACTCCTCCTCCTCCTCTTCCTCCTTCCCTTCTTCTCCTCTTCCCCTTCTTCTCCTCCTCCTCCTTCTCCTCCTCCTTCCCTCCCCCTCCTCCTATTCCTCCTCCTCCTCCATCTCCTCCTCCTTCTCCTCCTTCCCTCCCCTCCTCCTCTTCCTCCTCCTCCTCCATTTCCTCTTCCTCCTTTCCCCCCCTTCCCTCTCCTCCTCTCCCTCCCCTAACCCTCCCCTATCCCTACCCCTACCTCTACTCACCTCCCTACCTACTTACCCCACATGCCTCCCCATCTTTTCTGTCTACCTACCTCCCTATCCAGTTACTGACACACCTACCTACCTACTTACCTACCTAACTGCTTTTCTAACCAATCTGACTCAGCCCCACTCCCATCTCTCTAAGGACTCTGCAAGATTTTTTTTTCTTCAGTTTTTTGAAAACTCTTTCCTGGGCAGATTGAGTTCTGCGAAGAAGCTCAGGAGGTCCCGGATGTCTGGATGGGTTCTCCTTCACCAACCACCACAACCACAACCACAACCACAACCACAACCACAACCACCGCCACCGCCACCACCAATACCACCATCACCACCACCACTACCACCACCACCAGTACCACCAACACCACGACTACATCTACTACAACCACCACCAACACAATCATCACCATTGCCACAGTCACCACCACAAATACCACTACCACCAATATCCCCATTACCTGTTACCACCACCAATATCACTACCACCTCCACAACCACCACTGCCTCCACCACCATCACCACCACCACCACTATCGAACCACCACCACTACGAATACAGCCACCATAACTACCTCCATCATCACCACCACCGCCACCACCACCACCACCGCCACCTCCACCGCCACCGCCACCTCCACCGCCACCCTGTCATCAACCAGCTCCTCCATGGTGGGCGGCCTTGGTACCGTAACCAGTCCTTACCCCCCACCCCCTCTCCCTCCCCCTACCCCTCTCCCCATCCCCTCCCCCCCGTCCCCCTCACTCCTCCATACCTTCACCTCCCCACTCTCTGCAACCCTCTCTCCCTCCCGTCATCGTTCACTTCTACCTTTTATTCCTCTTCCTCCTTTTATTCTCCTCCACTTTCTCCTTTTAACTTCTTCCATCTCTTCCTTTTTCTGCTGCACAGCCTCCTCTTTTTCCTCCTGCACCACCTCCTCCTTTTCCTCCTCCTCCACCCATAACCTCGACACTTTCCTCCCCATCTTCTCCCTCCTTGCACGCCACTCCTTCCACCCATACAGTACCTCATCACTCTCTCTCCCTCCTCCCTCCTCCCTCATCTCTCCTCTCTTCTCCCTCCTTCCTCTCTTATCTCCTCCCTCCTCTCTCTTCCCTCCTCCCTCTTCCCTCCTCCCTCCTCCCACTTCCCTCCTCCATCCTCCATCCTCTCTCTTCCTTCCTCTGTCCTCCCTATTCCTTCCTCTGTCCTCCCTCTTCCTTCCTCCTTCCTCCATTCTCACTCTTTTCTCCTCCTTCTTCCTTCTTCCTTCTTCTCTCCTCCATTCTTCCTTCTTCTTCCTCCCGCATCCCTCCTATTTCCTCCCTCCTCCCACATCCATCCTCCCTACTCCATCCTTCATCTTCTATCTTCCAATCCTCCCTCTTCCCTCCTCCCTCTTTCTTTTTTCCTCCTCCCTTCTCCCTCCTTCCTCCTGTCTCCTCCCTCCTCCCTTCCCCTTCCCCTTCCTTCTCCCTCCTCCCTCTTCCCTCCTCCCTCCTCCTTTCTCCCTCCTTCCTTCTTCCTTTCCCTCTTCTCCCTCCCTCCATCCCTCCCGTTCCACCCTTCCGTTCCGTCGCTGGTAGGACGATGAGTCGGCTGTGAGCTCGGGGGACCGGTTGTTATGGAAAAGGGACGAATGGGAGGGATTCGGAGGAGGAGGAGGAGGAGGAGGGGGAGGAGGAGGGGGAGGAGGAGGAGGAGGAGGAGGTGGTATTGGTGGTGGAGGTGGAAGGGGACGTGAGAAGTAGTTTTGAAATAGGAACATGAAGTGGAAAAGGAAGGGTGGAATAGTAGAAAGTGGTGCATTGGAAAAGGGAAAATGGTGTATCGAATGAAATTGATAGAAATAAGGTTTTATAACAAGGTGTTATGGAAAAGGAGGGAGAAGGTTTTTTTGGAAAAGAGAAGGTGCTGTGGAGAATGGAAGGTGATATGGGAAAGAGGTGTTATGGAGAAGGGAAGATAACATGGAAAAGAGAGAAGGTTCTGAGAAAAAGAGGAGATGCTGAGGAAAAGAGAATATGGCACGGAAAAGAGAAGGTGCTGCGGAAAAGAGAAGGTGGTACGGAAAAGAGAAGGTGCTGCAGGAAAGAGAAGGTACTGTGAAAGAGAGAAGGTGTTGGAGAAAAGGATTTCGAATAAAAGAAGAGATGGTTTGGAGAAGCTGTGAAAGAAAACACAGAAAGAGAAAGGGAAGAGTCTGAAGGAACGGGAGGGTATGATGGAAAAGAATGAGCATTTCCTAAAGATCATAATATATTGGAAGACGAAAAGTATGATGGAAAAGAAGATGATATTTAAAAGGTGGAGCTGGTGCAAGTAGCCATACTGGAAAGGAAAAAGAAACATGGAACACTGGAAAGCAACTCTGAAATAATGGAATGGCGAGGACAGGAAGTGACGTCATAGATGGTGGACACAAACAAGAGGGCGCCATAGACTTGTTCGGCCACTGTAACTCTACCCCTCTCCCCCTCCTCCCTCCTTTCCAAAAGACAGACAGATAGACAGACAAGTAGGCAAACGAATGAGGAAATAGACAGGCAGACCAAGAGAAACAGAATAGTATAACTAGGCGATTAAGAGCATTACAAGGGCAATAGGTGTATACAGGTACGTACAAGTGAGAAACAGAAAAAGAAACGTGTTTGTAGAAATATACACAAAAACAATATTTTGACTGTTGGAGACTTGGAAAACCACACACAAAAACACACACACAAAAAACATAAACACAGTATATTCTTGTCCACAAGGGGCCACACGGATAAACACAAATAATAAATTGATAAAATGAATGAATGAATAAGTAAATGAATTAACTCAAGGTCATCCTGCACAGTTCTAGTAGCTGATTAATAACATTATTCTGGTTAAGATCAGACGATTTTGTTAATTTTAGAGGAACCCTTAGTTCCTAAATAAACTCAGACAGACATTTTTATCAATGAACACGTGGTTTTGATCTTAGACTCGGGTTTTGGTAAATGTGTAGGGACGCGCACTACAGACGATGACGCTAAGAAAATGCACATGGTGGTATGGGCTACTCACGAATCCATTTGATGGTGACGTGAAGATAAATAAAATCACATGAAGGTATCCGGGAGAAAAGTGACATTCAGTAAATCGGAACTCAAGAATATGAACATGTTTTGCACACACACACACACACACACACACACACAAAAATTTTATATATATGTATATATATATATGTATATATATGTATATATATATATTTTCTATTGAATATCACAGCATACTCAGCGTTCGTGATATTTTTCTTAACACTTTCTTTAGAAAATAAAATTTACCAGAAGATGCCTAAGGTATAGGCGAAACGTCATAAAGTTCTAGTTTTCATTTCCACAATGGACTCCATCGGAAATATTATTTATCATTTACCAAGTTCTAAGAAGAGAATAATTAGAAGAATTGAAAGTGTTAAGAAAATATCACGAACGCTGAGTATGCTGTGATATTCAATAGAAAATGTCTTGATGAAAACCTGCTCCCTAAATTCACTAGTATATATATATATATATATATATATGTTGGTACATTGTGACAAGTTGATGAAGGTGGAAAAAGAAGTCACGGGTCTAGTTCCGAGTTACTGAGCATAGAGCGAAACCGGTCAGGAATAAACTCAGTAACTCGGAACTAGACCCGTGACTTCTTTTTCCACCTTCATATATGTATATATATATATATATATATATGTATATATATATATATATATATATATATATATGTATATATATATATGTATATATATATATATGTATATATATATATATATACATATGTATATATATGAAATCGTTCTTGTGTGTGTCTGGATCTAATCACAGACAGATGAAAAAGTATCGCATAAGTATCACTTTTTTTACATCATACTGTTGCCTCCAGACAGTACTGGCATAAACATTGATATTTCTTTAATAATCATACCTGTCGAAAAAAAGAAAAGAAATGAGAGACAAAAATAAAGACATAAACATAACTTTGAATAACTGTAAAAACACATACAAAACTATATATATAATTCATAGTAAAAGAAATATTTTAATAAACGTTTTTGGATGTATGAAAGAAAGAAAAAACTTGACTTGGTGGGCACACATGTTCATAAACATGTTAGTTAAAAAAAAAAAAGCAGAATATTTGGTACACAAACAGAATGCTGGCTAAGTATACAAGGCCATCCTAGGACGTTTTTACTATCGATCACGCACATTAGGTTTAAAGTTGGAACTTGTCGACATTACTGCACAAGATGACCAAGTCTTCTCCTTTCTCCAAGTAAATTTATCCTTTTGAAGACGCTTGTTTAAGATCAAATAAAAATTGAAGTTTCTTTATTCATGTATAATTTTTCATTTCATTATGAATCAATTTGGATCATCTTGTAACTAAATATTGTATCTGAAATACACCTTGATTCTTTTCTTTTTTGTAACCTAGTGATAAGTAAGTATAGAATTTTCAGTTTCATCTTTATCTATTTTCTTGTAATAATTTTTGCCACAAATCGAAATTCGACAATTTATGGATTTCAAACAACTGCCTAGAAAATTAAGAGCACATTAACGTCAAGTTTCAAATATGAAATTCCTATATAGAATGTCAGCCACGAAAAATGAACAGATGAACAAATATTATAAAATTAAACAATATCAGACCTTCATAGACAGTGGTATAAGCATGTGCAAACACGGCCTTGAAAACAACATAAACAATAAAAACAAAAGAACGGCGAGTGTAGACAAATGGAAACACAAACACAACGCATGACAACAGCGACCGCGGTGAAGGAATCTTTGGCAAAAGAAAAACCTTAAGAAAATGAAGATTAAAAATAACAAAAAGCAAAGAAGCTCCCTGCCACTGATACAAGCAAGCAAACGGCAAGTCAGGCAAGCTCAGAAACCAGGTCCGAGAAACAGTATTTGAGTTTTTTATGTAATAAAGAACGAGAAAACAGTTACCTGCTTCGGTAAAGAACCAAACTTTACTCACTCAGTCCGTATGAAGCAATTAGACAAACAAACAAGTTGGGAAGAAAGAACTAAAGTAAATGTACCCAAAAGAGACAGAAAAAATGAACTTCGTAACGATAAAAAAGACAACGAAGAAGGATGAAAAAGAGAAAAAGAGCAAAGAAGACATAAACAGAATGTGACAGGAGAACCTGGCAGATGGGAGCTCAGAGGAGACCGCTTGACAGAAAATAAGAGATAAAATCGACTCAAAACTGAGAAAGAAAAAAAAAAAAAAAAGGCAATGATAAGAAATAAGAAACAACGAAGAAGACTGAAAAAGGGAGAAAATATAGCAAATAAATAAATGAATAAATGAATAAATAAATAAAATAAATAAACCCTAAAATAAGACCGGAGCGAAGAACCTGACAGGTGGAGGAGGAGCATTGAGGAAATCCACAAAGGTACAGACAGCTCACCCAAAGGATGACTTCACCCAGACACCCGGCCCTCCGCATGCAGCAACAGGGCGGGGCGGGGCAGGTTGTCCTTGGGACAATGCGGGACCCCTTCCTTCAGGCATCAGGTTGCTTCGGACCTCGAGTCTTGCTCAGCTCGGTGAGGTCGACCTCCGGGAAGTGGAGCTTCACAGGTCTTTGATGTATCAGACTTGGGACTTCCTCAAAGCTTACCACCAGCTACTTTTGGTTTAGTGGTGTCTGTCATAATGTATTGTGGACAATTCCCATCTCAGTGAAGAGCCTTTGTGAAGATTCTAATGGTTCACTTGTTCCACAAGTTTTAGTGTTAGGGTAGATAGTTCATGTTGTAGGAAGAGGCTAAATTGTCTTTATTTGGGTGTGTTTTGTCTGACTAAAGAATCAGGTGAGCCTGACAAGGCGGAAACATACGTACGGGTGAAGACTTACTACTGACACCTCTTCTTGTGTCCCCTCCCGGGGTTTGAACTCGAGCCTCTTGCGCATGAGGTGAGCGCGTTACCACTGAGCCAGCCGAAGCCCCCATGGCTCCATTGAAACAAAGGAATAACTAATCGCAGGCGAGGGAGAGGATCCCATTGTATATCATAATTGACAACAAAATATGATCATTTAGTGTCACGTGCATTTATCACAGGAACGGGTGTGACAATGAAATCACAATAAGTGATGTGACATGCATATGGCACTGTTGTCACGACACCGTTACAATGTTACAAAGGAGCGTAATGCCATTGTAGCTCAAATTGAATATTAATAAAACAATAAATTATTATTGCTGAGTGACACCATTGTATTCAGTGTAGAATATACCTGTTGCATTAGTGTAATATGTGATATGACACCGTATGTGACACATAACAACGCCATTGTAATACATATTCACATGTGTTTGTGTCACATCAGGTTTGTGATACTGACCACGTGACTTTGGAGGTGATTTCTCTCGGCTGAATAAAATCACCTGACGACAGCAAGCTTGTAGAGGATGTTTTTCTTGTGATAAATGAATATGTGGTTTCAACAAGCTAAAATTGCTAACTACTTTAGTTGTTTTTTCTTCAGTGGACGTCAAGGTCGTTTAGCTATGCCTCGCTAGTTGAAATTTAGTTTGAGTGTTAGGACAAAATGTGTGTGTGTGTGTGTATGTGTGTGTGTGTTCGTACATGTGTATATATATTGTCTGTAGAGGAATATTGACTCCTTTCAGGTTTTGAATCCTTTCACATGTTGAAACCTTTTGCATGTTAGCCATATGCCCAAATATGGAAGGACTGTCATTAATACGGTGTCAGGGTCCACAAGCCACCACTTTGAATGGCCATTGCCTTACAGTTGCGTGCAGGTGGTACGCATGACCAAAAATGCCTGTTTCAAGATGAGCAGGAAGAGGAGGAGGGGGCAAAAGGGGGAAGGGGGGAAGAGGGGAAGAGGGGGGAGGCGACTTTCAGACCTTCAACTCGACAGCATTCAAACGTGACCCTACCCGATGACCCCGTGGACTAGAACCCACAGTCGTCTTCTACGCATCTCTCTCTCTCTCTTTCTCTCTCTCTCTCTCTCTCTCTCTCTCTCTCTCTCTCTCTCTCTCTCTCTCTCTCTCTCTCTCTCTCTCTCTCTCTCTCTCTCTCTCTCTCTCTCTCTCTCTCTCTCTCTCTCTCTCTCTCTCTCTCTCTCTCTCTCTCTCTCTCTCTCTCTCTCTCTCTCTCTCTCTCTCTCTCTCTCTCTCTCTCTCTCTCTCTCTCTCTCTCTCTCTCTCTCTCTCTCCTTCCCTCCCTTCCTTCCTCCCTCCCTCCCTCTCTCCCTCCCTCCCTCCCTCCCTCCTTCCCTCCCTCCCTCTCTCCCTCCCTTCCTCCCTCTCTCCCTCCCTCCCTCCCTCCCTCTCTCCCTCTCCCTCCCTCCCTCCCTCCCTCCCTCCCTCCCTCCCTCCTTCCCTCCTTTCCTCCCTTTCCGTCCTCACCAATTCCATCACCACCACACTCTCCATCTTTCCTCCTCTCGCCAATAAATCTGAGTACTGTTGCTGACTCCGTGCCTCTATGCAGGATTTCTCACGATTCCTTCCTCACTCCCTAACTCCCTCGCTCACTCCCTCCCTCACTACCTCACTCCATTACTCCATCACTCCCTCCCTCACTCGCTCGTTTCCTTCCTCTCCACTTCTACATCCCCACTCATCCCCTACTCCACCCACTCCCTCTATTTCCCTCCAATCCCTTTCACTCCCCTCCACACCCACCATTCCCTTCTCCTCCATTCCCCTCCCATGACCTCCTCCAACTCCCCTTATCTTTCCTCGTTCCCTCCCCTTCCCTCCCCTCCCCTCCCCTCCCCTCCCCTCCCCTCCCCTCTCCTCCATTCCCTTCTCCTCCAGTCCCTCCCCCTGACCTCCTTATCCTCTCTCCTTCCTTCTACTCTCCTATCTCTCACTTTTCTCTTAATTTCCCTTCTCCCTTTATTTTCCCTCACCTTTACTCTACACTTCGCTTCCTCCTCTACCTCTCCTCTCCCTCTTCTCTTCCTTCTTCTCTCCCATCCACTCTCCTCTCCCCTCTCCTCTCCTCTCTCCTACCCCTCTCTTCTCCCCTCTCCTCTTTCCTCTCCTCTCCCCTCTCCTCTCCTCTCCTCACCTCTTTCCTACCCCTCTCTTTCCTTTCCTCTCCCCTCTCCTCTCCCCTCTCCTCTCGCCTCTCCTCTCTCCTCTTTTCTCCCCTCTTCTCTCCCCTCTCCTCTCCCTCCCCTCTCCCTTCCCTCTCCCTCCCCTCCCCCTCCCCTCTACTTCCCACCGATTCCACGACGTTTCAGTTGTGTTCCTTCCCCTTCCTCCTCCTCTCTCTCCACCTCCACCTCCTTCCTCTCCTCCTCCTTCCTCTCCTCCTCCCCTCTCTCCTCCTCCTTTCCTCTCCTCCCCCTCCCCTTCCCACTTCCTCCCTCTCCTCCTCCCCTCCTTCCCTCGTCCTCCTCCTCCCTCCCTCTTCCTCCTCCTCCTCGTCGTCGTCGCCGTCACGTGTAACCCGACTCTAAGTTTGGACCCAACATCCTTCAAGGGCTCTTTACTCCCCTCCCCCCCATTCTCCCCCCCTCCCTCCTCCCCCAATGTTCTTTTTCTTCCATCTATTCTCCCATATCTTCCCCTTCATCTGACCAGACGTCCTTCTGCCTCCTCCTCCTCCTCCTCCTCCTCCTCCTCCTCCTCCTCCTCCTCCTCCTCCCTTCCTCCTCCTCCCCCTCCTCCTCTCCCTCCTCCTCCTCCTCTTGCTCATGCTCCTACCCTGCTCCTCCTCCTCCTTCTCTTGCTTTTAGTTCTCCTCCTACTCCTCATTCTCCTCTTCTTTTTCATCTTCCTCCACTTCCTCCTCTACCTCCTGCTCCTCCTTCTCCACTTCTTCTTCCCCTTCTTCCTCCTCCATCTACTCCTTTCGCCGCCACCTTCTACTGACTCCTCTTTCCCTCCGATGATGTCTTGGACTCTTCTTCGCCTCCAGGACGACTGCCTGGCTCCCCCCAGCGTGACTTTCCCTTTCAGGGATCTTCTTATGCCTCGTTTTCGGACCCAAAGCTCACAGCACATTTCTCGTCTTTCCCTCTTATTTTTCGTCATCTCCTCCTCCTCCTCCTCCTCCTCCTCCTCCTCCTCCTCCTCCTCCTCCTCCTCCTCCTCCTCCTCCTCCTCTTCCTCTACCTCTTCCTTCTCCTCTTATCCCTCTTCCTCCATCTCCTCTTCCTCCTCCATCTCCTGCTTTTCCTCCTCCTCCTCCTCCTCTCCCTTCTCCTCATCAACCTCCTCCTTCTCTTCCTTCTTGTCCTCTTCATCTTCCTCTTCCTTTTCCTTCATCTCCAACTTCTCATTCTCCTCCTCCACCCCATCCTCCTCCTCCACCCCATCCTCCTCGTCCTCCTTGTCCTACTCATACCTCCTCCTTCTCCTCCTCTTCCACCTACTTGCCATCTGCTCCTTCTCATCCACCTACTCCTGCTTCTCCTCATCCTCCTTTTATACCTCCTCTCTCTGCTCTTCTTCATCCACCTACTAATCTAGCTTCTCCTTATCCTCAGACACCTACTTCTTCTCCCCATCTTCCTTTTATATATCCTCCTCTTCCTCCTCCTCCTCCTCCTCGCCTCCTCCTCCTCCTCCTCCCCTACATCTTCCTTTTTCTCCTCTTCATCCACCTTCTCCTCATCCTCATACACCTCCTACTCTTCCTTTTCTTCCTCCCACCTCCTCCTCCTCCTTCACATTATCCATAATCCTCTTCTAAATTTCTCCGCAATTTCCTCCTCCTTTTCCACACCTTTTTTTTTTTTTTTTCTCTGGACCCGCCCCTCCTGCGGTCCCGCCTCGCCATCTTCGTCGTTGTCTTCGGCGACTTCCTGGATTCATATGT
>NC_134811.1:14009772-14022272 GCF_046742065.1 Oratosquilla oratoria
CCTTGGGTTATAAGGTTTCAGAATATATATAGTTTTTGGGGTCTATCTGCAAAAACCTAGGAGGAGTTCGTGAATAATCTCTAACCTAACCATACCCCACCTAACTTTAACCCTTAACCCTAACCAAAATATATATCTTATGAAAATGAAATATAATTATCCAAGTACCTGGAGTGATAGGGTATCAGAATACATATGGTTATGGGGGTCTATCTGCAAAACCCTAGAAGGAGTTCCTGAACAAACAAATAAACAAACAAGCAGACAGACAGACAAATGAAAGATAGTTTTCCAAGTATCTTGGGTTATAAGGTTTCAGAATATATATGATTATAGGGGTCTATCTGCAAAAACCTAGGAGTAGTTCGTGAATAATCACTCACCTAAACATAAACCACCTAAATTTGACACTTAATCCTAACCAAAAAAAATTTTTGGGAAATGAAATATAGTTATCCAAGTACCTGGAGGGATAGGGTATCAGAATATATATGGTTATGGGGGTCTATCTGCAAAACCCTAGGAGGGGTTCGTGATTAAACAAACAAACAAACAGACAGACAGACAGACAGAGGCTACTACTTTATTATAGTAGATTATTTTAATGATATTTCAATATTGTGCTTGTCTAATAGAATTTCAAATCTCGGATCCGTGTTCTATGCGATTGCCTTCTCGGAAACATTACACTGACTCACAATTTAATTTCAATTGACCTTGACTGTAGCAGATATCATGCCCTGACGATGAACACTTGTGCGTCTGGTACGTATGTGGTGATGACGTTCGTTCGTATGTACGTATGTGTCTAGATGAGATGGGAGGAGGAATTTTGCTCACAATTATTCTGGGTAACTAAGGAACCCACATAACCCTTTGCGAGATCCTGAGTGTCGGGGGAGGCAAGGAGGAACAACATACGTCGGATAGTGGGGTCTCCCCTTTTCTACCGAATGCATGGAGGGAGGGAGGACCGTCTGTGGCGCTACAGATTCCTGAGGACCCTCCCACCCCTCCTCCTCTTTTTTTTTTTTATTATTGGGATCGTAAAACCTTTGGGGGTTTTGGGACCTTACGTAACTCCCCCAGGACACCTTCCGCATCCCTAATGATCGGCGATGCCCCAAAAAATTGGGTCCAGGATGGTCATTAGGAGCGGTTGGGGGACGTGGTGATGGATGCTCACCTTTGGCTGCTCTTCTTGCGTTCTTGTGTACGTTTTGTTTCATTTTATTTGATTTTTCATTTTTTATTTTAGTCTTTTTTCATTTAGTTCAATTGAAAATTGATTTATTTTTCTATTTTATTTTAATTAATTTTTTGGGTGGGAGAATAGAATATTGGTTTATGTGTGTTAGACAATAAGACGTATCTCTGGGTATGCTCTCAATTGATGATTAATGATAAATGATATACATGCTGGTAAGCTTGTGTGTCTACAATATAGACTTGTTCATGTGTGTGTGTGTGTGTGTGTGTGTGTGTGTGTGTGTGTGTGTGTGTGTGTGTGTTTGTGTGCTATGTATATCTTAACAGGAAAAAACAAGATAATATAATTAAAGAATTGTCTAGCCAAACTCATCAAAAGGAGAATTCAATCCATCACGAACGACGTACCCGGTGTAACCAGTACTTCACCGGTTCGAGCCCCTCTTTACCCTTGGTTTTCCACTGGGCAACCCCCCTCCCCCCTCTTCACCCCCCAACCACCTCTTCCCCCCCCACCAACCACCTCTGACCTTTCCCTCCCCCCTTCCCATCCCTCCATTTCTTATCCCTGACATTGACAGAGATGTGGGGACACATGTAAGGAACCTAGCGACAGATAAGAAACACAAATCACAAACAAAATAGAGTTGTCCTTACCTGTAGAAGGACGCTTGAAGCTCCTGGACTTGTTGCGATGCTGGAGTGGGTGGGTGGGTTGGAAGGAGGAGGTAGAGGTACATGTGGAGACTCAAGTACCTTGTACGACGCAGCTAGGAGTGACGTGTACAAGTAGTTTCCTATGTCGGGATTTTTTTTTCTATTCAAAAATTCCATTATTCTCAGCGAATGTTGGAGATTTCTGAATTTCAGAGATTCCCGATAGAGAACTTTCTGTTCACGCATTCTTACACAGAAGCGGGTGTGGTAAAAAGTGAAAGTACGCTTCTGACGAGACCATTAATTCACTTGTCAGCCCCCCGAAGTACAAGTTCGTAAACACGTGTAAAGGCTACCACACACAGCCATTGTATCAGCTTCTTATATCCCCGAACTGTTCGTCGAGGGGGAGCTCGGAGGACGACCTCGGAGAGCCCCTCCCACCTCCAAGAGTGGACCTTGAAACGCCTGACATCGAAAGAAGGACGACTCAGTTTTTTTTTTGTTTTTTTTGTGGGTTGGCGATACAATGTTCTGGAAAGGGTGGGGGAGGGGAGGGGAGGAGGTACGCGAGAGGGAGGGAGAGGGAGGGAGGGAGGTGGAGGAGGCAAAGAGGGATATAGAAGGTGAGGAGGAAGGGAGAGGGAAAGTCAAGGAGGGAGGGGGAATTGGGGAGGAGGAAGATAAGAGGAAGTGAGAGTAAGAGGTAGGTGAGGTAAAGAAGGATGGAGGTAGGTGGGTGGGGAGAGGGAGTTGGGAGCTGGGTGAGGCAAAAGAGGAAGAAGAAGGTGAGAGTAGAGGAGAGAGTGAGAGGAAGATTCAAGGTGGCGGAGGGAGGGAGGGAGGGGGGAGGGAGGCAAAGTAGTTGCGAAGTCATATTCATTTTGGTCTAAGAATCATATACAGTTCACACAGCAACGAAACAATTGGTTACTAAATGGAGAAAACACTACAAAATAGACAAATTTTGTTTTAATGGGTATTGTAATTCCAGTAGATAATTAAGTATAACATTATATATATATATATATATATATATATATATATATATATATATATATATATATATATGTATATATATGTGTATGTACGTATACATATATGTATATATAAAAATATGTTTGTATACATAATATATATATATATAATATATATATATATGTATGTATGTATATATATACATATATACAGTATATGTACATATATATATATGCATATATATATATATATACATACACATATATATATATATATATACACATACACACACACACACACACACACACACACACACACACACACACACACACACACACACACACACACACACACACACACACATATATATATATATATATATATATATATATATATATATAGTGGATTGTCCCCCTCACCACCTCTCTCTCTCAGAATAGAATCACCCAGAAGACTACACTGACGTATCTTGACAAGTGGACACGACCTTCTGCCCTTCGCTGTACCTCTACGGAGGACTGAGCATATGGAGGGCTGCAAATATGGAGTGGTGAAGTCCTGGAGGATGGAGGGTGTCGCCCTGGTCTCCTCCTTGAACCTAAAACCTCCATAATTCTCACGTCTTTTTGGAGTCCAAGACCATCCCTTGAGGCGGATCGTAGACAGAATTCTCCTCAGGTTCTTGTCGTGTTCCATTGACTAAGTTACTTTACTGATTCCTGCTGTGCGCTGTTGACGTAATTAGATGCGTGCTAATCTCGCATTCGCTTCGTGGCGGGTTCGAATCCTGCACTCCTCTCCGATTCCCAGCAGTGACTGTTTGTTACATGCCCCAACAGTTGAAGCACATAGGGCAAATGTGACAGCTTCGGCCGCAGCTACGCGTCTTCTGGCGTATGCTCCTCAACTTACTCGTCGATTCCTCGTATGGGACGTGAATCTATAGGTAACCATACATCCAAGGAAGCTTCAGTTATTTGTCACATAGATATTTCATTTTTCTATGGAGGTTAGGTCGGTGATCATGCAGTGAATTCTCAAGGCTGAAAACGCACGCACACACACACACACACACACACACACACACACACACACACACACACACACACACACACACACACACACACACACACACACACACACACACACACACACACATTGGAACCAACCTGTATGTATGTTTCAGGGATTAAAAAAATCGAAGTATGAGATGCTAACACTCGAGGGCAATTCTTAAATGGTACAAGCTGTATGTGTGCAGGTTCCCGGACATAATGAGTGGGGCGTATTTATAGCTTCTCATCACATGCCAGGGTATCATCTCTAGCTCTGCATACTAACACGTTCCTCGATCGACCGCGCATTACATATCACGTTACATCGCGTTACGTCACGAACAGACAACTCTACTTTGCCTCTTCTGTGCTACTTTCGGCTTCGCTCAAGTCTTTAGGCGCAACTTTGTAATCGGCTGACACTCTTTTGATGATCTTCCGAAGCAGCTTTATAGTTTTCTTTACTCCTCGACTAGTCACTTCTCAATGAATTTTAAACTCCACAGGATGTCTGTCTACATAGACGCATTGATAGATGTAATTTGAGATGTTAAGTTAATAATTGTACTTTTATTAATTAACTTGTTTTTTTTACTTATTTGCATGTTTCTATTTTATCTTGTTTGCTTTTACTTTTTCATTCTATATGTTCTATTTCGTTTTATTCTTTCTGTAATGTTGCATTCTCTTTTACTCTATTTTACTATTGATTCTATTTTGTTTTATTTTAGTTCATATTTTTTTTATCTAATTTTCTACTTTATCCTATTGTATTTCATTACACGTGTTCACCTATTTATTTATCTATTTGCAGGTAGGTAAAGAAACTGGTTTCTGAGAACTCTACTGGTGTACCCAAACCGATCTGACAAGCGCCAGGTAAGTGTGGACAGGGTTGATTGGATAGTGTTCCTCTACAGTAGCCACCATACAGGCTTCATCCTTCTTAGCCCAGAGGTTTCTGTTCAATAAAGTGGAAGACCAAGGGCTGAGCTAGGCAGTTGATGAACGATCTCGGAGAGCCCGAGATAAGATAAGAGGTCTTCTTCAGTCCTTCATCCATCCCCATCAGAGAAACACAATCGTCTTGAATTAGAATGAAGTCTTTCATGGTGGTGACAACTTTCACTTCCAGTAGGGAAGCGGTGGGGGGGGGGGAGAGTGTGGAAGGGGAAATGGATATTAATAAAATCATTTGGCGGTAGATAGGGTAAAGGAAAGGTGATACATGGTATGGTAGGGGTTCTTGAAGTATTTGAATCGTCCAGGCAAGACAAAGAGAGAGGAAATAGTGTATTCAAACAGTGATGCATGCCTACGGTACAGTGCCATCTATTGACCACACGCAAAACTACTTTTTTCAAAGATACAGTCTTTAGTTTAGGCCTTTATTTCTATCTAAATATAAAAGACTGATGTCCTCTACTGCCCCGTTTAACGTATTCTTAAGGCGATACCATGAACTTGATAAAATATCAGCATGAAAAAATTCAAAGCAATCAGTGACCTCTGTTGAGCGCACTCGGAACCAGACTATGTATGACAAGTTTAAACTTGCTTACTCAACTCCTATACAATATATAGTTCCTGATCCCTGCCCAGTCCTCCCCAACCCCCAAACCTGGACCTTCGCAAAGCAGACTTGACTCTACAGGACAAGTGAGACCGGGGCGGGGGACCTGAAGTCTTGGCCAACAACTACAGTCAGGTTATGAAAGAGGACATTTACCCGGGTACTCCAGGGTTGAGGAGGGAGAGGGGGAGGGGAAAGGGGGAGGTGGTGGGGGGGAGAAAGGGGTTCTTTGTAGGACCACAGGTACTCCCATATATTTACAAGGATCAATACGAGGAAATGCATGTTTACACATAAACACACACATGTGCGCACCATCCCCTCATTCTTCCTCTCTCTGCTTCACTCTCTCCCTCCCCCTTTCCTCTCCTCCTCTCCCCCTCTCCCCCCTCTCCCCCCTCTCCCCCCTCTCCCTCTCCTTCTCTCCCCCTCCCTTTCACTCCTTTTCTCCCTTTCACTCCCCCTCCCCTTCACTCTCTTCTTCTTCCCTTCACTACCTCTTTCCTCCCTTTCCCCTCCTCCATTCCCCTCATCTTTCCCTCCCCTCCCCTCTACTCCTCTCCCTCTCTTCTCGCTGGATCCGCCCACTAAACCGAACTACTAAACATCTGATCACTGAATACAATTACCATTGATATACAACGGGCTATCGTAGTGATCTGTGTAGTGGAGTATCTACAGTCTCATCACGACCTGGAGATGACTACATGCATGGGATTGAATATCCAGTGGAGCAAATAGGGTATGGAGGATATGTAGACTCATGTAGATAAGATCGAACTTGATCTGTTTGAATACGGAGTAACAGAACAAATGATTTAATCTTTTCCAGAGTAGAAGCACCCACATTGGGGCATTAGGGTGCATAGTTATATACAGTCAGTACTTTAGTGAGTCTAATAACGCCCCTACGGACTCGAGTCACGCATCGTTTTTTCATTTTTGGAAGCAGATCTGCAGTTCTAGAGAAATGCTGAGACATTTTTTCCTCTTTTTTTTCTCTTCTTAATCTCTCCTGTACTACTCCTGGAAGACTGAAGAGACAGAGAGAGGACTGGGTTCCCCTCTTTTCTGTATTCTTCTTCTGTAAAGAGTCTAGGCATGCTTTGGTTCGGCCACCCCCCCCCCAACAAGGTGGAAAAGGCTATTAGTGTACAATGTACGAATAACTTAGCACGTGAAAACTTAAGTACACACACACGTACACACATATGTACATACACACGTACACACACACGTACACGCCCACGTACACACACACACACACACATATGTACATACACACGTACACACACACGTACACGCCCACGTACACACACACACACACACACACACACACACACACACACACACACACACACACACACACACACACACACACACACACACACACACACACACACACACACACACATATATATATATATATATATATATATACATACACATATATATATATATATATATATATATATATATATATATATATATATGTATGTATGAATGCACACGGGATTATCAGACTCTCACGCTAGACAGATCCATAGCCTCAGCTTGTAAGTCCAGATCTCCGAAGGGGCAGTGTAAGCACACCTTCCCTTGGCTTCAGCAGTCGTTCCTGAGGCCTGTCTTTGACCGGGTTTGATCTGTGATGACCCCGGATGCATCACTAAGCAACACTTTTATGGGAAGATCCGGGTCGAGTTCTGGATGTAATCTACAGGAAGACATCGTCTGGGTCCAGGATCTGGGAGGAGGAGGAGGAGGAGGAGGAGGAGGGTGGAGGGGGGAGTAGGTGGAGGGGGAATGGAGGAGGAAGTAGGAAGAAAATGAGGGAAAGAAGAGGAGAGAAGAGGGAGAGAATAGAGAGGAGGGTGGAAGGAGATAGGGGGAGAAGAAAAAGGGAGAGAATGGAGAGGAAGATGGATGGGGAATAGAGGGAAGAGAGGGAGTGAGGGGAGGAAAAGAAGAGAGAAAAAGAGAGAGAGAGAATGGAGGGGAAGGGAGGGAATCAGGGAAAGAAGAGGGAGAGAATAGAGAGAAGGGTGGAGGGGGAATGATGAAGGGAGAAGGGAATGGGGGGAGGAAGAGGAGAGGAGGAGAAGAGAGGTCGAATAGGGAAGAGGACAAGGGGAAGAGGTGAGTAAGAGGAAAAGGAGGAGGAAGGGGTAGGACGAGGAGAAAGAAGAAGAAGGGGAAGAGGAAAGAGGAGGAAGGGGAGGAGGAAGAGTAAGAGGAAGAAGGGGAGAAAGAGGAGGAAAAGGAAGAAGAGATGGAGAGGGGATGAGTGCTATCCCCGGGGATGCACCTCCAGATGGGAGTGAGGATGAAAATTAGCTACAGGGAGATGCTTCACTTCGACGTCCCTCACACGATCAACACAGACAGGTGCTCATAGTTGACCTCGAATGAACGAATGAGTGAATGAATGGAGGAATGAATGAATTAATGAATGAAGGAAGGAAGGAAGGAAGGAAGAAAGAAAAGAAGGAAGAGAGGAAGGAATATATGAGTAAAAGAGGGAATGCACGTACGAATGAATGAATGAAATAATGAATGAATGAAAGAATGAATGAATTAAATATACAAACCTACAAATAAATGAGTAAATAAACAAGTCGATAAGGGAAGGGAGGAAGGAGGGAATGAATGAACGAGTGAGAGAGTGAACGAACGTACATTTGAACGGATGAATGAATGAATTGATAAATTCATGAAGAGACGAACTTTGACCGAATGAAGGAACAAGAGAATGAATGAATGAATAAATGAATGCACCATTAACATAATGAATGAATGAATGAATGAATGAATGAACGAACGTATCAATGAATAAACCAATAAACCAGTAACAGAATTAAAGAAGAAATGAACTAACGAAAAAGATAATGAACGAAAAAAAATGCAACGAATAAAACAACATACAAGACCCTGCAGAGTCTACACCATGGTACAAATGTTTTCCCAGAATACTGAGGACTTTCCCAGAATGTTGAGGACTTTCCCACAAAGTCTTGTTTTCTCGTGGTGGGCCTCAGCTGGCGTTGCAGTCCCAAAGAGAACAATACCCTATTTGGACAAAATTAATTTTTTTCCGAAACTATAATTTTTCGAAGACGAATTGTTCCATAGTCCAGGCCAGTGTTCCTAGGCCCATGGCACCTCCCAGTTCCGTCCTAAAAACAACGCCTTCTCCTCCCCTCTCCTCCCCTCCCCTCCCAATTCTCTCCTTATTTTCTTCCCTCTCTTCCTCCCTCCCTCCACTCCGGCATTCCTCCTTCCCTACCTCTCTCCCCTCACTACCTCATTCCTTTTCTTTCTCTCCCTCCTCTCTTCCCTCCATTTCTCCTTCCCTTCCTTTTCCTCACACCTCCACTCTCCTCCCCTCCTCTACCCTCTCCTCTCCTCCCCCGCCACCTCTGCCACCGTGGATCCCTTGACCTTTGACCCTTCCCCTCCCCCTCCCCCTCCCCCTCCGGGGCCACGTTGGCCCCCTCCCGAAATCTCGTTATTGAATGACGCAGTCTGACGGAACAACGACAACGACAAGAATAACAACGAAAACAACAACTCCCTCCCCCTACCTCCCTTCCCCTCTCCTCCCCCTTCCCCTCCCTCCCTTCCTCTTCCCCTCCCCCTCCCCCTCCCCCTTCCCCTCCCCCTCCCCCTCCCTCCCTTTCCCTCCCCTCCCCCTTCCCCTCACCTCCCCTCCCTCCTTCTCATTCTTCCTCACTCCTCCTCACCCATCCTTACTCTTCCTCCTTCCTCCTCACCCGTCCTCATTCTTCCTCAGTCCTCTTTCGTCCCTCCCCTTCCTCCTCCTTTCCCGTCCCTCCCCTCCCTCTCTCTCTTTCTCCCTCTCCGCCCTCCTTTCGCCTGTTCCCCTCCCTTTTCTCCCTCCCCTCCCTCCCAGCACTCCTCCCTCCAAACCCTCCTCCCTCCATCCCCTTCCAACCCCCTCAACTTCCCTCCCTATCCCTACCCCCCTCCCTAGCCCTCCTTCTCCCTCCATTCTCCTCCATTTCCCTCCCTCTCCCATCTCTACCCATTCCTCTCCTTCCCTTCACCCCATCCCCTCCCTCCACCTTCCGTCCACCTTCCCTCCCCTTTCCTTCCCCCTTCCCTCCCCCTCTCTCCCCTTCTCTCCCCCTTCCCTCTCCTTTCTCTTCTCTTCTTCTTCCTCCTCATCCCTATCCCTTCCCTTCCCCCTCCCCCCTTTTCCCTCCCCTCTCTTTTCCTCTTCCTCTCTATCTCTCTCCCCCCTCTCTTCTATATATTCCCATGCTTGTGTGTGCGTGTGTGTGTGTGTGTGTGTGTGTGTGTGTATGTGTGTGTGTGTGTGAGTGAGTGTGTGTGTGCGTGCGTTTGTGTACGTGTGTGTGTGTGCGTGCGTTTGTGTACGTGTGCGTGTGTTCATGCGTTCATGTGCGTGTTAGCTTCCATGATCGCCCTCATGCATGTTTGCATGAATTAGTGGTTCCTGTCCACCTCCATCCTTCATCCTCTACCTTCCATCCTCCATCCTCCATCTTCTGTCCTCCATCCTCTATCTCTACCTCCACCTGTTTATTCATAGACAAACGCATCTGTTTTTGGAAACCACGTGTACGAGTAGGTTACACCTGTTTCCCAGGATTGGGGCAACAAATGCTTCTTTCAAGTTAAGTATGGGGGCCAATAGGTACACCTGTTATTTGCGAATAGGACAGCAAATGTTCATAGTAATGTATACAACCCCAGGATAGGGCAACGGGGGCAAAGCACAGTGGAAATGGGGCAGAGTGGGGCAACGGGCACGGACAGTTGTAGTAAATGAGTGTGGTTGCCACCGTGATTCCCAAGTTTCGATTTTTCTTGGTTTTGTTATGTTTTTTTTTTTTTTGCTGCTGCTATTGTTGTTCTTGTTCTTATTGTTCTTGTTCTTGTTGTTCTTGGTTTTGTTGTTCTTGTTCTGGTTGTTTTTGTTCTTGGCGTTCTTGTTCTTGTTGTTCTTGTTCTTGTTTTTGTTCTTGGCGTTCTTGTTCTTCTTGGTTTTGTTGTTCTTGTTCTTGTTGTTTTTGTTCTTGGCGTTCTTGTTCTTGTTGTTCTTGTTCTTGTTTTTGTTGTTCTTGTTGTTCTTGTTCTTATTGTTCTTGTTCTTATTGTTCTTGTTCTTGTTGTTTTTGTTCTTGTTCTTGTTGTTCTTGTTCTTTTTGTTCTTGTTCTTGTTCATGTTCTTGTTCTTGTTGTTCATGTTCTTGTTCTTGTTGTTCATGTTCTTGTTCTTGTTGATCATGATCTTGTTCTTATTCTTGTTCTTGTTCTTGTTCTTGTTTTTGTTGTTCTTGTTCTTGTTATTCTTGTTCTTGTTCTTATTGTACTTGTTGCCGCGGCGGTCTGGTGGTTTTTGCCGAAAGGATGTGAGTTTTTGTTCTTCTTGTGTCGGTGGAGCGATCGCTAAATGATAAGTATATGGTATGCGATATACATAATACAGTGTACAATATACTATATACTTTATACGGTGTCCAATATACGATATACATTGTGTAGTGTCCGAAATACAATATATATTATGTAGCGTACAATACACGATGTATACAATACAGTGTACAATATACAATAAGCATTATGCATTGTACGATATGAAATATGTTATGAATATGATGTACCATATTCAGTACATAATATACAAGATATGAAGCATAAAGTATGCAACTTTTGGAATACAGCATATGGTATATAAAATAAAGTATACGCGGCATACATTATACAACCTACATTATACTCTTACAATGTAGAATTATTTAGTGCGGAAATACATGTAATGTCGTACACAATCTACAATACTCTCTACAAAATTTACAATACATAATATAAAACATAGTATACAATATGAAATACACGTTATTATACAATATAGAATATACAGTATAGAATGTGCAATATACAAAATTTACAATACATAATTCATAGTACACAATATGAAATATACTGTTTTATACAATATACAATATACAATATACAATGTACAGTACACAATATACAATATTGTTGTAGTTATACAACGGATACGGAGTACAAACCCCTAGATTTTCTAAGACTCGAGTGGTCAACGGAGAAATTCTAGTACCACTTCCTAGATGGGGCACTAGCAGGGGTCCTAGATGGATATCTTTTTATTGTTTTCTAGTAATATATCTTGTAGCAAATCCTTACGCGTTTGTGTTGGGTGTTCTAGTGGGTTTCTAGATTTCTAATGGCTCATGGCAGGGTTTCTAGTAAGTTATTTAGTGGAATTTGAGAAAAGGATGAATTTGTACTTGTAGGTTATTTTATTTTTGTTTAAATATTTGTATATTACCCGTATTGCATATTTTTATCTATCTATTTATTCATTTATATATTTATTCAATTTTATCTTATTCAATTCATTCTAACCTTGCATGGCTTTATCTAATCTTATTTATTCATTTATCTGTTTATCTATTCCTTTATTGATTCATTTATTTATTTACTTATTCATTTATTCATTCATTTAGTTGTTTATATTTTTATCTGTTTATTTATCTGTTTAGTTATCTGCTTATTTATTTTACTTTTTATTATTTTTATTTATTTATTTATGTGTTTATTCAATTTTTTGTGTACGTAGACATCTAGCGTATTTGACCTTCAGCTTTTTGGGGCTGATATCCGCATCTTTGTCCTCCCCCCCTGGCCCTTTTTTGGGTTGACTGGGGGGGATGGGGGGACTGGGGGGACTAGGGGGGTGTAGGCAGGCGCAACAACGTCTTCCTCCTTGTTCTCTTTGTTCTTGAGTGTGTTCCTCCTATGTTCTCCAGAATCCTCAAGAAGAGCTTGCCTTCAGGACAGGGCTGTGGAATTCCTTACATACCGGTGCAGGTCATTGCAAGTCACTGCAGGTCGATGGAGGTCATTTCAGGTCACTGCAAGCTACTGAAGGTCACTGTAGGCCACCTGAGGTCATTGCAGGCCGCTTAAGGTCACTGCAGGCCGCTACAGGTAACTGAAGGGGTACAGGTATA
>NC_134811.1:14029772-14032272 GCF_046742065.1 Oratosquilla oratoria
TCATCGTCCCTCTCCTGCTCTTTCTCCTCCTCCTGGTCCCTCTCCTTCTCCTCCTCCTCCTCCTCCTTCTCCTCTTCCTCCTCCTCCTCCTCCTCCTCCTCCTCCTCCTCCTCCTCCTCTTCCTCCTTCTTCTCCTTAGAAAGATATTAACAAACTAGAAAGAGTACAACGGAGAGTGACCAAAATGATACCAAGGCTGAGAAATCTGCCGTATGAAGAAAGACTAAACAATCTAAACTTATTCTCCCTCTCTAAAAGAAGAATGCGAGGAGATTTGATTGAGGTTTTTAAAATGTTCAAAGGCTTTGACAACATTAATGTCAATGAATACTTCTTATTAGACCAATAAAATACAAGCAAACGCCACGATTTCAAAGTAATTGGCAAAAGATTCTCTACGAACGAAAGTAAACACTTCTTCTTTAACCGGGTTGTTAACGTGTGGAATTCGCTACCTTCCACTGTCGTTGAAAGTAACACGATAACAACATTAAAAAATCGCTTAGATAAATACTTGGAATCTAATCCGCAAATAAAATATTATCCTTTGCAATAAAAGATATGACAACCAGACATTTAATCGCAATTGGATTAATTGGATAGGATAGTGATAGAATAGTGATAGCAGTAGTATTAGTTCATCTTCTATCGCCTAGTTGTCCTGTTCCCTTAACTGTAATGTAGTTTAGTTAACACAAACAACCTCGTTAGGGCCAGTAGGCCTGCTGTTGTTTGTTCTTCCTTTGTGTTCCTTTGTGTTCTCCTCCTTATCCTTCTCCTCCTCCTCCTTCTCCTCCTTCTCCTCCTCCTCCTCCTCCTCCTCCTCCTCCTCCTCCTCCTCCTCCTCCTCCTCCTCCTCCTCCTTCTCCTCCTCCTCCTCCTCCTCCTCCCCCTCCCCCTCCTCTTCCTCCTCCTCCTCCTCCTCTCCCTCCCCCTCCTCTTCCTCCACCTTATCATTCTCCTCTCACCTGTCTTCTTACCTTCTATCAGCTGGTGATGTAAAAACCGACCCACGCTAATACAATAGGGCCAATAGTATGAAATTGCTTCCCAGAGAATTCTGTGGGAGGATCAGAGGATCGTTGCCGGCGGCTGTAAGGCTGTGGGTCTGTAGTCTGTGAAACACGAGGCATCAGTAAAAACCATTCTCGCAAAAAATATAATAAGAATATCACCAAATAGTAACCTATTCTAAAGATATGTAATCGCTTTGGTTTTGGAGACTCCAGGCTGATCAAGATGGTCCTAAAACTGTCCCATCAGGAACACAGGGATCCCACTTCATATGACTGAAGTCGCCTGGATTCACCCAGAACAAGGGCTATAAATATGTTATTATAGTAAAGAGGTTAATTACCTGGCGTGAGCAAAAATGAATGTATTTATTACCATCTTAAGAACAAGTCTAGTGTCCAGAGGCTTGTTCCGTTGAGGTGGTCAAGGACGGGAAGAGCTACCTGTATGAGGTCAAGACTAGGGAGGAGCTGCTTGGAGGAGGTCAAGACAAGGGAGGAGCTGCCTAGAGGAGGTCAGGACGTGGGAGAAGCTGCCTGGAGGAGATCAGGACAAGGGAGGAGATGCCTGGAGGAGGTCAAGACAAGGGAGGAACCACCCAGAGGAGGTCAGGACGTGGGAGAAACTGTCTGGAGGAGGTCAGGACAAAGGAGGAGCTGTCTGCATGAGGTCAACCGAAGCAGGAGCTGACTGGGAAAGGTCAGGACAAAGGAGGAGCTGCCTGGAGGAGGTCAGAACAAAAGAGGAGCTGCCTAGAGGAGGTCAGGACAAAAGAGGAGCTGTCTGGAGGAGGTCAGGACAAAAGAGGAGCTGCCTGGAGGATGTCAGGACAAAAGAGGAGTTGCCTGGAGGAGGCCAGGACAAAAGAGGAGCTGCCTGGAGGTCAAGACAAGGGAGAAACCAACTAGAGGAGGTCAGGACTTAGGAAAAGTTGCCTGGAGGAGGTCAGCACAAAGGAGGAGTTGCCTGGAGGAAGTCAAGACAAGGGAGGAGCTGTCTGGAGGAGGTCAACTGAAGCAGGAGCTGCCTGGGGAAGGTCAGGACGAAGGAGGAGCTGCCTGTAGGAGGTCAACTGAAACAGGAGTTGCCTGAGGAGGTCAGGATATGGGGGGAGCTGAATGGAGGTGGTCGAGAGAGGCAGAAACTGTTTGGAGGTCATGGTCAAAGGAGTAAAATGACCTCCTTTCCTTGGGAACTTGAAGGAGAGGAACAGGGGGTCATCTAGGATCTAGCTCAGTGTCAAACTAGTCAAGTTCTTTAGTGTGTGTGTGTGTGTGTGTGTGTGTGTGTGTGTGTGTGTGTGTGTGTGTGTGTGTGTGTGTGTGTGTGTGTGTGTGTGTGTGTGTGTGTGTGATTCACCACCATGGTCTTGAGTCACGTGTTGGACTCGTGATCGACAGCTATTTACCTTCCGGAAGAGAGCTCAGAACTCGTATATGACCGATCTATGGGTAATGCTGTGACTTTACACGCACTCCCTCCCCAA
>NC_134811.1:14034772-14039772 GCF_046742065.1 Oratosquilla oratoria
ACGCTCCCCTCCCCCCTCCCCTCCCTCCATCCCCCCACAGGCTCCGTCGTCTCATCTAACGGAGTTGGGAGGATTGGGTTTTGGGGGGGATGGGTGGGGGGCATAGTGCCAAACCGTATTTGGCATCTCGTAACACACCTCTCCCTCCTCCCCTTTCTCCTCCCCCTCCACCTTTCCCCTTCCCCCTCCCCTTTCCCTCCCCTCCCCCTTTCCCCTTCCCCTCCCCTCCACCTTTCCCCTTCCCCTTCCCTTCCCCTCCTCTCCCCTTTCCCTCCCCTCCCCCTTTCCCCTTCCCCTCCCCTCCACCTTTCCCCTTCCTTTTCCCTTCCCCTCCCCTCCCCTTTCTCCTTCCCCTTTCCCCTTCCCTTCCCCTTTACCCCCTTTCCCCTTCCCCTCCCCTCCCCCCCATTCCCCGTCTTTTCTCACTTATCTATTCCCCTCCCTTTCTTTTCTTTTTTGCCCTCTCCTCTTTCCTTTCCTTTCCTTCCTCCTCCTCTCATTTCTAACCTCTCCATCTTCTCTTTCCTCCCAGTCCACCTTCCCCCTCCATTCCCCCTTTTCCTCGACTCGTTTCAGGTATATATTCTCCTTTCTATTTTCTTTACCTTCTCCATTTTTAAACTTTCCATCTTCTCTCTCTCCTCCTACTCCACCTTCCTCTCCGTCTCGTAATTCCTTTCCCCCTTCACCTGGTGATGGATACGGAGCTGCCTAGTGTAGGCCTTGTGGTCTTTTGCAGTCTCCTTTATTTCTTATGTTCTTCTTATGTTCTTATGTTCTTTCTTTCCACCCCGTTCTCCGTATCTCAGAGGGTTCTCTTCTCCGTAAAATGAATACATGAATAAATAAATGAATAAACAAATAGATAAATGAAGAAAATATAAAGGAAAATACGAATAAGATAATCACAAAATATACTTAGAGATAAAGAAATAAGTAAGGAATCAAACATCTAAAGAGTTAATTAAACAAGCAAATAGATAACAAATTAGTAAATAAATTAGAAAAGTATGTGAATATTTAATCGTGGGGGTTACCTACTCACTGAATGAAGGCACCTGACCCATCCCATAAGATACAAATACATTAAGTCCTCCTGTGTGGCAACAATGAATCAAAACCGAGACTCCATCATCCAAGCGTCAAGCTCACTCTGATTTCAGTACGGACTGAATATGCCAAAAAGTGCCGAATAAAATAATTCTAGTGGGACGAGATATACGAAAAGTTCCCAAATCAAAGAGGTTGAATGGGGAGAAACATACCAAAAGCGCCGAATAAAAGAGGTTGAGTGGGACAGAATACGACGAAAGTGCCGGATAAAAGAGGTTGAACGGGACAGAATACAACGAAAGTGCCGAATAAAAGAAGTTGAGTGGGACAGAATACGCCGAAAGTGCCGAAGAAAAGGGACAGAAGTGCCGGATAAAAAAGGTTGAAAGGGACAAAATACAACAAAAGTGCCGAATAAAAGAGGTTTAGATGGACGAAATGGACCAAGAGTGATGGATAAAAGAGGTTGCGTGTGTAGGAACACACACCCTACTACAAGCATCCGGAGGGCCACCACGTTGGCACCTCCTGCCACCTAGCAACCTCAGGCCCTGACCCCCTTCCTCATGGCACCTCCAGCCTACCCAATCCTCTCACCCACTCCCTCCTTCATCTCCCTCAACAACACCTTTCACCCTTCGTTTCCCCGCTCCTCTCCCAATACACACTGACACACGCAAACTCACTCTCACTCCATTCCCCAGCTTCTCTCTCCCTCTCTCCCTCTCTCTCGCTCTCTCGCTCTCGCTCACACACACACACACACACACACACACACACACACACACACACACACACACACACACACACACACACACACACACACACACACACACACACACACACACACACACACACACACACACGCACACATACACACACACACATACATACATACATACATACACATACACACAGAAAAAGAGAGAGAGAGAGAGAGAGAGAGAGAGAGAGAGAGAGAGAGAGAGAGAGAGAGAGAGAGAGAGAGAATGAGAGAAAGGTGAGAGAATGAGAGAAAGGTGAGAGACTGAGAGAGTTGTGCCCCACGAACACTCCCATCTTCTCGACGTAATGCCCTCACTCCAAACTCCCACACACTCCTTAGTTCCGTTACACTGGTCACCCTAAAATTCACAATTACACTACTTCATCCCTACACTTCCACACATTCTCACCCTGATACTCCTCCATCCTACTCCCATATAAACTCCCAGCCTTCGTCACTCTAGATTGAGTCTTTTCGATGTCATGGACTCCAGGGTACAATTCTGCACTTTTACATCCTTACCCTAGAACTCCACGTTCTTGGCCCCTCACCCTGACACTCCACACTGGCACTCCTTCACCCTAAACTTGCCCCATTCATCCCCCGTGGGATGGTTGGCCCTGACCTGCGAGGAGGGTGGAGGAAGCGAAGTAGTGATCATGTGTATGTGTTTGCGTGTGTGCGTGCGTGCGTGCATGTGTATGTATGTACGTGTATGTACGCGTGTGTATGTGTGTGTGTGTGTGTGTGTGTGTGTGTGTGTGTGTGTGTGTGTGTGTGTGTGTGTGTGTGTGTGTGTGTGTGTGTGTGTGTGTGTGTGTTTGTGTGAATATAGAGTGGAGATGGTCACATATTCTGTGTAATACGTCTTCATAGAAACAGTATATACACAGAAACGTGTAGGAAGAGGAGCTTAATTCTACGCTCACGAGCAAGGAAGGTCACCTGAATACAGCCTGACCTAGGTCATGACTTGACCTCGCCTCTCTCCGTGCCTTCTCCAATGTCACTATGGAGAAGGTACTGTATATAAAGCGTGTGTGGAACTTGTTTGAGATACGAAGAAAATAATCACCATTTAAATACTTGGATAGGGTCCATCAGACACACAGATATCATCAATTTTTGACGAGTCTGTAAAAAAAAGGGGCGTTGAGGGTTGGCTACATTGTAGAGCTATTTTGTTCTGTAAGAAGCCCATATACAAAATCAATCGAATAGATAAACAAACAAATATAAAGAAGCAAACAAACAAACATCCAGACAGGCAAGTACAACAAATACAGTGACAAAAATCACTACTTGGAAGTCAGTACACCATTTCGTCTGGGAAATCTATTGTCCTCACTAACTACGCGTGGGGCGAAATTGGTTCTGCCAACTTCTATGTGCCTATTGTACGTCCTGGCAGATTTGGGGCTAATGCTAATATGGAGCTTGAAAAGAGTAATTCCTGATGACATCCATTCTTGAAGACTTGTGTCGTGTCACCTCGTCTACCTCTGGGCCTTTGTCTACCTGTCTATCTCTCCTTTTATCTCTGTCTCTCTCTATCTCTCCTCTCTCTCTCTCTCACTCTCTCTCTTTAATTCTGTCAGTATGTCTGTCTGCTTATATATCTATCTAAATACAGTATCTATCTATCAATCTCTGTTTCTATGTCTATCTCAATCTTTCTCCATCTCTCTGTTTTTGTCACTCTTTCTATCTGTCAGTCTGTCTGCCTGCATATCTATCTTTCTGTCTATCTATCTATCTACCTATCTTTATCTCTCTTTCCCTCATGGAGAGCGGGGAATTCTCAACTGAAGTAACAGTAATGATATAGTATTTTAGTTTAAATAAAATCTCTGAAGTTAATCTAATGGTTTCCTGGATAAATATAAAAAACCCAATTACTATTTTAAGACAGAAGAATATGCAAAAATTTGAGTTTTTCTTTGAGGCTGAAAAGCGAAAGAAGCTTCGTATCAGAAAGTTTCAGTGATCAAAAGAAAGATAGAATCTTCCTTTTGCGTCATCATAAGAAAGTAGAGTTGACATTGCCATAGCGGACGGATTCAAAAATCATCGGACACCGAGTAAGGACACACCATAGGGACGAACGCTACGATCTGCTTTTGAACGAAAATATGTGAAACGGTGGAGCAGCGGTTGAGGAAAAGTGAAATGAATTTATGCAAGTTAGGATGATCCATGTGGAATCATACGAGATGTGGGAGAAATTTAATTGGAAAGATATTTCCATATTTGAGAAAGAGAGAGAGAGAGAGAGAGAGAGAGAGAGAGAGAGAGAGAGAGAGAGAGAGAGAGAGAGAGGTTGGGATTAGGGAGTGAAGGAGAGAAGACGAAGAATACAAATAAGAAGAAGAGGAAGAAGAGAAGAAAAAAGAAGAAAAAGAAAAGAGGAAAAAGCAAAAAGAAGTTGAATAAAAAGAGGAAGAAAAGAAGAAGAAGAAGAAGCTCAAGGAGAAAGTGAAAGTTGTGAGAAAATGCGTCGTGAGATCACAATGGCGGGAGCCCTGCGCACGAGGGCATAAGGAACGAGGAAGTGACGTCACGTCGTCACGAAACGAAACAATGACGTCATATCGATTGGATGACGAGTCGTATCTAGGCCAGGATGATGGACGTCAAGTCGCCGTTATTTTCTGAGTTTCTGAGCTTGTCAGAAAAAAAAAAAAAAAAAAAAAAAGTATATATAGTATATGAAAAAAATAAATAGATAAAAAAAGTATATAGAAATGCACCGAAAATATTTGTTTATCTATTCATTTGTTTGTAATTTAATTCCAATAGACATTCAGCAATAGAAAGACGCCAAAACTTATGGTTTGGCGATTGTAAAGGTAAATAAAATAGATCCATCTTTTCGGCCGAAAAAGGGCAGGATTCTATTTTGTTATTTCAATAACCAAACCTATGGGTTAGAATAGGTTATGTTATTTAATTTTTTTTTTTTTTTTTATTCAGAAAAGGTATTGCCAAATATTTTCATAAATATTCAGACTTCGACATTATAAACACGACGGCGATACTATCGTCTTAATTTAACGTCTCGAGTTCGCCGAGTCACAGGCGAGGTCAGACTCCGTCAAACTGGGATGAGACTCGGGGGGTGGGTGGGTGATGACGTCATGCCGCCACAAGGGCACAGAAATGGCGGGAAAAAAGGCGGAAG
>NC_134811.1:14044772-14047272 GCF_046742065.1 Oratosquilla oratoria
TTGTTAAATGTATATATATATATATATATATATATATATATACATAAAGATAATTTTGAAACTTGTTTTCGTAATGATCAATAAAATGAAGGTGTTCGTTGAGGCTATAGGAGTCTTCAAGCTCCCAGGAATCATAAGAATCTTCTTCGAATCGCGATTAATCCGTTCTTCATCATACCAAACATTTATGGATGAGGAGAAGCAGTTAAGAATCCCGTTTCTTCCAACTCATCGATTAAGATTAGGTCAGGCTAGAATGACGTCCCTCATGTGAGTAGAATTCCCTGAATTTTGCCGCAAGAGGTTTGTGTCAATAGGTCATTTCAGGTCTCTCCAGGTTTCTCCAGGTCAACCCAGGTCAGTCCAGGTCAGCCCAGGTCAACCAGTGGAGCTTAATCTAGATCACATCGGACAAGATTACGTACTCGGGTCTTCATTGACCCCAGATGACCTCGGAGAGGGCAATAGAACATGACACGTATCAAGACACCCCAGATAAGGTCAAACCAGGTCAAAGTCCTGATCGCAAGAGATGAAGAATTTGTTAAATGTCAAAAGGATTTGTTTTACTTGAATACTCTCCCTCGCAGGGTGGAATATTTTGTGTATGTGGTTATAAGAGATCTAACTCCATTTTTTTTTTTAAGGAATTTTATTCAGAATTAGAAAAGATCTGAAACGATTGGGTTCTCCTGAATCCTTGCGACAACTTTTCTTCTGTTTGGAAACGCCTGGATTTAGTATGTGGGTAAGATAATAATAAAAAATGGAGTAGGTTTTTAGATAATTGGTTACTGTTATTACAATTCATTTGAGAAAGTATTTTGAGTAAGAAAATTAAAAACTCTTAATCATTCCGAGTGAGTTCCTTGGGTCACTCTTGAGTTTGTCTAGTCATGTCTGTGATGAATATTTCAAAGGTCAGACAGAAGCTGCTTGGACGTTTAGCTCTGCATAAGGTAGAAGCGTTGGAGAGGGAGTGGACAAATACACACACCCGCATCGCGCATGCACACACACACACACACACACACACACACACACACACACACACACACACACACACACACACACACACACACACACACACACACACACACACACACACACACACACACACACACACACACACACACACACACACACACACACACACACAAACACACAAACACACAAACACGCCACACACACGCCACACACACGCCACACACACGCCACACACACACACACACACACACACACACACACACACACACACACACACACACACACACACACACACACACACACACACACAAACACACAAACACGCCACACACACGCCACACACACGTCACACACACGCACGCACACACACACACACACACACACACACACACACACACACACACACACACACACACACACACACACACACACACACACACACACACACACACACACACACACACACACACACTGAACACTCATGCACTTCTCAGACACGTGAAGAAAAAAATCTTCAACTGAAAAATTCTAAGATAAATATCCTTGTTGGAACCGAGTGGCCTTTTTATCATAATTTTTTTTCTACGTACTTCTTAACTTTAAAAGGGAAGAGTGGGAGTTGAAGACCACACACTCGTTCACTTTCTCTCTCTATCTCTCTTTCTCTCTCTCTTTCTCTCTCTCTTTCTCTCTCTCTCTCTCTCTCTCTCTCTCTCTCTCTCTCTCTCTCTCTCTCTCTCTCTCTCTCTCTCTCTCTCTCTCTCTCTCTCTCTCTCTCACACACACACACACACACACACATACGCACACAGTACAAAAAATAAACCAGAATTCAAAGAGCACTAATAAAGATGGCACCAACATTCAGAATGTTAACATACGAACAAAGATTGGACAAACTAAACTTATTAACTCTGGAGCAAAGAAGAGAAAGAGGCGATTTGGTATCCATATATAGAATTATGAAAGGGATAGAAATCCTTGACAGGGATGATCTACTTAAATGGGACAGAAGAAATACAAGGGGACACAAGAAGAAACTTAAGAAGGGCAGTTACAGAAGAGATCTCAAAAAGATTAGCTTTCCACATAGAGTGATAGATACATGGAATAAATTAAAAGAGAAAACAATGAGTGCTAAAACTATACACGGCTTTAAGAAAGAAATGGATGCGGAAAGATACAAGTGCGGGTCCCTAAGAGCATAGCTCTTCTCACGCAGAATACAACTAGGTAAACTAGGTAAATGCACACACACACACACACACACACACACACACACACACACACACACACACACACACACACACACACACACACACACACACACACACACATGCTTGAAGCGATAATTTAAGTGTGGAATTACCGACAGGAAGTGACGTCATAGTACGGGTCCATTTCCAAAGAAGTCAACGAGAAAAGTAAGCCTGTTGGACCGCCAGTTCTGGGGGGGGGGAGGGGTCGGCAGATGAGGAGGAATAGGGAAGAGGGAATAGGGAGTTGGAAAAAC
>NC_134811.1:14052272-14072272 GCF_046742065.1 Oratosquilla oratoria
ATTGGTATAACAAGGAGACTTGATTGTCTATATTTATTCCTTCCTAAAATTAATCTAGAAAAGTTTAACTTTGGTTGCACAGGGGGCTGATTAAAAGCGCCTTGTGTCAGCTAGAACAAAAAAAGAAGTGAATTATAATGAAAAAAGTAAAGATCGAATGCGTTAGATGGAGTAATCTTCCTTCATTTTCAGAATTTTTCATATGCGTGAATTCTAGGACGACATGACGCAACGAAAGGGCAAACTTTTCACGTGGTTTTAATTTCATCTAAATTACTCCCTTCATAGACTATCCTATATTCAAATGCTTTGCCAGTTGTCAGCACTTTATACGTCTCTATATGAGAGCAAGAAGTTTACTTGGTCGAATTTGTGGCGTAATTTTGTTCCAACGCGAATTTAAGTTCCGGGCGTGCGCCAATGGTCAAGAGAAAGTAAAAGTAGATGTGCTGGCTCGGTTCTTCCTATCCCTTGGGTAAACAACAATTCTGAACAATGCGTTACATTGCTAATTGCACCACGATACAAACCCCTCTGTTTATCATCTCCATCGCGATCAAACAGGCAGTAGCCACCGGAACGGCTTCGATTGTTTTGCGCAACAGTGAAAAATTTAGTAAATTCGATTTCATTATGACGTCATGTCGCCTTGCGATGACCAAACGTTAAGTATTTCCGTCCACTGGTTTGTTATCGTAAAGGCATTTCTGTTGTCTCTCTTCTCTCACACTCTCTCCCTCTTCTGCCCCCCCCTCCCCGAGTGTCCTCGTCTTAGGTCATCTGGTGAACAGTATGAACAAAGAACAATAATCCCATAGTAGTTGATTAAGAATTTAACTCTTCCCCACTCTTTTTTTCTTTAAGATTAGGGCTTTCTGTAGTCCCAGTTAAATGCATTAACATAGCCCAGGATCTACAATATTTGGTTTTTGCGAAAGGCTTCATCTCCTCTCCCAAGGAATCGGAGTACGCCCTCCCAGACATCCACATTCTGAAAGTGGTCTTAACGACGGTGGTTAAGACTTGGGAGTCCGATCGTGGGCCTCTGGGAGTTTCATATAACAACAACAACAACAACAGTAACAACAACAACAACAACAGTAACAACAACAACAGTAACAACAACAACAACAGTAACAACAACAACAACAGTAACAACAACAACAACAGTAACAACAACAACAACAGTAACAACAACAACAACAACAGTAACAACAACAACAACAACAGTAACAACAACAACAGTAACAACAACAATAACAACAACAGTAACAACAACAACAACAACAGTAACAACAAAAACAACAGTAACAACAACAACAACAGTAACAACAACAGCAACAGTAACAACAACAACAGCAGTAACAACAACAACAACAACAACAGTAACAACAACAACAACAGTAACAGCAACAGTAACAACAACAACAGTAACAGCAACAGCAACAACACCAACAACAACAATAACAACAAAACAACAACAGTAACAACAACAACCTCCTTCTCCTCCTCTCCCAAGATCCATATGAATGAATTCGCCCGTACACTCGATTTTTCTTATGGTAGTGAGTAACCGCACCACATATTCATGATGTTGAGGTGTACAATAGCCCCGATTCACTTCACTGTGCAATTTACACAATACCTTACAACGACCACCTACTCTCTTTATCAATACCTCAAATGGCAATGACTCTACAGAAAACGTAACTGTTAACCAAGCTACGAATACCCTTGACTAAACCAACAGAAGAAATATAAGACAACACTCGACCTTGAAGCGATCTTGTTCACAAAGATAGAAGCACTGGTAATCCCCCAGTCCATAACATCAGTGTGCAAAACGCTTGTAGTAGCGAGAATGTTCTGTACCCCCTAAGCTCGTGGGTTCCCGTCCTCAGTTAAATGAAAACGTGTCATATTGGACAGAACAAGGTATGAACGGTGGTGAGACCCGTAGGGGGTATGACGTGGCCTAGTGGGTAAAGAACCCAGCCCGCCCAACATGATATCCTTGATGGTAACCCTCCCGAAATACTTTCACACCTTCTTCGTTTCCTCCTCTTCCTCCTCCTCGTCTTACTATTCCTGTTCCGCCTCCTCTTCCTCTTCTTCCCCTGCCTCTTTCTCTTCCTCTTTCTCTTCCTCCTCCTTTCCCTCCTCCTCTACCTCCTCTTCCTCCACCTCCCCTTCTCTTTTATCTCCTCCTCCTCTACCTCCACCTCATTTTCATCTTCTGGACCAGTCTTCATCATTGTCGGTGCCATAGAAGTCCTTGTATTTGTGTCGTTATTGCTGATTCACACACTTATACACACGCGCACGCACACACACACACACACACACACACACACACACACACACACACACACACACACACACACACACACACACACACACACACACACACACACACACACACACACACACACACACATACACACGTACACACAAAAAAAAAGAGAGAGAGGGGGAGAGATTGATTTTTTATGCTAATATCTTATCGTTGTTGCGCAGTGAAGGAGGATGTCGGATTCTGACGCGCAGCGGGTTCCCTACTGTCCAGACCCTTTCCCTCACTCCCTCCCTCTCCCTCCCTCTCTCCCTACCTCCCTTTCTCCCTACCTCCCTCTCTCCCCACCTCCCTACCTCCCTCTCTCCCTACCTCCCTACTTCCCTACCTCCCTACCTCCCTACCTCCCTACCTCCCTCACTCGCCCTCTTTTCTCACACCTTCCCCTCTTATTCCCTTCCCCTACCCTCCATCCTTATCTCCCTCCCTCTCTCCCTTTCTCTCTACCTCTCTCTCTCTATCTATCCCTCCTTCCCCTCCCTCTCTTCCTCCCTCCCTCTCTCCCTCCCTCCCTCTCTCCCTCCCTCTCTCTCTCCCACCCTCTCTCTTACCTTCATCATCCCTCTCTCCCTCTCTATCTCCCTCTCTCACCCTCCCTCCTTCCCTCCCTCCCTCCATCCATCCCTCCTCACTTCCTTCCTTCCTTCCTTCCTTCCCTCTCTCTCCCTCCCTCACCCTTTCTTCTCCTACCTTCCTCTCTTGTTCCCCTTCCCCTGCCCTCTCTCCTCTCCTTCTCTCCCTTCATCCCGCTCTCCCTCCCTCTCCCTCCCTCTATCTCTCCCTCTTTTGCCCTCCATCCTCCTCTCCCTTTCTCCCTCATTCCCTCTCCTTTCACCACCTCCCTTCCTCAACCCTCTCTCCCTTCTCCTTCCCTTCCCCCTCTCCCCTCTCCCTTCCGACCCCCATGTACTCTCCCCTTCTTCTCTTCATCTCTTTTTTATTTCCCTCTCTTCTCCAAAACTAGCTCTCCTTCGTCCTCTTCTCTACACTCCCATTTTCTTTCACTCCACTGCACTTTACCTCACTCCTCTTCACTCCATTCTACTCCACGCCCCTCCAATCTCCTTCATTTCGCTCGTTCTCATTTTACTCCATCTGTAGCAACTCCCCAGGGCAGGAAGAACCATTACCTTTCATTTCCAACCTCGTATGTGGTATAAGGTGCATAATCGCTATGCCCTCAATATACTAGGGACTTGGCTTTACCCCTACGGACCAGAGTGTTTTTTTATAATTTAAGATTAATTACAATTTATTTTCTTTCCATCCGTTCCTACCTCCATCCATCCATCTCCCCTTCCCCCCATCTCTCTCTCTCTTTCTCTATCTCATTATCTCTTATTCCCTCTCCCTCTCTTTCTCTCTCTCTTTCTCTCTCTTATTCTCTTCCTCTTCTATTATCTCTTTCCTTTACCCGCATTCTCTTATTTCTTCGTTTTTCCTATTTTCCATTCATTCCATCCCTCCACTTCCCTCCCCTCTCCTTCACCTCCCCCTCCACCCAGAGAACCTTCCGGCCGATGATTATTTTTTCCATTAATAACTTTCTCTCATCTTGGATTTTGAGTCCATCCTTGAGACTCGGAGACTTCGAATGTAGGCGAGGGTCTCTCGGGGGGAGAACCTCACCCTCCTCCTCCTCCCCCTCCTCCTCCTCCCCCTCCTCCTCCTCCCCCTCCTCCTCCTCCCCTCCTCCTCCTCCCCCTCCTCCTCCTCCCCCTCCTCCTCCTCCTCCCCCTCCTCCTCCTCCCCCTCCTCCTCCTCCCCCTCCTCCTCCTCCCCCTCCTCCTCCTCCCCCTCCTCCTCCTCCCCCTCCTCCTCCTCCCCCTCCTCCTCCTCCCCCTCCTCCTCCTCCTCCTCCTCCTCCCCCTCCTCCTCCTCCCCCTCCTCCTCCTCCCCCTCCTCCTCCCCACCCCCCTCCTCCCGAAGAAGGTCGCCATTCCTCTTCGTTTCTTTGTGCTGTGGCTTCAGGTGTCCTCGTACGCAAGCGAGACGCTTTGATTTCTCCTTGATTTTTCGATTTTCCTTTTATATATAAAAGGTTGCATTAGGAAACCTTCTGGTGACCAAGGCTTTATTTTCATATAGTTTGTGTTTGTAAGAACTAATTTGTAAATACTAGGTAGATACTAAGTTACTAGCAGGTGAACATAGATAAGGAAACACTAATACACTAAGATATACACTAACAGGAACACACTAATAGGTAAGTACTAGATAGGTAAATATTCAGTAGGTATTATTGGAAAACCATCGTATTAAGATAATAATAGGTGGACACTAATAGATCAACACTAGAAGATAACCACGACTAATTAAACACTAATAGGTAAGCACCAATTGGCAATTACTTATATCCAACAGGAGTCTGCTAATTATAACCATCTTCTGAAGCGTTTGCAGGATGTGGTAGGGGTGGGTGGAGGAGGTGTGAGGAGACCAGAAACTCCCATTCTCATCCGAGAGATAATCTGTTACACATTTCTCATGAGCAGCGTATCATAAATCTCGACTTCGCTCCTTATGTAGCGATAGTGTACGGGCAGTTGTGTTTAGTCTTATTTTATACAATCCATGGATGTCTTTTATCTAGTTAATCTATTTATCTATATTGTTCATTTATCTATATTGTTTATTTTTATTTATATACTGTGGCAAGGAGAGCAGCAATTCCCGTTCTCATCCGAGAGATAATCTGTTACACATTTCTCGTGAACAGCGTATCATAATTCTCGACTTTGCTCCTTACGTAGCGATAGTGTGCGGGCAGTTTGTTTTAGGTGTTTAGTCTCATTTTCTATAATCAGTGGAGTTCTTTTATCTAGTTAATCTATTTATCTGTATTGTTTATTAATTCATTTCTATCTTGTTTATTTTTGTTTATTTGTTTATTTACTTATTTATCTGATTATTTCTCATTTATGTAATTATTTTCATTTACCTATTAATTTGTTTGTTCATTCATTTAGTTATCAATTAATTAATCTTTATTTATTTGTTTATTTATCTATCTATTCATATATCTATATATGTATTTTCGAGAAAGAACGTTTATTCGATGTTATCTTTTTGATGTTTTTTTGTTTTTATCAATATTTCTTGATTATCTAAGTTTATTTGATAGGCAGGCGTGTAGAATATTGGGCAAAGGTGCCGGTTTTAGCCGTATTCATGTACCTCCTTAACTAAGCCGTTAACTTCACAATGATATTTTCAATTCATCAAGAGAATGTCATTATTAATATTCTTTATCATTTGCATTTTCACTTATTTATTTTTGTACTTATCTTCATCACACTGGGGTAGTTAATAGATTTTATTCTGTCGAAAACCAGATATTTTGATTTATATTGAACAAGTTAACATTATCGGAGAGTTGAACTGAACAGGTCTCTCGGCTTGCACCCGCTTTCTAGGCCTTGCGCAGTGGTGTTGTTGGAACGGTCTGGGACCGGCATACAAAAGGCCTGGGTTCGGTTCCCGGTGAGATTAAAGTTGAGAAGTAAAGATTCTATTTTCATTTTTGTAGTAACCATGGGAAGGAGAGGGAGTGAAACGTTGGGTATCGCCAACACAATACATGAAATACTGTTTGCTTGCATATGCGTGGGTAGATACGTACAAACACATTCTTGCATGCACGCACACGATCGTATACTCACACACACACACACACACACACACACACACACACACACACACACACACACACACACACACACACACACACACACACACAAAATTGTCGGCGCAGTGGTAGCGTTCGCGGCCGCCACTACGCCGGTCCGGATTTGAATCCCGCCCAGGGCAGAAATAATTTCAGCATAGCTGCACTGCGAGTCGTTACTCCAACTCTCGTGGACCGGGAGTTGTGTGTGTGTGTGTGCGTGTAAGGCCACCGCATTGCCCATAGATCGGTCATATATGAGCTCTGAGCACGCACACGGGAGGGAAATAGCTGTCGATCACGAGCCCAACACGTGATCCAAGACTATGGTGAACCATGGCGAATCGCACACACGCACGCACACACACGTACGTACACTTGCAGATACACACGTACACATACACACATAGTGTGACTGTTCACATGTATCAAATGTGTGCGTGAAGGAATTTGAGCGTGGGAACAGGAAAACGCACACATAGACACGAAAAGGTGGGAGGGAGAGAGGAGAGGGAGAGAAGAGAGGAAAGGGAGAAGGAGAGAGGAGAGGGAAGAGAGAGGGAGAGAGGTAAAAAAGGAACAAAAGGAATTAAGAGGAAAGAGGAAAGAGGAAAGGGTGAGACGGAGAGAAGGAAATAGGCAAGAATGATTTACCATTAGAGTGGTCAACGAATGGAATAGACTTAATAACCATGTAGTGAGGGCTGAAGCTATCGGTTGTTTTAACAAAAGGTTAAGCAACTTTATGGATGGGGATGAGAGATGGTAATGGAGATGGGACTGCTTAGTGTAGGCCTTATGGTCTCTTGCAGCCTCCTTCATTCTTATGCTTTTTATGCTTTTAAGGGTGTGGAGGAAGGTAGAGATTGTGTCCTTGGGGATCTTGTCGAAGATGTGGAGGCATAAAAGACATGGCAAAGAAGAGATCATAAAACAATGCTGCGTGCCTCTGGTCCATAGAGGTACCAGTTAAATCCCCTATAGAACAATGATGCGTAATACTTAGGCAGTCTGTACCCCCATACAAGTAGGGGGGGAGGGAGGGAGGGAGGGAGGGGTCATGTATTATAATAAATTTGTGGGACAGAGAGGGAGTGGAAGGGGAAGGGGGTGGCGGGAGGGGGAGTGGAAGGGGAGGGAGGAGGAAGGAAGGGAAGGGAAATGGGGTGGATGATGTGTGTGATGAGGAGGGAGTGGGAAGGAGTGGGAGGTGGATTGAATCCCTCACGATTCTGCGTGGGACATACTTTCAATATACTGCTCATCTCTCTTCCTCCTCCTCCTCCTCTTCTTCCTCCTCTTCTTCCTCTTTCTCTTCCCTTTCTTCCTCCTTCTCATCCTCCTTCTTCTCTTCCTCCTCTTCCTTCTCCTCCCCTTTCTCCTCTTCCCTCTCGTCTTCTATTCTTCTTCTTCCCCCCACCTTACCTCCTCTTCTTCTTCCGCCCCTCCTCATCCTCCTCTTCCTCCGCCGCCGCCTCCTTCTCCTCATTTTCCTTCTCTTCCCCGTCCTCCTCCAAACTCCCTCTTCGTCCTCCTCCTCCTCCTAGGCAGCCCTGCCACTCTCGTTACTGTTCACTCTTGTCCCTGTTCAGCCGAGTCACTGTTCAACAGTATTACTGTTCAGTCGAATCACTGTTCAGCAGGAACGCTGTTCTAAAGAGTCACTGTTCGCTCGAGTGGTCACTATTCACTGGAGCCATTACTCGTTCAAGTCAGTGACTAAGAACAGTGATAATACGTAAATACAGAAATAAGTCAACTGAAAATATTAATTTTGTACGGAGGGCGGGAAATAGCTTTCAAACATTGATGAATTGAAGAATTGATGGAACAGGTGGTGATAGCATCCCTCTTGTATTCAATTGTGAACAAGTGGGAAGTTGTCTTGGCCAATAAATTGTTTGTTTTTAAACAGAATAGAATATCGAAAGTGCGTTCAAGTAGCGACGGGGTTAATTAAAGTACTAATCAATTTAACACTTTTAATCGTTTTAGCCGCCTTAACTATGTTGAAATTTTTTAACTGTTTTAGTCGTTTCCCTTGTTTAACATATTTAACATTTCTATTACTTTAATCAGGTTCACAATTTTAAATTTCATTTTCAAGTTTTAGCAATTATAGACATTTTAACAATTTAAATTTTTGTAACTGTTTAGCTGTTTGAATAATTTAACAAGCTTAACAACTTTAACGGTTGTATCATTGAACAGGTTTAACATTTTACCAATTTAACTTTTAAAATATTTAAACATTTCAAACCGTTTCCAAGCATGAATAGCACTGTCTGGTTTAAACTAGGTTGAGATTCTTAATAGCGGTATGATTGATTGTGATGTCTTGAACCTAGTCTTCAAACTGAATAAATTAGTCTGACACTTACCAGAATAACATCGTTTAGGAGCGTCACCAACTGCTTACTATTTCTACTTGATTGATTGGTTCGCCAGTTAATCAATTGACATTCCTGAAAATGACATTTTCCTCTTCACGTGTCTTGACTCGGTATCTGGAAAGTCCGTAATTGGTTGTGTATTTATGTCTCAGGGAGAAAGAGGAAGAAGAGGAGAAAGAGGAGGAGGAGGAAAAAGAAGAGGAGGAGAAAGAAGAGGAGGGGGAGGAGAAGAGGAGGAGGAAGAGAAAGAAGAAGAGGAGAGAGAAGAGGAGGAAGAGGAGGAGAAAGAAGAAGAGGGGGAGGGGAAAGAGGAGTAGGAGTAGGAGAAAGAGGAGGAGGAGAGAGAAGAGGAAGAAGAGAAGGAGGAGAAGAAAGAAAAAGAGGAGGAGGAGGAGGAAGTGGAGGAAGAAGAGGGAGAGAAAGAAGAGGAAAAGAGGAGGAAAAAGAGGAGGACGAAGAGAAGATTGAATGGTGGAGGAGGAATAAAGCATGAGAAGAGCTTTTGTGATGGAGGTGGAGGAGATGGATGAAGTGGGTGAGGAGGAGGAAGAGCATATAGAGGAGTAAGAGGAAAAAGAAGAAGAAGAAGTGGAGAAAGAAGAGGAGGACAAGAGGAAATAATTATAATGAAGAAGACGGGATGGAAGATGAGTAGGATAATTTGTGGTGGAGGTGGTTAAGGTGGTGAGGAGGGCTAGGAGGAAGAGGAGGAGGAGGAGAAAGAGGAGGAGGAGGAGAAAGAGGAGGAGGAAGAGGAGAAGGAGGAGGAAGAGGAAGAGGAGGAGGAGTAGGAAGAGGAGGAGGAGGAAGAGGAGAAAGAGGAGGAGTAGGAGGAGGAGGAAGAAGAGGAGGAGGAAGAAGAGTTCGAGGAGACAGAGAACTGAACATTGAACACTTGGAAAGGACGAGAAGCGGAAGGGATGAAGTTCAGTTTCAGGTGAAGACGTCGATCCCCTCCCCCGTTACTCCTCTCCCCCAATTCTCCTCTACCTTTACTCCCCTTCCCCTTTCCATTCCCCCTTTCCATTTCCCCTTTCCATTTCCCCTTTCCATTTCCCCTTTCTCTCTCCGCCGCCTTCCCTTCCTCAGATATTCTATTCTAACTGACGTCAGAACAATTTATTTATCTTAAGGAGTTGATATCCACATGGAATTGCTAAATAATTACCCTTCCTCTCGTTCTCCTAAGCCCTAACACCCTAAAAGGGGGTTAGGGGGTGATATAAGGAGACTCGACCAGGATGTTGGGGAGGGAATATTGTGGAGGGATACTAAGCACCCCGCAGAGAGGCTGGGGGGATGGGGGTGGAGGGGGGGAACAGAATGACCTTACAAAAAGAGGATAAGGTAAACTAGATACTCACTACAGGTAGACGTTAGGTTAAAAAGTCCCCCTTCTCCCCACAGAGGTGGTTGGGGGGATAAAGATATCCCCCCAATGGGGGGAAACAAAGGGCGGTCTTTCTCGGACATGGACTTCGGAGTCACGAACAAAAGCGAGCGTGAGTCTTGCGAAGTAAACAAACAAACAAAAAACATACAAACAGGAAAACAAGTAAACGAAGAAAGTCGTTGCGTTCACTCGTGTACGACCGGGGGATGAGGGGGACGGGGGGGGGGGTTGTCGGGGAAGAGGAGGAAGAAATGAGGAGGAAGAGATGAAGTAATAGATGGAGTAAGTGGAGGAAGAGGAGATGAGGAAGAGTAAAGGAGAAGTAGGTGAAGAGGAGTGAGAGGAATAAAAAAAGAGGAGAAGAAAGAGGACAGGAAGAAGAAAAGAGGAGGAAGAGATGAAGTAATAGATGGAGTAGCTGGAGGAAGAGAAAATGAGAAAGAGTAAAGGAGGATTAGATGAAGAGAAGCGAGAGTGATAAAAAAGAGGAGAAGAAAGAGGACAGGAAGAAAAAGAAGAGGAAGAGATGGAAAAGGAGGTGGAAGAGAGTGAAGAAGTAGATGGAGAGAAGTAGAAGGAATAGGAAAGAGGAAAAGAAAGAAGACGGGAGGAAGACGAGGAGGAAGAGACCATAGGAAGGAGGAGAAGTGGAGTGTGGGATTATGGGAACAAAGAGGAAGGATATGGGATTCGAGAGGAACTGGGAGAGGAGTTGGAGAGGGTGGAGCAGAGAAGGATTAAGAGTTTAGGAGGAGGGAGAGGAGGAGGGGAAGTGGGAGTGGAGGAAGGGGAATGAGAGTTGGAGAGAAGGACGAGGAGGGGAAGAGTTCGAGGCAGGATAAAGAGAGAAAGAGTTCGAGACAGGATGGTTGGTGAAAATTATGAAAACGAAGAGTAGTAGGAGGAGAAGGAGGAAAAGGAGTAGGAGGAGGTGGTAATGGAAGAGGCGGAGGAGGAGGAGGAGGAGGAGGAGGATAGGATGAGGAGGAGGAGGAGTAGGGGGAGTAGGAGTACGAGAAGGAGGAGGAGGAGGAAGAGGGGGAGGGGGAGGGGGAAGAGGAGGGGAAGGGAGGAGGAGGAGGAGTAGGAGGAAAGGTTCTAGTTAATTCTTTCAATACGGGACTACCCCTCAGTAAATATCGCACACATGCGCACACGCACTCTTAGGCACGCACACACGCACACACGTCCGTCTACAGGCACACACGCACATGAAATCACACAAGAACATATATGAATTGATAGATAGATTTAGAAACAATTAAATGAATTAACGGATACATCAACAGGCTTGGAAATAAGCAATTAGATGAATATACAGTACTGTATATTTCAGTTGCTGAATCAGCAAGCGAACATATGAAATGGTTCATTTTTTTTCCACAATTCATAGTTTCATATGTAGGTTTCAGGATAAAATCGTTTGGCGGCAGATTGAATAAAATATTCAAAGGTCGTCCATGACAACATGTTTTAAAATTGGTCTCGACTTGTGTATCTTTTGGAGCTCAATGTTCCCACTTTCTTCGGAAATCTCTAGAGTTCTTTGAGACCTCTTCAGCATCATGGTATTAACCTTAAAAAAAATCTCTGCAGACGTCAGCGCGGCGAAGTACTCTGTCTTTGATAGAGTTTCTCTCTTCAGGGTCAGTAGTGTGCCAAAGAGATGGAGTCGTTGATGTAGCAGAGAGGCGAGACCCAAGGAAGGCTGTAGAAAGAACTGACTGCGTGAAGTTGATCCGTAGAGGTATCATTAGAGTCCCTCTAAACTGCTAACTCCTAAAACGTGCAGTCAATACTGGGGAAAGGATAGTGGAAGGGGGTAAAATGCATAATTGACAGTTGCAACACGTAATATACACACCAAGCATGTAACTTAGTATCCATCTTGAGGAGCTTCTGGTCTGGGTGGGGTTCAGAAACCTTCATTGTGTTGGTCCCTCCTTGGGTCCAAAGGGCGGTCCAATGGTTGGCTTCCCATGTCTGTTGCAACGGTGCAATTTTTCTGTCGCTGTCATGGACTCTCCTGCGCAGATCACGGGAACGGTGGCCAGGGAGTACCAGGCTCCACATGTTCTCACAGAAGTTCGGCAATACGCCCATCTCTGCCCCCCCCTCACTCCCTCTCTCTCTTTCTCTCTCTCTCTCTCTCTCTCTCTCTCTCTCTCTCTCTCTCTCTCTCTCTCTCTCTCTCTCTCTCTCTCTCTCTCTCTCTCTCTCTCTCTCTCTCTCTCTCTCTCTCTCTCTCTCTCTCTCTCTCTCTCTCTCTCTCTCTCTCTCTCTCTCTCTCTCTCTACCTTTCTCTTTTTCTCTCTCTCTTTCTCGCAAAGGAAGAGCATGACGACAGGAGACCTTTTGGTCCATGATTAGGTCGGATGCGAAAAAAGTAAATAAATAAATTAAATTAAATAGATAATAAATGATAAACAAACAGGTAAATAATAATAATTCATAATAAATAAATAATAGAAATAAATAATGATAAATGAATAAATAATTATAAATAAATGAATAAAAATTAACAACTAGATAAAACGAAGCAAAATAAATGGCAGGGATTACATCATATTGTTTAGGTGGTTATCTACTGTAAATGACTCTTAAAAATTCTAACTCTGCATTGCACTGCCTCTGCAGGAAGTTTATTCCATTCATTTACTACATGGTTAGCGAAGTTGTTTCCACCCAACTCCAAATTAAATCTACTTCCAAACAGTTTAAGACCATTATTTTTTGCCTGATTCTCATTCATTGTAAAAATTTCGTCACTTTTGATGCTGCTGATTTCCTTTAGAACCTTAAAGACCTGTATCAAGTCACCCCCTAGCCTTTTTTTTTAGAGAGAGAGAGAGAGAGAGAGAATAGATTCATATGTTTTATTCAATTTTCGTATGATTTATTTCTGATATGTGAATTGTTTTGTGGCTCGCCGTTGTACTCTTTCCAATTTGTCAACGTCTTTAATGAAATTCGGTGACCATACAGAAACAGCATATTCCAAATGTGGATGAACTAACGATTTATATAACTTGTTAATAACAGATAGATTAAAAAAAAAAATCGCGCACTCAGACCTATAATCCTGTTTGCTTTCTCTGAGGCGGAAATATACTGCTTAGACGTTTTGAGATCATTACTGATAATTACGCCGTGATCCTTTTCACTACCCACCTTTGTTAACGAATTTCCAAATAACTTGTAATCGTTCTTATTGTTATTTCTACCTATGTGCATAACCTTACATTTACTTAGATTAAATTTCATTAGCCACTTTGCAGACCATGGTTGTAGTTTATCTAAATCCTCTTGAATATCTATTTGATATAAGATCATTTACCATTCTGCACAGTTTTGTATCATCAGCAAACTTGGAAGCAACATATTTCAGTCCATGGTCTGTATCATTTATATATACTATGAATAGAAGTGGCCCAAAAACGGAACCATGAGGAACTCCGCTTGTAACATTTTGCCATTTAGAACAACTCTCTATTTACGATCGTTTAACTAATAACTAGTTCAGCTTAGTAGGCTGCTACTAATTCCGTGTGAAGCTAATTTAACAAGTAATCTTTCGTGCGGGACGGTATAAAAAATCAGATATATTAAATCTATATTGTTTCTTTTGTCACAATTTGAGATACTGCGTTGCAGAAGTCTAGTAGGTTAGTCACGACTGAACGTTTCTGTCTGAATTCATGCTGACTATCATTTATCAAACAGTTACTTTCGAAATGGTGGTTTTATAGTATCTCTTATGATAGTTTTCATCATTTTCCCTACGATTGGGTTTATGCTTATAGGCTTGTAGTTCATTGGTTCCTTTTTGTCATCCTTTTTGAATATGGGGATAATATCACCTGACTTCTATTCTCTTGGGACATCTCCGGTGAGGATTGATTTTTTGAAAATAATATCCAATGGAACAACAATCTCGTTTTTCCTTTTCTTCAAGATTTTTGGATGCCAATCGTTGGCAGCTCTCTCTTTCTCTCTCTCTCTCTCTCTCTCTCTCTCTCTCTCTCTCTCTCTCTCTCTCTCTCTCTCTCTCTCTCTCTCTCTCTCTCTCTCTCTCTCTCTCTCTCTCTTATCTCTCTCTCTCTCTCTCTCTCTCTCTCTCTCTCTCTCTCTCTCTCTCTCTCTCTCTCTCTCTCTCTCTCTCTCTCTCTCTCCTCTCTTCTCTCTTCTCTCTTCTCTCTCCTCTCTCCTCTCTCCTTTCTCCTCTCTCCTCTCTTCTCTCTTCTCTCTTATCTGTTCTCTCTTCTCTCTTCTCTCTTCTTTCTTCTCTCTTCTCTCTTCTCTCTTCTCTCTTCTCTCTTCTCCTCTCATTTCTCCCATTTCTTCTTTTCTATGGAAAGTTGATAAGAGTTTCCTTCCTCATGTCCTTCAGTCTTCCTATGGCTTGAGCTCTTTGGCTAAGGAAAGGTCAAGAGATGGAGTGATTTGATTAGTGTTTCTGATTGAGAACGACCTCTCCTTTGCACGAGTCCGGCAAGCAATAAAGGATTCCTTTCTTAGGCTGACCTTAACCGCATTCCATTATTACAGAAAATACACCCTCCCATGAATACGCACACACGCATATACATGCACGTGCACATACAAACGCACGCGTGCGCAGACATGTGCGCACATAAAGTAATGGACACACACACACACACACACACACACACACACACACACACACACACACACACACACACACACACACACACACACACACACACACACACACACACACACACACACAAACACACGCAATCATTCACACAGACGCATTCACCGTCAGATATAACTGCACAATTACAGGAGAGTAGACAGGTACGCGTATGACAGCTAGAATAATTAATGAACGGAGAAACTAGCAAAGCAACAAACGAAGAGAGTGGAAATAACTCGAGAGTTCGAGACGTCATTGTCACAAGGCTGAAGTTGCTGTGGAACCTCACCTTGACTACAAAGAGAGGGTGTGGGTGTTGGACTTTGGGTGTTGGGCTGTGTGTGTGTGTGTGTGTTTGTGTGTGTATGTATGTATGTATGTATGTATGTATGTATGCATGTATGTATATATGTATGTATGTATGTATGCATGCATGTATGTATGTATGCATGTATGTATGTATATATGTATGTATGTATTTATGCATGCATGTATGTATGCATGTATGTATATATGTATGTATGTATACATGTATATATGTATGCATGTATGTATGTATGTATGTATGTATGTATGCATGCATGTATGCATGTATGTATGTATGTATGTATGTATGTATGTATGTATATATGTGTGTGTGAATGTGTGTGTGTGTGCGAGTGTGTATCTGTGTATGTGTATATGTATGCATGTGTGCATATATGTATATACGACATGATATATACAAACAGGCATATGATTGTATCCGTGTATGTGTGTGTGCGTGTGTGCATATAATATATACAAGCATATATACAGTATAGAGTGTGTGTGTATATATATTATATACAAATATATATAAAGGATAGAGGGCGTGAGTGTTGGGCTGTGTGTGTACGTTTGTGTATGTGTATGCATATGTGCATATATGTATACAGAATATAGTATATACAATCATGTATTTAACTGTGTCTGTATGTGTATATGTATATATGCGCATATATATACATGTGTGCATATATATATATATATATATATATATATATATATATATATAATTGTGTGTGTGTTTTTTATGTGTGTATATATATGTGTTTTTGCGTGCGTGCATGTGTGTGCGTGCATCCATGTGAATGTTCCCAACTGTAGAGTATTGAAAGACCAAGTGAATGGAAGCATATTGAAGGGTTTCATATGTTGCCTTGGGGTTACGTGGAGGGGTGGGGGTGGAGACGTTGGGGGGGCGAGGGAGGGAGGGAGGGAGGGAGGGGGGCTTAGCAGGGGAAGGGGAAAGGGGGGGAGGGAGGTACAGCGTCCGGCTGGTTATTGGAGGAGTGAAAGTGCTGGTCTACCTGGGAGGGAGGGGGAGGGGGAAGGGGGGAGGGTGAGTAGTGAGGGGGGGAGGGAGGGAGTTGAGCTTGAATGGAGGGGTGCTTCAATGGTCAAGAAACTGGAGGTGAGGGTGAGGAGTGGATTGTGGTTGAGATTGACTGGTGGTGGTGGTGGTGGCGGTGGTAGTGGTGGCGATGATAGTGATAAGGATGATGGTGGTTGTGGTGGTGTTTGATGGTGGTGGTGGTAGTGGTAATGGTGATAATAGTAGTGGTGGTTATGTTTTTGATGATGCTAATGGTGGGGATGGTATTAGTGGTGTTAGTGATGGTGTTAATGGTGGTGGTGGTTATTATTGACAGTGTTAGTGGTGATAGTCAAATCATTCTTGTGGTTGTGGATAAACTGGTTGTGATGGATGCTGGAAGTGGTGGTAATGTTGGTGGTGATGGAGAAGGTGGAGGTGATGGTAATGAAAGAGATGGAGGGAGTGGACGTAATACTGAATGATAAAGAATTTGAAATCATACGCTGTAAGGAATGAAGGAGGGAAGGAAGGATAGAATTAGAGAAGGAGGGAGGCAGGTAAGAAGGAGAGAAAGGAGGCATAGAAGGAGGGAAAGGAGAAGAGAAGGAAGAGAGGGAAGGCTAGAGGATGATGGAGAAAGGGAGAGAGGAGAGAAGAACGAGTATAGGTTAATGGAGGGCGGAGGGGGAGCTTCAAGGGTGGGTTGATATTGAGTTTATGATGGAATACGAGGAAGAAGAGAGTGAGAAGGAGGAGGAGGAGGAAGAAAAGGAAGGGAGACGAGTATGGGCCATTAGAACATAAACGAGATCTTCGTCGTAAGGCAGTGTTAAGTCTATGATGGGGAGTAGGAGGAGGAGGAAGAAGAAGAGTTCGGGAAGGAAAAAGAGGAAGAAGAAGAGGAGGAGGAGGAGGAGGAGGAGGAAGAAGATGAGGAGGAAGAAGAAGATGAGTAAGAGGAAGAAGAGGAGGAGGAGGAAGAAGAGGAGGAGGAAGAAGAAGAGGAGGAGGAACAAGGGAGGGGAGACGATGAGAAGAGTAATCTATGAAGCGGCTCAACCTCTGTGTATAAAGACTCATATTCACCCTTCACTCTTATTCTTCTAATTAAAACCAAACGAGGAAAAGACCTAAGGGTTCTGGATCGAACGAGAATCCATTTCGTTCAGGGTCCGCCCCCCCCCCCACGCTGAATAAATTCATCTGACAAGAATCAAAAACAGAAATTATAAAATGTGTCGTTCAAGCTGGTGACATGACCTATGAGCTTTTCTCCCATTGGAGTAAAATCAAGATGAAGGAACAGTTTCGTTTAATCGTGGAAGCGGCCTTCAGGTGAACAGAAGTGTGTCGTCGGCTGGAGAATTTAGTTGAATTAATCTACTTAATTACTTTAATCCGAAAGACCTTTTTTAACTGAACAAAATCGTCTCTCGTTCATTCTCTCTATCTCTCTCTCTCTCTCTCTCTCTCTCTCTCTCTCTCTCTCTCTCTCTCTCTCTCTCTCTCTCTCTCTCTCTCTCTCTCTCTCTCTCTCTCTCTCCCCCCCCCCTTCGGTAAATGAAATTACCTGGTCTCAGAAAAAAATAAATAAATAAATAAAAGTAGGTCAGTATCCTCCAGAAGGCGAATCAGACTCCCCGACCTCAACGAAGTGAGAACGACTTCAGGCAAGATCATGTGCGCATGCGCGGTCCATATGCGGTTGGTTGCATACCGGGCACATGGTCAACCGGCAGGAGGGGTCTGCCGGCCGGCGAGAGGAGAGGGGCGCGGTTCGAGCTGAGAAAAGTTCGGATTCCCCGAAGTCAGCAAAAAGCCGAACTCCAGAAGGTCTTCATAACGTTTTTCGTGTTTGACCTCAATGTCATTAAATGAGAGTGCCCGTTTCCTCTTCGCTTCCCACTCCCTGTGCATCTCCGACTTCCCGGACATACCCTACTCTCTGTGCAGCCCCGACTCCCTGTGCACCCTTTACCCCCTGGACAGGAACCCGGAGTTTGCAATAAAATGCGAACAAGCTGTAAAATTCAGAATGTACAATTTTTGCCTGTTGTGAGATTCTGCCCCCCCCCCTTCTCTAAAATTCCAACCACCCATGAAATTCCTACCCCCCACTGGAGACTCCACTTTCTGTGAAGTCCATTTAGGGAATCTTACAACTCCTCCTTACGACTTTTCTCTACGAGGTCCGGCCTCCTGTGGTCTGCATTTTATGGATCTCTGTTTTGCTTAAGCGTGTTCCATTTGGCAAGACACAACCACTATCAAGAATCCTAAACAACCAGTGATCATTCTTATGTAAATATTAAAAGTCTGTTCTACCTGGTGAGTGCCACGAAGATAATAGATAAAGTCACAGAATGAAAAAGCACCATAAGGGATTATCAATATTTAATTCAATAAAAAAAGTCTTACTCATTTTAAAGCATGTAAGAAACAATATATTAAATATTCAAACACCAAGAGCCATATTTGCATACATGAAGATAAATATCAATATTTTTTTTTCAACTGAGCCCTTGTTCTTGAGGTCCAAGTTTATGTGCTCCCGTAGTTGTTTGGGCTTTTGAATATTTTGTTTATTCATTGACCTATTGTAGCCAACAGGGCATCTATTGTTCCAAAACAAGACTGGGCGGAGAGCATAAAGCGAATAATCAGAACAGATGAATATATGTATAATGAAGTCGATGAGTACACAAGTAAGAATGAAAGTGATTGGAGTACAATAGGAGCATAAATGAATAAATGAAGAAACAATGAAAAAATAGATAAATCGGTATATAAATCTAAAGTTTTGAATATTTTGAATTAATAAACATTGTGAATACCATAGTTAATTAGATACCATGATTAACTGGTCTCAGATTGTGTTATCAAATACATCACAATCCTTATCCTTCTATATTGATCTACTTGTTTACCTGTTTATTTATTTATCTTATTATTTATCTATTCATCTATTTATAAATTCATTTATTTTTGTCTTCGTTTATCTATGCATTTATTTATTTATTCCTTTATCAGGTTATCAACTTATTTATCAATTTATTATTTTCTTATTTATTCGTCTTCTTCAAGTAGCTTGTAGTCTTGATAAGTGTTATTTTACCTCCGCGCATTGCTTTACACTCAAATATATGGAGGTGGGATAGCCCTCGGTTGCAACCGAATCTGTAACCTTTGCTCTATATGATAGGAGTGCCAAGGTACATATCAGTCACCGGAATCCTTTGGAATTAAACTTGGGTTTGTGGTTTGCGAAGTATATATATATATATATGTATATATATATATATATATATATATATATATATATATATACATATATATATATATGTATATACATATATATATATGTATATATATATATACATATATATACATATATATATACATATATATACATATATATATATACACATATATATATATATGTATACACATATACATATCTATATAATATATATATGTATATATATATATATATATATATGTATGTATGTATAATACGTGTGTGTGTATGAGCGTATGTGTGTTTTTGTGTATGTACGTGTTTGTGTGTGTGTACGTATGTATGCATGTATGTAAGCATGCATGTATGTATGTATGTCTGTATGTATGTATGTATGTATGTATCCATGTATGTTTGTGTGTATACCATAAACAAAGGTGACCAATAGTGAACCCTGAATAACTTCACTTGTACTACTTTCCGCCTGGAAGCCATACTAAGCTGAAAAACACGCTGACATAGACAGATAGCCAGACGGATAAGTAGACAGAAAGATTATTTACTTGCTTACAGTCGGATATTAAAACAGACGGACAGAGATTCCATCAATGAAGAGACAGACAAACATACAGACAGACAGACGGAGGGGACGAAGAAGGAGACGGGGAGATGGGTGTGGGACCCAATGAACGTAAGACTGCGTGTGTCGAGAGACTGATAGTCTTTTTAAGATTATTTGGGGTCTGAAGTCTTTCTTGTTTTTGTTGCAGGTGAGTGAGACCCAGCTGGACTTGTTTGTTACTGAGACCCTTTTGAGGGAGTCTAACCCCCCCCCACCTCCCGCGTCTCCAACACCTCTCTCTCTCCAGAAGGTAATGTCGCTTTATCCCAATTTACATGTACAGGAGCATGTACACAATTATGTACACAGATATGTACAGGCGCACATGGACACGC
>NC_134811.1:14079772-14089772 GCF_046742065.1 Oratosquilla oratoria
CACAAAGACCTCGAAGAAGCTCTGGGAGGCCATTGGTGACTTCGACGTATCCGGTTATGGCTCCTGCCGTAGTCAGGGGAGGTGTTTTCGTGGTGTACATTAATCAGATAACTACTCGAGCGTGTTGAAGTCTAATAAGGATTACTATCTAAGCGCGTTGAATTTTCCGTAGTCTTCATATCCCAATAATATCTGTGGTGTCGTCCCTCAGCTGAATAAAATCGTTTGGTGGTAGCCGGAATAAGCATGAGTAAAAGATATAAAAACAGAAATATTCTTTTCGTGCCAGTAGTTAAAAAAAAGGAAGGATATTTAGTGATAGAATTGATCAGTAGACACTCAACTTACGAACGAGCGACGTTCCGAACAGCCGTTCGTAACTCGAAACATTCGAAAGTCGTAATTCAACATCTTTTTAAAGGTACTCAGTCTACTTGCATATGTATGATATAGAGGAGATACATGTTTTTATCCTAAAACACATTGCTAATGGTACATAAAACAAAAGTTAATTGTGATACTGATAATTTAGTGTTAGATTTCTTACCTCTGAAATTGGTAAAGTATTTTCAGGCTCCGTTAGTATATCTGAAAGTTTGTAAGTAGAGTGGTATCTGTATTTCTTATATATATATATATATATATATATATATAATATGGAATTGATAATGAAACACACACACACACACACACACACACACACACACACACACACACACACACACACACACACACACACACACACACACACACACACACACACACATATATATATATATGTATATATATATATACATATATACATATATATACATATATATACATATATACATATATATACATATATACATATATATATACACATATTAATTAGTGTCCATTCATAAAAGAATGTGTAGCTCGTCCCTATGAGTTTCATAGATTCTTTTAGACACTCTATCAATCTATATCTATTTAAATACCAATAAGCTTCTTCCCCCTATAAGGGAGGCAACCAACAAAGGCATATACCCACCTCCACCCCTCTCATTCTCATCCGTCACCCATTCCTTTTTTTATTTCAGCTCCTTGTGGGTGAAATACCTTCCCTGTTTCTTTAGCTGCATACATACATACATACATATACCAAGGCTTTTTCCCCCTTCCAAGGGAGGTAGCCACAAAGGGAAAGGCATAAAAACACTCCCACCCATTTCATCCCAAAGAGCTAAGATGAGAGTCGGGAAAGGGTGGTGGATAGGAGCGGATTGGATAGGCGAGTAGGTACGTGCCTTTGACTTGGTTACCTCCCTTATAAGGGGGAAAAACTCTTGGTATATTGATAGAATATAAAAGCAAGTTGATATATCGCATAGCCACACTCTCCCATCTACATTCAAAAGGGAGTATTTATCCTTGACAAGCTTCAGTGTTGACATCCGACTCGTCCTTAAATGACCATCACGGGTTTTAGATCCACTGGATAAAATCGGCTGAAGACTGCTAGAACATATACTAATATCATAAATTATATCCTTCACCACTGTTCAGATCCTCTTCAGGTTTATTTGGCCAAGACTCTCCCGCCATGCCACAAAAGGAGTTTTTATTTAGAATACCCGTATAGCGAAAAAAAAAAAAAAGCTTGTCATCCTGCCAATTAAGTTCTAATTTTACTTTTCTCATCAAATCAATCTCGCACAAGACCATTTCAACGTACTACAAAGATTTGCTCTCCTTGTATAAACAACGATTCGCCGAAGACTTTAGTCCTCTGTTGACGGACTCTTCTTTGGGCTCTTCGAATGTAGAGCCGTTCTTTGTAGACCTCCCAAGGCTCTCGGGGTCATCAATCCTCAGCTGTCGAGACGCTCTCCGGAGGCCCATTGTTCACCCTTCCAGACTGTCGTCGCTAATCGAGTCAGTGGGTGCCCTCAGAAGGGGAGTAAGGTCATATGACTTTGGGTCAGGGAAAGGCCGTGTGACCTTGGGTCAGGGAAAGTCACGCGGATGAAGGAGATGACCTATCGTAAAGGAAGAAGCTATGATTAATCTTCTGACCGTTGAAGTTTTAATTTTTTTCCATTCTGTTGAATAAAATCACTTAATACAAGTCAGAATAAGACAGGTTGATTTGCACGGGTTAGATAGAAGTATTTGTATAATCTTGACTAAGCTCATAGTCGTTTAATAACTCAAACCTTACAGATGTAGACTACCTGCTGATCTCGTAAAGGTGTTGCCACATGCTAAGCCAGATATTTTATTGGCTATAAAAGCGTATTTGGAGCCTTCTGACCTAAGCACATGAAGAAAACCTCAAAACAAAACAAAGCAAACAAAACAAAAAGCTTAAAATTATATCGTTAGCCAGAAAAAATATAACACGATACTCTCCTAAAAGAAATGAAGGGATTAATTACCTTATTAAGGAAACGGAAATGATGTCAGGTTACATTCGTTTCTGAATACGTCATCACTATCATTGTTGTCGTTGTAACAGACGTTAACAAACGTTTGATATCAAGTACATATTTATGAATGAATGAAAATATAGATATGAATGTCTATATTCATAAATCAATGCTTGTCTGTTTGTATGTTTTAAATAAGAATTTACAAATACTTTCGTAAATACGCTTAGTAAAACTTTTTGAATGGATATATCTGAATGGGGTGTTGTTTATGAGTGTTTATGAGTGAGAAGGAGTTTGTGAGTATGTATCTATAGACGAGATTGTTCTGGGGGAGTCTTTTGGGAGAGGTATGGGGGCCCGTGATTGTGGGAATTGTTTTAAAAAGAACCCAAGAGCAAACCATGAGTCGCTCAGGGCTGATTTTTTTTTCAGCGCTTTAGTATTTATTTTTGACTCTATTTGAATAATTAATTGGTTGATTAGTTAATTACCTGATTGCTTAATGGGTTGATTAGTTGATTAACCTTTTGGTTGATCAATTTATTTGTCTATTTGCTTACTCGATTGTTAATTAATTTCTATATGTATATTTATCCATTCATTTATTATTTATTTATTTATGTATTAACTTGCTTATCTAGTTTTTTATTAATGTATCCATTAATTCATAAATCTATTTATCTACTTATTTGTTTATATATCTATTTGTTTATTAATTTATCTATGTATATTCATTTCTTTTTTTTTATTGCGGGGTACTAGCATACTTTCGCTAATATCATGAGTACATTACACTTGGAAGCTTCGCCCGCCACGTATGTAAATACTTCTGATGTAGATGGTGTCCAACTTTGCGATACTTTCGCTTTCTTGTCTCTGCCTTTCTTGGCCCATGTAAACAAGCTGGGCCGTCGAGGAACTCTCTCCCCTAAGTCGCCAACCCTTTCAGCACCTCTCATACATATACAAATTTGTTTATTTCTCTCTCTCTCTATCTCTCTCTCTCTCTCTCTCTCTCTCTCTCTCTCTCTCTCTCTCTCTCTCTCTCTCTCTCTCTGTGTGTGTGTGTGTGTGTGTGTATACATATATATATACATATATATATATATAGACTGTATATATATATATATATATATATATATATATATATAGTTATATATATTATATGTGTGTGTGTGTGTGTGTGTGTGTGTGTGTGTGTGTGTGTGTATGTGTGTGTGTGTGTGTGTGTGTGTGTGTGTGTGTGTGTGTGTGTGTGTGTGTGTGTGTTTAAGTGGAAGTAGGAAACACAGGTGTCTCAATCTGAGTTTATTCGTGACTAGCTTCGTATGTATGTTTTTTGAAAGGCATAGTGAACAGAATGAGCTGTGGGCATTTGTACATAAGAGAGACTTCATTACCTCTCCGTGTTACCAGTGTTGACGGAGAGTTAGTGAGGCCTCACTAATGCCCACAGCTCATTCTGTTCACAATTTCTTTGAAAAGGCATATTTGCGAAACTAGTTAGAGATAAATTCAGACTAAGACTTCTGTGTTTCTTACTCCCACTTACGTCAACCTGTCAGAATATCTCAACATCAAGATATACATGCATATATATATATATATATATATATTATCTACCTAGTTGTATTATACGGGAAAAGAGCTATGCTCGTAGTGACCGTCTTTGTATCTTTCAGCATCGTTTGTTCTTAAATTCTTGTATAGTTTTTGTACAAAATGCGCGATCAATCTGAGTTACATATGTATATATGTAAGCATAACTGTATTAATGTATACATAACCAAGTGGATATATACTTGTATCTATAAATGTACAATGGAGAAATTCGGCTCCAAATGCGGGACCCAGGTAGGCCCTGTCCGAACACCTAATGGGCAACGAGTGTCAGACATGGATGACAGTAGAGTTCGCTTTGTCAGGTACTTCGAGCTATTGTGCAATGCTAATTCTCCAAGATTCCAGCTTCTCCTGGCTGGCGTTTGTGTGACACCTGCAGACCCACTGATAGATAAAATTCCGCCCTCGCTTGAGTAAGGTTAGAAAGGCCGTGAGTGATATGAAAGGTGGAAAAGTGACTGGCATCTTCAACGTCAGCTCGGAGTTGCTGAGCCCCTAAGGTGAGGCCATGGCCCGTAGATTGATTGCGGTCGTGTCCGCCGTGTTGGCACTGCGATGCCATTCCCTCTGACTGGAAAAGGGGGCTGGACTTTCCTATCTGGAAGAGCAAGGGGACCGGGAGGAATGCATCAATTACCATACCGTTACTTTACGCACGGTGCCGGGCAATGTACTTGTCTATCTGTTCCCGGCACGAGCATATTCTTTTCTACTGAGGTGTCAGAGACCTGAGTAGTCTCGACAACTGACCGAGTCCTAGCACTCCGTGTTCTTGTGGAGCGCCGACATGAATTTCAACAAGGTTCTCTTGTAGCCAATGTTGATCTCACAATGGCACATCGCTGGAATAAATTTTTATCAAAACAAGAGCTCGTATGTGGGACTCAGTCAGTACCTTTTACCACAACAAATCATAAATGCTACCTCCGGCTATGGGTATTGGCATGCCTTTCTGATGTTGACACCACTTTAAGGAATATCTCCCAAGGAGGAACTCCTCGGTGAAAGAGACGAAAGGGTCGCCCATAGAACCCATGGCTAGAGCAAGTCGACTGATACTGTCGAGGACTGTTTAGAATTGGAGGGATGGCCCTATGGGAGCTTGTTCAAGGGAAGTTATACGTAAAGCAACAAGGTTCCTAGAGTAAATTCCTCATTGATTTATATCTGAAATTGTATATCCCTCTTCCCCTTTCAGGTTATTTTCTTTTCATGTGTATTCTGTCTTTGTTTCAGAATAACTGCATCTAATATTTCCTTTTGAACATGTTTTCTCTGGTCTGTTCCTCTTGCCGTCTCTTTCCCTCTCTCTTTTTCTCTTGTGCCCTCTTTCCTTCTCTCTTTTTCTTTTGCTGTATCTTTTCCATTGTTGTTGTTGTTTTTTTGCTTACCACATCTGGCTTGTCCTGAACCAACCCCAGTCGACCAATTCACTTTCTCTATTTATGGCGTGTTTTCACCGTTCTGCTCTCCATTTCGCTCAGTATTTTCCTCCCGGCTCGAGGGACGAGCAAGAGCGTGACCTCTCGCTTAACCCCTTGCCCCAGACCCACTCCACATGTGTACGAACACACACACACACACACACACACACACACACACACACACACACACACACACACACACACACACACACACACACACACACACACACACACACACACACATGCACATACATAAGCACAAGCATTTATATATCTACCCATGCACGCATACACATGTATACGTAGAAGAGTATAAGAAAGCCTGTTGGCAGAGAGAATGAAGGATTTTCAAACCTGACATTTCTGCTATTGTAGTATATCTTTCATATTTAGAATTAGATATTTTATTTATATTTCCCTGGTGACGTAATCGGAAGCATACTGGTCTCCCATTCCTCTACTTGTGAGTTCGAGTCCCGCACTCCTCTCCGGTTCCCAGTAGTGACTGTCACCTGCCCCAACGGACCCCACGTGACGGGTTCGGTTGCAGCTAAGCGCCTCCTGGGGTAGGCTCCTTACCCTCTCCACCTCCTCATAATGCCAATCATCAGTTCTGTTGTGAGTGATTTTCCTTTCTATCTTGGCAGCGTTCCACAGGCATGTTTATGATTCTCTGTTCTCTTTCCTAATTTGTGTTGCGCATGTCTGTGTTTACCTGATTGTGTTTGATTGTAACCTAAATGATTAGAGTTATACTCGTAAGGTTCCGTTCCTGTACCTATTTATCAAACTTTGTTGAAATTTCTTTGTGCTCCCTGGCTGGTTTGCTTCTTCGATTTTGTTCCATAAATCATCACATATCTCTGAATCTGTGTGTGTACATGTGTGTGTGCACGCGTGTTTTCGTATATGTGTTCATACGATTACGTACAAGGGTATATGTAAAAAATATATACCGTTCATTTTTTATTGTGCTCAGGAATGATTTATGCTGACACTAATCAAGCCACCGCCTCTAGTCTTTATTTACTATGGCTTCTTGCCCAGTTTATTTATTTTTTCTTATTTTCCTTGTCGGGTCCTACCGTGGATATGCCGTCTCTTCCTGTGTTGATAAGGGCTCGAATAGTGTAGTGGGATAAAGGGATGTCCCGACATCCACAAGATGCTGACATGGAAGAGGCAAACGATTAAGTTTTTGGATGGCTGCAGTAAGTGAGTGTAGGGTGGCTGCCGGCTGTGACTCGGCCAACCCCCTAATAAGGGTGGAAAAATTCTTTTTGTATATGTATGTACCAAACGGGTCCTTAATCGCTTATACCTGTAAGTCTGCGATGATCGTATCAAATCCCATATAAGAGGGTGTAATTCCTATAATTATGATATACTGTTGAATGAAGTGCCCGTAAGTCTCGTCTCGCAAATATTTCTCCCTCTCTCACCAACACCCTTCCCTGTGCTGGGTATAATAGACTGCATAAACTTCTTACAACCCACATCTTATGTACTTTAGCAACACCCCTACGGACCATACCCACGTAGAATTACTTTGTGATTAGAAATTAATCTCCACTAAAGGAAGAATGTTGATTACTTTTCTATCCTTCCTTTCTAATGCCCTCTCCCCTTCCTTTAAGCCTCCCCTTTACCATTTAACTCTGCATCTTCGGGTTGATGTAGTCCTTAAGGATAGAAGCACTGGTTTCCCCCACAGACTTTAAAATGTAATGCATCTCTAAGCATCTTCAAACTCTGAACATCCCATTGTCAGTTGTCAACTGCTAACCGTCAACTGTCATTTTCGAACTTTAAATTTCAAATTCCCGACCTTCAACTGTCACCTCTTGATTCTTAATTCTTTCATTCCCAACCACAAACTCCCAACTCCCAATACCCAGCTCCCAACTCCCAACTCCCAGCTCCCAGCTCCCGGCTCCTGACTCTCAGTTCTCAGCTCTCAACTTCCAACTCCCAACTCCCAACTCCCATCACCCAACTCTTATATTTCAGTTCTCAATTCTAAAATTTAAATTCTCAATTCTAAGGGCATTAGCATTAGAACTTAGACCTTTTCTCGATTTAGATGTCCGTCCTTATACGAATATAGATATTGAGGTGTCTTGATATTATCATCAATAAACATCAATCAGAAAGAAGTCACTGAGTCATGAGATGCGTAGCTGCGGCCGAAGCTGTCACCTTTGCTCTATGCACTTGTACTATTAGGATATATAACAGTCACTGCTGGAAATCGAAAAGAAGTGCGGGATTCGGACTCACAACTAAGTAAACACGTGGCCGACACACCACTAACGCTATAGTATAGGTGACCAATAGTCCCTATGATCCTGCCAATTCAACGAAACCATGTGACCTGATAAGCCCTTGTGTACTGTTGAGTGCTACTTGTCCTGACTTTCCAAACGCCTGGGCAAAAGTAAAGGTTTAAACCCCACTTGGGCTCCTTCAGGTGTAAAGCTTTCTTCACCTTGTCTTATTGTTAAACAAGAAATGTACTTGTCCGCCACAGGTGGTTGCACCAGCTGAGTTGCTAAGGTGGCGGACACCCAGCTGTGTTGTTAAGATGGCTGACCCCCAGAGGGAGGCCAGCTGCGTGTTCTGTTTCGTGTTTTATGAGGAAATGTAGCTTTTGGTCTGAGGTCATTAGTGTTTGAGAAAGGGTTACATAACTATACATCCATACACATACACACACGCACACACATACACGCACACACACATACACACACACACACACACACACACACACACACACACACACACACACACACACACACACACACACACACACACACACACACACACACACACACACACACACACACATAAACACATATGTACATACGAGTACACACATGTACATATGTATATATATATATATATATATATATATATATATATATATTGAGAGAGAATAAGAAAATGTAAAAAGTGGAAGAGGGATGAAAGAAAAAGAGTGAGGAAAAGTAAAGGTAGGCAGACAGAGAAGGAGAAAGGAGGAAAGGGGAGGAAATTGGCAAAAAAAAAAAAAAAAAAAAAAAAAAAAAAAAAAAAAAATGGGGATAAATAAGGAGAGAAGGGTGAGAAACAGTAAGAACATAAACAGAGAGACCAGGAGGCTATGGTCAACGCAGAGACAGTGGCAGATGGAGAGATTGAAAGACTGGAAGCCTGGAGAAGACACCAAGGGCACTATGTGCTCAAAGTCTCTGGGAAATAAGATTGTGAGGACGAGACTAAACTGGAGATACTCAATGGAGAAAACAAAGACACCATTCAAGAGATTGTCCTCATGACCACGATAAAATATTTTGAAAAAAAAAAAAATCTATGGAATGACGAATTATTTTCATCCTTTACGGAGCAGCTCAGAGTTCTATAAAATCAATAAAACGAGAACTTAAGATAGGGGAAAACTTGTTTCATCTTTTGGCGTTGTTCCTTATAGTCAATCAGTACACGTAGATATGTGTGCGAGACTGACATATTTATTATTATACGTGGAGAGTGAGAAGAGACGGAGTGAGAGAAAGAGAGGAGAAGGGTAAGAACAGAAGGATAAGAAAGAGAGGAAAGGAGAGCGAGAGCAAATGAGCAAGCATTCTTTAGATTCCACCATCACCAAAGCGTATTTCATCACCAGTTTTGCTATTCGAAGGTTGAAACTCTGTACAGTTATCTACTCTGGAGCTCTGCTTACTGGCCCACTTCGCCCTCCCTGAGATACGTCACCCCTAAAGCCTTCTCTCATTGGTCCGTCAAACAATGACGTCACGTTCAAGGTGGAATTCGCCATGTAGGTTCTCGTTGAAGTGACGAAAAAAAACATTGTTTGACTTTGAAATCGGATTGGCTGATCAGCCCAATGACGTCAAGTCGTGGGCGGAGTCTAAGGCTTGGCCCACATCCGAGTACAGGTGTGACGTAGTGGAAAGGGGAGGAGTTTAGATTAACTCTCTCTTTCGATTCAGACAGGTATTGTAGAGTGACTAGAACCGTGGAGGTGTGTAGGTCTGTGCTAATGCGCGTGCTTTGTCTCTCAGGACAAGGCAGGTGAGAAAGAAAAAAGAAAAAAAAAACACGACCGACTCCGGCTCTTCTACTCTTCACATTCCGTCCTTCTCTTTAAAGGTAAGTTTACAACACTCATGTGGACGCGTCTACCCATCTACCTTAAACCGTGTACCCTCTCTTAAGACCCTTCGGGGACTCGCTCGGATCTTGTGGCGCCGAAGAAGTGCTGTGCGAAGTCGAGTGGACGAGGAAGAACCTGAAGGAAGGCTTCTGTTTGTGATATCGTTGACTGCGCTTCCTCAATCCCACCATCTCGGATGTGTGTTCAGAAGCTGTGCTCAGTGGCAGTGTCTCTTGCGGTCTGATTGCCGCGACCAACTAAGTGAAAGTAGACGAAGGAGAACGAAGAACTCTGAAACTGTAACAACGTGGTGTTAAATGTCACTCCAAAGTGGATAATTCCTTATGTCTGTGTTCAAGATCCCTGATGAGGAACATGAGACTCGACGGCATCAATGTTCT
>NC_134811.1:14099772-14124772 GCF_046742065.1 Oratosquilla oratoria
CTACAAGTTGAGTATTACTGTAAAAATACTATATCCCTTGATGGCGCAATCGGTTAAGTCACTATCACTTGTCACCTGCTAGCGGAGGTTCGAGTCCTTGGCTGCACCACGTTTCAATTTCTGAATTTATGCCTCCTCGAGTTTCTCGATGTTGATGGCTTAGAATTAACGTGAATTGTGGTTGATAAATGTATGTCAGATAAGTGTACCAAAGGTTGTGTCTTTAGCTTAGGAGTGGTGTCGACTCCTGCACTAGGTTGATGTATGTGCATATGCACGAGTGTTGGTTGTCAGTGAGTTGTGCAGGACATATTAGTATTTGCTCAAGTCACAAGTTGGTTGTTGTTTATTTATTAATTTATTTACTGATCTATTTGTTTATATATTGTTTATCCTCATATATATATATATATATAATATATATATATATGTATATATATATGTATATATATATGTATATATATATATCTATGTATATGTATATATATATATATATATATATATATATATATGTATATATATATATGTATATATATATATTTATGTATATAATATATATATATATATATATTTATATATATGTATATATATATATATATACATATACAGTACATAAATATATATGTATATATATGTTGAAGAAGGTGGAAAAAGAAGTCACGGGTCTAGTTCCGAGTTCCTGAGTTTATTCCTGACCGGTTTCGCTTTATGCTTCTTCTTCTTTTTCCACCTTCATCAACTTGTCACAATGTACCAAGATATATATATATATATATGTATATATATATGTATATATATATATATATATATATATATATATATAATATTCATCTTTCATTTTTGTTTATTCATTTGCTTATATCTACGCGTTAATTTATCATACATTTATTTTTATTTATCAATTAATTCGATTATTTGTCAATCTATTAATCAAATTATTCATCTTTTATTTATCTATTCTTATTTATTTTTGTATTTTTCATATGTTTGCTTATTTATCTATTTTTGTGATAGCAGAGGAGGAAACTATTTAGGCTGACCCCCTTTCCTGATAAGCTATGTTCCGAAGCCTCGTCATTGACGAGTTCGGGAATGCGAGTTCGGCAACATGGAGGTTGCGAAGTCGCCCCGAAGTCGGGCGCCGGGTGCTGCCTTGCCCGGTTTGTTTACATAACTGTGATGGACTGGGCCGCGCCGTTGTGACCAAGAAAGACATAGCGCACGAGGTCAAACTGGCAAGACTCTGAGGCGAATTGAAGAAGAATTTGTTTACTTCACGATCGTTCACGTCACTGGCACTGAAGTGACCATAACTTGTCATATTTATCACGTGGATCAAAAAGAAATTATTTTCCTAAGGTTTTGCAAATATTTATCACATGGAACATAAGAGAGTTTATGGTCATAAGCTTTTGGAACTTGTGTGATGTAGGTGACACCTAGTGAGTAGCTCATAAAGCCCCCTGTGATAAACACCATACAAAGGACGTTTAGTCAGAGATCCATCATCGTTGTTGGCATATGTATGGTCGATGTACAAGACTTCAGTGAGTGATGGGGACGTGGATGTACTGATAAGAGGTTCTTCTGGTTAGACACAAAGAAAGAAGAATTATTTTGGCCCTGGGAAATGTGCTGACGACATGAGAGCGAGGATGACGAGCACACTTGTGAAATCATGAACGTGGGGATTTTGTGAACTCGAAATTGGTGGAAACTTTTGATGATAATGAAGTGATAATAGGCTATGGTAGCTGTGCTGTAGTGATGTGCTTTTCTTACTCGTGGTAGGTTTGGTCCTGTTCTTTTGTGTTGCTGCTGGTCATGCCTCAGTGTTGATTATGAAGTTATTATTATATACGAAAGAGGTCTTTGTTTATTTTGTTATTAATTTGTTTATTTATCATTTAAGTTAACTGGTTACGTACCATTCATTTATTTGTCATATATCATACATTCTCCAATTATTTATATATCAACTTCAAGTAGTGGTAAAATACTGCTGAAACAAATACTTCAATGGTGAAAGCGTTGAAAACAGAAGTTTCTTTATACTCGTATGTAATGGGTTCACAAAGTAGACTCTAAAATTAAAATGAAATAAAATAGATAATTGTAGCCACACCAATTTCCTTGAAGCCACACCACTACGATGGTTTTATGGGAGAAAGAAATCCAAGAACGCCGCTAGCTTTAGTGAGGTCAGCCGGCGGTCACCACAAATCTGATGACTTGGAGGCCCGTTACGGGATAGCCTTTGCTAAAAAGAAGAAGAAAAAAGAAATTGCCACAAAGAAGGATTACGTCATCCCAGACGATGACCGTTACTTCACGATGGGCCACATGATCTTTCTTTCAGAAATTTTGAGATTTAACGAAGTGGAAAGACATGAGGTAATAGGCCCTCAGAGTAGCAGGCTTAGCTTGGATATATATATATATATATATATATTCACCAGAGATTCTGACATATTTTCAGCGTAAATTGGGAGTTGCTCTTTTTTGGTATGAAGTTATTCGATCTATTCTATTTAGAACTATCTAAGTTGTTCTACTCTACTCTGTTCTATACTATTTGATTCCATTCTGTTCTGTTCTGTTCTGTTCTGTGCGTACATCGTCATGATTTTACTCGAGCTAAAAAAAAATTAACAAAATGTCAAGACGACTTGGGTTGTGTCCCACGAAAGGAACATGAGAGGTTAATAGCCCAACATACCAAAGAAGCCTTTGAGTCGAGTCCCACGTTCGTCCACCACCGTCTCCTCCGCGTCGACGCCTGGAGGCGCATATTGCTCCCACGTTGGACACGGCCTGAGGGCGATGACGCCCAATACAGTCCCAGGGGTCATGGCCCCAGGACAATGACTCCCGACAGCTGGGTCGTACCCAGCTGTCTGGGGACACGAAAGTTCGGCCGCGCCTTAACCTCTGGTTTGTTTGTGTCTTTCGAAGTCTTTGAGTTTCTCTCAAGTGAGTGGAGGTGCCTGGTTCAAGTAATAAGCGGTGAATGGGTGGTGTATAGGAGAAATGTTCTACATGTATGTGCTTCTGTATTTGGTAAATAGGCCTAGTTCTAGGTGTATCTCGTCTGTGTAAACACACACACACACACACACACACACACACACACACACACACACACACACACACACACACACACACACACACACACACACACCTCTCATGGCGCTGTGGTTAGAACTCTGGCCTGCCACTACGGAGGTCCGGGTTCGACTCTCGCCCGGGGCTGAAATAATATCAGTATCGCAGCGCTGAGGGGTGTTACTCCAACTCTCGTGGGCGGGGAGTTGGGTGTGTGTGTGTGTGCAAGGTCATAGCATTACCCATAGATCGGACCTACGAGCTCTGAGCTCTCTTCCAGGAGGGAAATAGCTGTCGATCACGAGTCCAACACGTGATCCAAAGACCAAGTGAATACACACACACACACACACACACACACACACACACACACACACACGCACGCACGCACGCACACACACACACACACACACACACACACACACACACACACACACACACACACACACACACACACACACACACACACCCGGATGAGGTATCAACCGCATATTTTATGCAGCTGATATTTTAAAGAGTTTAGGGACATCCCTACGGACCAGAGTCGCTCAGCACTTTATCTATTTTTTTTTTTTTTATGATTGGAGACCAGTCTTCACTTCAATAAGAACACTGATCACGTATTCTTACTCTGTCCTTCCGACCTGATACTCTTATTAAATATTTTCTGAATCATCTGTATGACTCCACATCTTCGTTTCAATAGTGTCTCCAAGGATAAAGGCGTTGGCTCTGTCTGTATGTGTGTGTGTGTGTGTGTGTGTGTGTGTGTGTGTGTGTGTGTGTGTGTGTGTGTGTGTGTGTGTGTGTGTGTGTGTGTGAGTGTGTGTTTTTACCTAATTGTATTTACCTAAATGTAGTATACAGGAGAACAACACTCGTGGAGTCCTGTCTATTACTCTCCAGTTATCATATTTAATACTTGTGTATGTGTGCGTGCGCGCGTGTGTGTGTATTTATGTGTGTGTATGTGTGTGTGTATATGTGATTCACCATGGTCTTGGATCACGTGTTGGACTCGTGATCGACATCAATTTCCCTCCCGAAAGAGAGCTCAGAGAATGTGTGTGTGTATATGCTTCCTTGCGCTCGTGTTTACACGTTCCCTTACCTTTTTGTGCGACCACAACGTAAGAGTGCATTTACCGGAAAACATTTCCGTGTGATCATGTTTATGCGCGCATGCGCAGTGCGTGGAGATCACCCCCTGCCCTCGGAACGGTGGGAGGGAAGAATGGCGTCTGGCCTTGGGGCCTTGCCGGTCCATTGTGCGCCTGTGAATACACTCGCATGCAACTGTATTCACACAGGAATACAGGTGGGCGTGAGAGACTGGTGTACGTGGAAGTCACACACATACACACACGCACACACACGTGCACACACACACACACACACACACACACACACACACACACACACACACACACACACACACACACACACACACACACACACACACACACAATCAGATAATTAAGGCTATTTTTCTTCAGCAACTTTATTATATATGTATTAATTTGTGTGTGTGCGTGTGTATGTGTGTGTGTGTTTGTGTGTGTGTGTGTGTGTGTGTGTGTTTGTGTGTGTGTGTGTGTGTGTGTGTGTGTGTGTGTGTGTGTGTGTGTGTGTGTGTGTGTGTGTGTGTGTGTGTGTGTGTGTGTGTGTACTCGTCGTACATTACTGGAATTCGATTCCATAGTATCTTGTCTCTTACTTTACTCTCTTTTGTACAACTTGAATAATATTTACTTGGGTTTGAATTCCATGTTTGGGTTTAGATCACAGTTGTCCAAATTCACATCCGGTTGTCTTCGTGTGGGAGTGTGTCGTGTCGTTTATTCTTGTTTCATGTATTTATCGCTAACACGTTTCTGACATGTATATAGACTTATATTTCTATGTGTTTGTGTGGTAGATCTTATTGAGTGATTCTTGCTTTATCATTCACGCAGCCTCTCCGATTTGTAATTATCACATTTTTCCTTCATTATTATATAGTTTGGGTCTTTACTACCTCTATTGGCAGTTAATTCTATTTCATATTCTGTTTTGGAAGCTTGATTTCGTGTGTGTGTGTGTGTGTGTGTGTGTGTGTGTGTGTGTGTGTGTGTGTGTGTGTGTGTGTGTGTGTGTGTGTGTGTGTGTGTGTACGTGTTTGCATATGTATATTTTTGTTGTATTTTTCTTCCGAGGTTGCAGAAGTTTTTCTCAACCCTTTCATAGCACAAAACGATCAGTCATCATTACTTCGGCTCTGGCCAGGTAGTTGTACCCAGAAGAGGAAACGAGGTATACCGATGATAACGATAATGAGTTCCAATGATAAGCCAAAAGAGCGACATTAAACCTTTTGGTCCATAACGAATTCGGATAAAAAAGATCTTCAGTCAAAGAAACGAGTTCTCCAGTGCCCGGAACATTGTCTCTCTTAGCTCAGGATCTTTCCTCATTTGAAAAGAATTGTTGGAGTTGATTAAGACAGATCTGTGAAATGACAAAAGAGACACATCAGGGTTGAGTAGAGTAGTCATGGAGTTCTTGCAAGAGATAGGAGGGATAGTTGAGGGAGGTGTGGGTAAGGGGGGTTGAGGGAGGGGCATGTGAAAGAGAAGTAGATGAGGGAGGGAAGGGAGAGGGAGGCATGGGAGGACAAGAGGTGGGAGAGGGAAGGATGAGTGAATGAGGAATGGGTAGGGACAGGCGAGTGAGTGAGTGAGTGAGGGTGGATGAGGGAGAATTGGGTAAAGGAGGGACGGGTGAGGGCTGCTTGTACACCTCCCCCGGACACTTCCCCCTAGAGAAGTGGGGTGAGAAGGGAACTTGGGGGAAGGGAGAGCGAGGGAAGGTCTCTTGAACTTTTGACTTTTCTTTCACTAACAGTACCGATCATGTTACCGAGTCCGTTGCTCCTGGGGCGTTTGTCCCTTTCCACAGTCACGACCAAACGTCCTGACTTATCTCGTGGTTTCGTGTATGCAAATGCAGGTTACTTCTCCCCCCGATTATGTCGTGCATTGACTCTGTGAGGGGGGGAGGGTGATGAAAATTACATTCCTTCAGTTAAATTAGCATTCCGGGTGAGTCTTGAGTATTCAACTATTCAAGTAGATTATACGGCCATGTTGATACATTACTGCCTCGTGGTTATATGTTATGTCATGAGGAACTGTGTTCAATGTATCTCGATGTATCATAGTACGGCGAAGTGTTGACACTTCGTCAGATTCGGTACCTCCTCTTCCTCCTCTTCCTCTTCCTCCTCCTATTTTCTTTTCTTCCTTATCCATCTCCTCTTCCTCAACTTCCTCCTCCTCCTCCTCCTCCTCTTACTCCTTTACCTCCTTCTCTACCACCGAAGAATCACAGAAATGATCCAAGTAGCTTGGCTCCAGCCAAAATAAAAATACAATTATCCTTTGGTTTAGATCCGGTTTAACAAGAGAAAGAAGGAAAGACTGGAAAAAGAGAAACATAGATATATAAAGGAAGAGAGGGAGGTAAAAACAACAGACAGAGAAAGGGGGATAAATAGAAAAACATAAACAAAGGGAGACAGATACTCAGAGGAGAAAAACACGCAGAAGGAGAAAGATAAACAAAAGGAGAGAGATAAAGGAATGAAGGTGGAGATTTAAACAGAGAGGGAGAGGTCCAAAGAAATGAAGAGGGAGATATAACCAGGGAGATAAAGATAGAAACAGGGAGAGAGGGAGAGCAAGAGTGACTGATCGAACCGACCCACGGGCAAAACAAGGAACGCGACACTGCCGCCCCCGTCACCGTCGTCGTGGTCGACAAAAAACTCTCTTGTGTCCCAAACAAAAGAAGTTGGACAAGCGTTCCTGCTTCTGCTGCTGCTGGGAAATGTTATTACGCGTGAGACGAGGAAATTGCTGTTGGGGAGGAGAAGGAGGAGGAGAAGGAGGAGGAGGAAGAGGAGGAGGAGAACCCAACTCTGACGGAAGGACAAATGGCCCGGAAGTCGTTAAGGTTTGGGAGGTGTTATGAAACTGTGATTTACAGGACCTCGTGTGATAAGAAATAGTGTTGGTGGTTGACTTCGGTGTTTGTTTGTTTGTTTGGGAGATAGTAGGCCTGATCTGTGTTTGTGTGATTGAGTAAATAGGGGAGATGCACAGAATTAGAGGCACAAAGGCAGTAACCCCACGAGTATAGCTCCCGTTCTGTATATTGAAATTAGGCAAACACAATTATGTGAATACACTACTCTCTCTCTCTCTCTCGCTTGCTCGCTCTATGTGTGTGTGTGTGTGTGTGTGTGTGTGTGTGTGTGTGTGTGTGTGTGTGTGTGTGTGTGTGTGTGCGTGTGTGCGTGTGTGTGTGTGTGTGTGTGTGTGTGTGTGTGTGTGTGTGTGTGTGTGTGTGTGTGTGTGTGTGTGTGTGTGTGTGTGTGTGTGTTTGTATAAGGCTACAGTATTACCCTTTAGACCGGGCCGCATTATTATGATATCTGACCTCTCAACCGAGAGAGTAATAGTATTCGATCACGAATCCAACACGTGACCCAAAACCGAGTGCGACCCGAAAACTGAATAAAATTTTGTAATTCTCCTGGACTCCATCTCTTGAGATTCGTCGAATGACTTGCGGGTGGACTGCTGGTACAAGACAAAGGGCAAATTCTGTGGCACCAAGAGTTCTGGGTTGGGGGGGGGAGGGGTTGATGTCACGTCTTTATCCTTAATGTGTGACGACAAAAGACGCCATCATCATGACTAACGCGGGAGGAAAAAGTAAGGAAGGGACGCGTCACCAAGAGTGGTGGAGGTGGTAGGGGTTGTGGTGATGGTAGGGATTGTGGTGGTGGTAGGGGATGTGGTGGTGGTAGGGGTTGTGGTGGTGGTTTTTATTGTTTGGTAGTATTTGGGGTAGTGGTGGTTATTGGGGTTGTCTTTGTTGTATGATTTATGTGAGATAAGTTAATATCAATAGTAGTAGTTTCGTTCAAGTTAGTGTAAATTCTAGTATCTCCGAATCTAATATATGTGCTCAAAATGGCTGGGTTGTATGGGCAATACACGGAGCCCACCAAAGCTGGGAAATATGGGTGACACATGAACCCAAACAGGCTAGGGTCTAATGTCATCACTCCTAAACAGGCTGGGCTTTGTGGCAACGCTTCCAAACAGGCTGTGTTCTAATGACACCGCCCCCAAGTGGGCTGGGAACTTACCCATAACCGTACTTGTGCATAATATGAGTATTGTTTTATTGTGAGAGAGATAGATAAAAAAGCTTTTTGTCAAGCAGAATGATCAGAAGTTAACCAGAGTATGTACATTAACCAATATATGCAAAAGGGTTGGCTTATTATTTCTATAATCCTATTCAAAAGACACACGACGCCCTATCTGAGAGGTACACTGCTGCCGTATCTGAGCTACTTTGTTCCAAAGAGCGCTGTTGCCAGATTTGTTGTTTGTTTTGAAAGCTTTGATATTTTATCAATTTATTTTATCTGTTCTATTCATTTTATCTATTTCATTTATCTACTCATTTACTTATTCATTTGTTTATTTATCTATTTGTATATTACTATTATCATTATTGTCATATATCTTTCTTTTTTATTTTATTTTATTATCATTATTATTACTATTATCTATTTATTTCATTTATTTATATATCTATCTATCTATCTATCTATCTATCTATCTATCTATCTATCTATCTATCTATCTATCTATTTGTTTGTTTGTTTGTTTGATTCCCACAATGACTCATGACACAAATAAAGACGACGTGAGTGGTTTCTGGTGCCACAAACCGTCCCTTTACCACAACAAAACACAAACTTTATTCGAAGCGATTAATATAAATAAGAAACTGTGGACCAGACGCCGACAAACCACGCATCCGCCAGCAGATATTAAAAAAAGAAAGAAAGAAAAAAAATCCTTATAATTCTGAAACATTTTATACACGTGACTCATCCTAAAAAAAAGAGAGAAAATTTAATATTTATAGGTAGTCAACTCTAAGATTTTTTTCTAATTCAACGCATTATTATTTTTTTCTTTATAGTTTCAAAACATGTTACACATCACAGATTGTTTATATACAACCATTGTTGGGTTTTCTGTCAGTGTGAGATGATTTTTTAGTAAAGAAGAGATCTGTATAATAAGAAAAACTGCAACAATATTGTTGAAGGTCTCAGGATATCCTACGTAAAAAATATACCTTCGAAGGAAATTCGATTCTCACCTAAGAAACCACAATAAGACAGCGAACCAATCACTTAAACTTATGGTATTTTCCCCCAATTGTGATTGGCTACATTTGGTGTGTTTCGTGACGCTCGATGTATTTAAGGAAAGACCTGTCGGTAGCTTCGCTTCCTTTTTCTGTGTTCGTATGCGTTGGGACACGACTTCGGATGAAGATGTGTTCGTGTGAGTAGGCTTGGCTTTGGTTAATGGAGAAATAGGATATGTTCGAGTGGTTTTCGTTGACTTTGAAGTGTTTCTGATGGGATTTATTTGTGATTGAAGATTTGTATACTTCTTTTCGTTTTATCGATTTACTTTACTCGTTCATATATTGTCCTTATTTATTGATATACTAATAATATTATCATTTACATATTTATTCATTAATTGATTCATTTATTTGTTTATTCACATATTTATTGTTTTAATTGTTTATTTATCAAATGCCTGTTCAGGCGTAATTGATGTTTTTGTTTTGTAGGATGACTTTTCGATTAACAATTTCGTTTCGATGACAGTCATTTCTTTAATCTGACTCACAACAAATTATTTTTCATTTATTTTATTAATTGAGAGAAAGAATGCGGAGGGGGGGGGAAGCAAACCCAATTGAAAAATTATCTTTGAATATAATAGAGATCATTTTTAAATAAAAATGATTGCCTGACAGTAGCTAGACAGAAGTACTTAAGAAAACGTCAACTACGTCAATCAATTAAGACCTTAGATTGACGTAGAGTGAACTAATTACTTCAGTAGAGCGGCAAACTTAATAAATTTTATTCTGGTTAATACCAGTTCCTAGGGTCACGGTCGAACGATACCTCTTTCACTCAGGGATCCTTGACACAGTTGATCTAAATCACTTAAAGAAACTCAGAATAGAATATCTAAGGTACGGCAATGATGTGCGGAGATTGGTGTCTTGCACCAATAAACGTGCTTCCATTGGTGCTAAAAGATCTGTCTTCTGATTGGTTGTTTCCCATGATTCGGGACCACTTTCCCACTTGTGATTGGAGTTTGTGGTGAGATAAAAAACCAGTCACTTTTGAAATTGGGTGAAAATACAGCCTCTATTGTCAAAAATAATTGAAAATATATTCATAAATATACAAATAAATAGATAAATAAGTGAACAAATAAATGCATTTATATATACATGTCAAGAAATAGAAATAATCTATAAAAAGTAAAATAATAAAGATATAATTTGATAACTAGTCATGGCAATGGAGAAATATATTTTCTCTTACATTTTCTTTATTTTTAAATCTTTCATTTGTTTCTTTCTATTTCCTTTACCACTTCCTTGTCTTTCTTCTTTCCATGTGTGTGTCTTAACTGTCTTTATCTGTGAGTCTGCCGATCTATGGACGTAAATACATATATGCTAAGATGTATGTATATATATATATATATATATATATATATATATATATATATATATATATATATATAATATATACATGCATGCGTACAAATATATACACACACATTACATATACACATTCAGCCATAATCATTTGAATATATATACATACATATACACATACATAAATACATACATGTATGCTTGCATACAAGTGGGCACGCATGACTGTGTTTACATTTGAGAGCTCACAGATCTGCACACGTCTGCACCCAAGAATGTGGTCGTCAAAATATTGATGTCCCATTGCGCTTCCAAGGTCGACCTTAGTTCAAGAGTGACCTCTCGTGGGTTGAAGGTCACCTTGAGCGTGTACAGAGGTGACCCTCCAAGCTCTCAGGATGACCTCGAATGCTTTCAAAGGTGATGTCATTTGGGTTCAAGGATGACCTCAGCCTTGTCTGAGGATGAGATCATCTGTATTTGAGGGCGAGGTTTGACCACTTGTACCATCAGTCCCACTTGTGACTGAATATAGTCTTGTTGTTATTGCTGTTGTTGTTGTTGGTTGTTATTGTTGTTGGCTGTTGTTGTTGTTGGCTACTGTAGTTGGTTGTTGTTTTGTTGTTCGTGGTTGTGTTGGTTATGGTAGTGGTGGTTAGGGTGATGTTGGTGAATAAAACCAAAACGAGGAGAAAGAGTCAGACAACGAGGCCGAGGGCATCAAGACAGCACTGGTCAACGTCCAGACGTAATCTAAAAACTCAAAACAAAAACAAAAATAAACAAATGAATTAATAAAATAAATAAATAACCTTCCCCCCCTCCCCCCCAAAAAAGGGGCCATGAAAATGTAAAAATGTTTTTGTCAAAAATGCATCTGAGAGATGATTCGTCAGGGCTCAGAAGACGACACCAAGGCCCTCCACGGAGAGTCTGGCGCCTCTTCCATGCAATGTGGAATTGTCGAAATTTTGTGATCTGTGTTGCATTTCTTACTGCATTTGATGAAAGAATTTCAACAACGATTCGATTGTGTAGTTGTTGGTGGTGGTGTGTGTTTGTGTGTGTTTGTGTGTGTGTGTGTGTGTGTGTGTGTGTGTGTGTGTGTGTGTGTGTGTGTGTGTCTTTGTGTGTGTGTGTGTGTGTGTGTGTGTGTGTGTGCATGTGTGTGTATGTGTGTGTGTGCATGTGTGTGTGTGTGTGTGTGTGTGTGTGTGTGTGTGTGTGTGTGTGTGTGTGTGTGTGTGTGTGTGTGTGTGTGTGTGTGTGTGTGTGTGTGTGTGTGTGTGTGTGTGTATGTTTGTGTGTGTGCGTGTGTGTGTGTGCATGTGTGTTTGTGTATATGCATATGTGTGCGTGTGTATGCCTGTGTCTGTGTGTATATGTATAGGTGTATATGTTTAACTACTACATGTATTCATAACTAATTCACATATAACACTATCCCCTACCATCCCCTTGTATTGCTAAAACTATCCTAAACAATCCTTCAAATTCATTCACTAACAACTACCAAAATAGTCAGCGACCATAACTGATATTGGTGCTGCTACTATCATCACTACTATTGCTACTACCACCCATACTATTACTATGTCAGGACTACTTAGGTATATCTGATTTATATGAAAAAGCTTATCAATTTGTTATCTACGTTGAGGGGTGAAAGTGGCAGTAGACTGGAAGTGAACATTAAGGGAGAGCGACTGGAGGAAGTGGATAGTTTTAGATACTTGGGTGCAAGTGTAGCAGGAAAAGGTGGAGTGAAGGTGGAGGTAGAATGTAGATTGAGAGAAGCGAGTAAATGCCTTGGTGGTTTAAAGAGTGTAATGAGAAATAGACATTTGGGAATGGATGCGAAGAGGAGACTGTATGAAGGAGTGATTGTGCCAACAGCATTGTATGGGGCAGAAACGTGGAACATAAGAGAAGAAGAGAGAAGGAGTTTGAATGTGTTTGAGATGAGGTGTCTGAGAAGTATGGTGGGGGTTACTAGGCTAGATAGAGTGAGAAATGAGGAGGTGAGGAGGAGAACAGGGGTGAAAAAGGATTTGGGAGATAGGGTTGATGAAAGAATATTAGGATGGTTTGGACACATGGAAAGAATGAGTGAAGAAAGACTAGTAAAAGAGGTATGGAAGGCAGATGTGGAGGGAGTGAACATGAGGGGACGTCCTAGGATGAGGTGGATGGATGGGGTGAAGGGGGCTTTGGGGAAGAGGGGAATGTCTGTTGAGGAAGGAAGGGAGAGGACGGAAGACAGAGGTGAGTGGAGAATGGTTGTATATGGATGATGTTTTGACTGCATGAGGAGGAATGGGCGGGGGGGTGGGGGGTGGGGTAGTATGTGTGAGTAAATTTTGACGCAGCCCGAAGGGATTTCTCCCCGTCCTCTCCTTATATGCAAAGGGGGACGGAGAGGGGGGGTCGCCGATTAAATGAAGCGGCCTTGCTGTGGATGTACTGTGTCTTGCGACACTGCTTCTGACCCAGGGCGGTGGGCAGGGTGCAGGGATGACCCGTCATCCAGGAGGTGCTCAGATGAGAGGAAGGGTGGGAGGGGTGTGGAGTGTATTTAGGGATGAAATGGGTGGGAGTGTTTTTATGCCTTTCCCTTTTTGGCTACCTCCCTTGAAAGGGGGAAAAAGCCTTGGTATATGTATGTATGTACGTTGAGGGATGGAGGGAGGTCGAGAAAGTGGTAAAGAGGAAGGAAATGAGAAAGGAGGGAGGAAAGGAAGGAGGTTTGGAATAAGAAAGAGATGGGGAGATAGAAGAAGGGAAGGGAGGAAGGAATGGAGTGACCGATGGAGTGATGGAGAGAGGAGGAAGGAATGAAGAGAGGATAGTGGGAGTACGGGAGAATGGATCAGGGGGAAGGAGGAAAAGGTGAATAGAGGAAGGAAGAGATCGAGGTAAGGTGGGGAGGAAGTGAGGAAGGGCAGGAAAAGAAAGAAGAAAGAGAGAGAAGAGAGGGAAAGGGAAAGAGAGAGTGAAAGCGAGAGAGAGAGAGAAAGAGGAGATAGGGATGAGGGTGAGGAGGAAGAGGAAAGGAGGAAGCGAGGGTGAAGGGTGAAGGGTACTCAGGAAGTTGGTGATTTCCATTCTTGGCCATCGAAGCAAAGTTCACTGGACTGCATGATGTGGCGATATTGAGGTGTAATATGACGTTATTGTAGTTTGATGAGAAAACGATGTAACTTTAGTATAGTGTGATGTCACGTGATTATAGCGTGAGGAGAAATATGTTTTCTGTGATAGAATATAGATATAATGTAGACCCACCTTTGCCAATCCACCATTTTACCCTTCCACCTGGTCCTTGTATTCCTCCTATTCTTTCTCTTCCACCTGCTCCTTTTCCTCTTCTTCTTCCACCTGCTCCTTTTCCTCTTCCTCTTCCTCCTGCTCCTTGTCATCCTCCCACTGTTTCTCTTCCTCCGACTCTTACTCCTATTCCTCCTTTCCTTCCTCCTCCTCCTCCTCTTCCTCCAGCTCCTGTTCCTCTTTCTCTTACTCGTCCTCCTCCTCTTCATCTTCCTCTCCCTCCTCCTCCTCCTACTCCAACTTATTCTACTCCTTTTCCTCTTCCTCTTTCTCCTCCCCCTCATCTTTCCCCTACTCTTCCTGTTCCTATATGAGAGGTCACGCACTCAAATCGCCTTTTGTATTTTAGTTCTAACCACTACAACCTAGCAAGTAGGGTGTGTCTGTGGTCGGTATCTTTGGGTTCATTGGCACCTCAGCTAACCTAACTTGACCTAACCTAATTTAACCTACCCTTACCTACCCTAACTTACTCTAATCTGTCCTTACCTACCCTGACCTATTCTGACCTACTCTGACCTACCCTAACTTATCCTAAGCTTAAATCGCCTTATGTTATATTACTAACCTAACCTTACCTAACCTAACCTAGCTTAACCAAACCTGCCCTAATTTATCCTAACCTACCCTAACCTACCCTACCCTACCCTAATCTACTCTGAACTACCCTGACCTTCCTTAATCTGTCCTGAGCTTACCTTATCTTACGTTAGTTTACTGACCTAATCTAACCAAACCTAACCTAACCTAAATCAACCCACCTTAAATTACCCTAACCCTACCAAACCTAACATCACCAAACCTTATCGAACCTTACCTAACCTTACCTAACCTTACCTAACCTTACCTAACCTTACCTAACCTTACCTAACCCTAACCTAACCTAACCTAACCTAACCTAACCTAACCTAACCTAACCTAAACTAACTTCTCCTTGCCTTCCTTTTTATTATTCTTAATCTTACCTTATTTAAATTTACCTTAATTTACCTTTATATCTCGAACCTAGCCTAGCACACATGACCCTCTCACTCCCGCACCCCTTCGTGGTCGCCCATCGGGCTACCCCACATCCGCTCCCCGAGTGTGACTCTGGCATTTGTTCCTCAAAAACCGTAGCATTCCTGGGCTCCATTCACCTTCTCCTCCGCCAACTCCCACTCCCAACCACCACCACCTTCTGCCACTATCACCCACCCATCCCCACCTCACCCTGTTTCTGCCATTTCCTTCCATCTCCCTCTCCTTCCCTCCCTCCTCGCTCCCCTTCCCTCCCCTTCCCTCCCTCTCTCCCTCTATTTTATCTCCCTACTCCCTCACCTCTGTTCCTTGGCTTTCCCAACTCTTCCCTTCTTACCTCCTCCTCCTTACCGTTTGTCCTCCTTTCCCCTCCCTTCCCCTCTTTTCCCCTTCCTTACCTCTCTCCACTCCCTCCACTCCCTCCACTCCATCTACTCCCTCTACTCCCTCTACTCCCTTTACTCCCTCCACTCCCTCCACACCCTCTATTCCCTCCACTCCCTCTACTCCCTCTACTCCCTCTACTCCCTCTACTCCCTCCACTCCCTCCTTCCTTCCCCTCCCTTCCCTTCCCTTTCCTCCTTCCCTTCCCTTTCCTCCTTCCCTTTCCTCCTTCCCTTCCCTTTCCTCCTTCCCTTCCCTTTCCTCCTTCCCTTCCCTTTCCTTCTTCCACCCCTCCCTCCTTCCCCTCCCTTCTACTCCCTTCCCCTCCCAATTGTCCTGCACCGCTTCCTCAACTAATAGGCTTCTGAGTTTACTAACCCCTTCCTCGTCTTCTTCTTCGCCTGTATGTGTGTGCGTGTGCGTGTGTGTCTGTACGTGTGTATATGCTTGTATGAGTGCATGTGTGTGTGTGTGCGTGTGTGTGTGTGTGTGTGTGCGTGCGTGCGTGTGTGCGTGTGTTTGTGTGTGTGTGATTGTGTGTGTGTGTTTGTGTGTGTGTGTGCGTGTGTGTGTGTGTGTGTGTGTGTGTGTGTGTGTGTGTGTGTGTGTGTGTGTGTACGTGTGTGTGTGTGTGTATTTCCACTTGAGTGTAGATCTGAATAATTATTCCTAACCATAGGAGTCTCGTAAACAATATATAGGTCTCGTTCTGGTCTTCCTCGTCTTTTCCTCTTTTTTCCTCTTTTTCTCCTCTTTTTTATCGTTATTACTCACGACTTTAACATCTTCTTTATGGATCGTTTCCCTACTCTACACGTAACGGGCCAACGCTTGTAACCTCAGACGTGAACTGACGTGAAAATAATCACGTGACCGTATGCTCGAGCGACCACGTCACATAGACAACCTCCACCGTACGCAGACATGTCACGCCTTGCGAGTGGTCATGTCACGTCATGAGCACGGACGCGTTACGTGTCATGCACGAGCACCCCCTTTGGTATACACACAGAAATGTCACTGCGTAAGTTTAGGTAATATTGAGGACACATGAACTTGGCCCATGCTGTAATAGATCTATGTAGAAATAAATTTCCTTGTTCTTGTATTAAATTGTGAAAGAAATATTGTATATCATAGTCTCTCAGATATAATTGGTCAGGTTTGTATTCGAGAATTGTATATATACCTTTCCTGAATACGTGATGTTTCGGCTAAAAAAAAATATTATAGATACATTTAATATTCCCCGTAATATTTTAAGAACAAGAAACTTCATCAGACTTAATAAAACACGTTTTTTATATAGTAAAACCCTATAAATGGCTCGAAAGACTTGAATGGTAATATGAATAATTTATCAAAATTTTAAGCATTAGGATATCTTAAACCTGAATAAAATCTTCTTTTTCTGTTATGATAACGATGTGGAAGTGTGGTTAGCAAGATGTGGTAGCTTTGAGACCATCACTATTGTGGTATAATTGTTGCGGAATCAAAGGAAATATGGCAAAGGTATGATATCATGGTTACATTTTCTCAGTGATGATCTTGGGAACGTTGCGTAGGCGGTGTGGTCAGAGGATGTGGATGTGGCTGTCTGTTGGATGGATCACGATGGTGGAATTTGTGGTGGCGATGGTAAAGGGAAAGTGATGGAGAAGATAATGATAGCGTTCTGCGAAGAATGTAAACAGCATAACATAACTCCCAAGGTACGTACGAGGGAAGAGATTGTTTTGATCTCTTCAATACGGTGACGCAGGTAGAATCGCCCTTATGTAGCCAGGACACAAACATCGTTACCGTGTTGAAGGGGCTAACAAGGGGAAAGACATCTGTGACGTCATCGTTAAGTCATAGAATTGGACGAAGCGTCGGCAACTCAAGTGTTTTGACGTTACATGTTTAGACTATCTGAGACACGTCCAGGAATGGTGTTGTTTTTTATATTTATTCTAGTTAACGTCGCCAGCAGATTACGTGAATTTATTTTGATCAAAATTTTAAATATTACTCATGAATTTTTTTGTATTTCTTTTGATCTATTGGCATCCTTTTCACACTTCATTCAGTCTACTGCAATCAGAATTACTCATCAAGCAGCAAATGTTTTTCTGGTCAAAATCAATGAAAAGATTAAGCCAGGAGGCGCTTAACCTTTGTTCTATGTCCTTAGACTTCAGACACAAGTAAAATCATCTTTCAGCTCTTAATCACATCGACACACAAATTCTTGTTGTTAGTCTTTCATGTGATGGGAAAGAGATTGATGTGCCGGGTTCCTATCTACGGGGGCCACATACAGGGTCTCCACTCCCCGCTCCTCCAACTCTGTCTTCGGGGAACACGTGGAGCCCTTGGCTGGACTTCGATGTCGTCAGCGTCTGCGTCCTCCTCGTTGTCGCCTTCGCTGTAATCTGGCGCAAAAAAGGCGCATTTTTCCTCTCCCACGGTGGTGCGAGTGAAGGGTGGAGGAGGAGAGATGGAGTTCCTCGAATATGCATATAGAAAAGAGTGAGACTTCTTCTATCCATTCCTCCTCCTCCTCCTTCTCCTCCTCCTCCTCCCCCTCCTCCTCCTTCTCCCCTCCTTCTCCTCCCCCTCCTCCTCCTCCTCCTCCTCCTCCCCCCCTCCTCCTCCACACCCTCCTCCTCCTCCTCCTCCTCCCTCCCCCTCCCCCCCCTCCTCTTCCTCCATCTCTTTATCTTCCTCTTTTCTCCTCATCCTCTTCCTCCTCTCTCATCTCATCTTCTCTCCTCCTTCTTCTCGTTATCCTCCTCACCTTCTTCACACTCATTTTCCTCCATCTCTTTACCTCCCTCTTTCCTCCTCGTCCTCCTCCACGTCATTGTCCTCCTCATCCTCCTCATCCTCACTCCCATCCATATTCTCTTTCTCATCCTTTTCGTGACCATCGTTCTGTGCCTCATCCTCAATCATATTTGCAGTCAATTGCAATGACAAGGCAGGAAATCTTTCTTTCCGTGACGAAGTTGGATACCGGATGATAAACAAATGGATATGATATACATCATATGGTAGAAATAAAAAAATAAAAAAGGATTCACTGAAACACAAATAGACAAAAAACACTTCATTGGGTACATGAACAGAAAATAATAAAAGGGCTGAGTTACGTCAGAACATATTTATAAGGCGTTTATTCAATCGAATGTTAGAATCTCTGATCACTTTTCATGTAATCAGCTCTCAAGGAAGTTTATTTCATCTAATGACACGACAATTACATTGGTTACAAAGATGTCTGCTCTTAATTCTCAATTATCAGTTGTTTCCTTTAGCGTCTTGTCATTTCAATAGTTCTATTTATGTTGGGCATAAGTATCTCGTCGCTGTACTTTTACCTTCCCTTCCCGTTCCCTTCCCTTTCCTTTTCTTTCCTTTCCCTCCCCTTCCCTTCCCTTCCCTCCCCTTCGCTTCCCTTCCCTCCCCTTCGCTTCCCTTCCCTTCCCTTTTCTTTCCTTTCCTTCCCTTCCCTTCCCTTCTCTTAACCTAGCTTCCCTTTCATTTTCTCCCCTTCCCATTTCCTCCCCTTATCTTTCTCTCCCTTTCTCTTCCCTTTTCCTTCTCTTCCCTTTCCTTTCCCTCTCTTCCCTTCCCTTTTCTTTTCCCTTTTAGTCTTTTATATTATTCCTCTCATTCCCTCTCCCTACCTCCCTTCTCTCTTCCTCTCCATTCAAACTTCTTCCTTCCCTCTTTTCCCCTTTCCCTCTTTCACCTCCCTTCCCTCTCCCTTCCTCCCTTCCCAATCTCCACCCTTCCCATGTATTGACCCCCTCTTTCCTCCCCCCACTGTCCATTCTCCTCCTCCTCCTCCCAAGGTTACTTGAGTTTGGGAGCCCCCGCCAGTCTCTTCATCTGGAAGGAAAAAATGTCAACCAAAGAATCTCTGCCTTGGAGCGAACTTCCTCCCACCCTTCCTCCCTCCCTTCCTCCCCCCTTTCTCCCTCCCTCCCTTCCTCCCTCCCCACCCAACCCTCTCCTCCCTCCCTCCCTCCCTCCCTCCCTCCCTCCCTCCCTCCCTTCTTCCCTCCCCACCCAACCCTCTCCTCCCCTTCCTTCCTCCCTTCCTCTCTCCCTCCCACCCCTACCTCTCCCTCCCTCTTCTCGCCCTTGTCTGACCTTCCTCCATATTTTCTGTTGTTCTTGGTCTGGTGTTCTTGTAAACAACCAATAACTTCACCTCTGCCCCTGCAAGGCGCCTTCCCCTGTCCCTGTGCGCCAGACTCTGCCCCTGGCCCTCCATGAAGCCCCTGTCCCTCCACAGGACTTGTGTCCCTCCATGCCTCCAATAACTTCCATTTATTTTTGCAAACAATTGAAAATCGTGACTGTGCTTCTGCTTATCTATTTTTGTCATGAAAAAGTGTATACAGATACAGTAAGAGGAAGTGTGTGTGTAATTATGTGTGTGTGTGTGTGTGTGTGTGTGTGTGTGTGTGTGTGTGTGTGTGTGTGTGTGTGTGTGTGTGTGTGTGTGTGTGTGTGTGTGTGTGTGTGTGTGTGTGTGTGTGTGTGTGTGTGTGCACGTGTGAATGTGTATGTATGGACAGTTTGAAAGTGGTGGGGGTAGAGGTATTAAGGAAATCGTGTGGTGAATTTACGTGCAGGTATACAAGGAACAGTCCAGGACAACAATCTGTGTGGAGACCGCGCCTAAGGCCACAGGGCTTGGGGTGGTGGTGGTGGGCGGAGGGGGGAGGGGGGAAAATAAGTGGAGTGCCCCAGGGGGTTGGTGGCGATGCCCCCAGTGGTCTGATTATCCCCCCTCCCCCCTCCTCACCCCCTAGCTCCTCTTCTCCACGTCCTTCATGAGCAGGGCAAGAACCTTTGGTGAGAAGCCGATTCTTTTTTTTTTTTTGGGGGGGGGAAGGAGGAAGAAGGGGGTGACGTGATGAAGGAACACCCCACGTCCCCCCCACAGGGTTACAACCTAACGAAGGAATGCGAGAAGGTTGGGAGTGAGGAGACGTGAAGGAGAAGGAGAACAGGTCGATGGAGTTATGGATAGGGTGAGAATAGTGAAGAGAGGGTGAGACCGGGAGATGATAGGAGGCGGAAAGGGTGAATGGAATGAGAAGGGTGAGGTAGAGATTGTGGGAAGGGTGAAGGGTGAGGATAGGGTGCTAATAGGGCTGAAGAGGAAGTGGCTTCGGAGGTAAGATCAGGGTGAAAAGGGTGAGGTGATGATTGGATAAGAATAAGGTGAAAGGTGATGGAAAGAGTGAGGAAGGGTGAAGGGGGGTGGGGAGATAATGACAGTTCACGGTGTTCGTCACGGTTCGAATCCTGTAAGTGGTATGAATGAGCGATTCAGTACTGAGGCGCCCTTTATCAAGTTTGCCCTGGCTAGCGTCAGGTGATTTTATTCATTTGAGGGTGGAAGTGGGAGAGGGGTGGGGGAGGCTACCATACTGGAAATATTAAAACAAAGTCGATAAACTCCTTTACAATGGACATATTTAATTAATTTGTTTATCTATTTATCTAATCATTCGCTCATTGATTGATTGATGTATTGATTCAGTTATCTATTTATCTATCTATTTATCCATTTACATATTTGTTTGTTTATTTGTTTGCTTCCTTGTTTATCTATTTATTGGTCTATTTATCTCATTAGTTATCTATTCATTTATTCATTCATTCTTTACTTATTTTTAGATATGATACTATACCATACCAAGCAATTCTATTCACTTCCGAAAAATGATCAGACCGAAGGGGCTCAGGCACTGTCGTAGGTGGGAGGATATTGGTCTTATGCTCTCTTCGTGTGAGTGTCTGGAGGGACAGTCAAGGACACTGAAGGACAACGCGAGAAGAGCACCCGGCGAGTAAGGTCCTTGAGGAGGAGACGGGAGTCCAGCGCCTCTAGAATTGAATCAATTGGCCAGACGCTAACCAGAATAAAAAGAACGTCCCCCCATGTGACAGGAGTCCCTTTGAGACGATAATGTTCCTCTGAGATTTTGTTCTGTGTAGAGTGAAGCGATTTTATTCAGCTTGGGAAAGAACTTGTAATGAAACGTTTAGACTCCATTATTTCCCTTACTAGAAAGGTGGTTTTTATATATTTTATTGTACCCGACGCCAGGTGATTTTATGCAGTGGAAAGGGTTGTAGGGGGTGCCACTATCTGGTGATTAGGAGTTCTAGAGTTTGATTGTAAGGGGTTTCGTCTGGTGAGTGGACACCCCGCAATACAGAGGCTGAAGATTGTCCCAAGTCCATCCAAACATGTTACAAACTCTGTTTATTCTGGGATGAAAAAGTGGATGAAGACAGGAGGGTGTGGAGGAGAAGAGGAGGGAGGAGGGGATGGAGGAAAGGAGGAGAGGAGAGGAGAGGAGGGAGTACAAAACAAAGAGAGAGGTGAGGAGGAATTGAAGTAAGAACAAAGGAGGCCGAGACGAAGGAGGAGTCGCGAAAGAAAGAGAAAACAAGAAAGAAGAGAAGAAGAGGAGGAGGAGGAGGAGGTTGAGTGAGGATGGAATATCCTGATAAATGTAAAGATTAAGTACGAGGTCGGACAAATAAGGCAGAATAAATTAAGAGACGATGAAGGAGGAGGAGGAGGAGGAGGAGGAGGAAGTGCGGAGCGGGGAGGAAGTGAAGAATGGGGAGGAGTCGAGGTGGAGGAAGGAATAGGAGGAAGTGAAGAATAGGGAGTAGTCGAGGTGGAGGAAGGAATAGGAGGAAGAAAAGAAGCAGGAGAATGAGGAAGAGCATGTGTGAGAGGAGAAATGTGAACATTATGAAGAAGAGCTGGAGGAGGAGGTGAAAGAAGAGGAGGAGGAGGAGAAGGAGGAGGAGGAGGAGAATAGTGAATAAACAAAGAAGGAAATGGAAGAGGAGCTAGAGGTGGAGGTGGAAGAAGAAGAAAAGGTGAAAGGAAGGAGGAGGAAGAAGAGGAGGAGGAAGAGGATGATGATGATGACGATGTGGAGGAGTTTTAAACCTTTTATCCTGCCTTTGGTCAGGACAATGATCCCGACTTCGGTTCCTCGTGCAACAAACTCTTTCCTTGCCGCCTCCACATCGGACGCCCACGCCTCCTCTTCCTCCACCTCCACCTCCGCCTCCGCCTGTTCCTCCACCTCCTCCGCTTCTTTCCTCTCCTATTCCTCCTCGTCCTCTGCTTCTTCCTTCACCTTCTTCTCCTCCTCCTCCGTATCTTCTTCCACCTCCTCCTTTTCTTTCTCTCCTATTCCTTCTCGCCCTCCGCCTCTTCTTTCGCCTCCTACATTTCTTTGTCCTCCTCCTCCTCCTCCTCCTCCTCCTCCTCCATCAACTCTTCCTACTCCTCTTTTGCCTCCTCCGCTTCTTTCTTCTCCTGCTCCTCCACTTACTCCTCCTCCACCTACTCCTCCTCCTCCACCTACTCCTCCTCCTCCACCTACTCCTCCTTGTCCACCTACTCCTCCTCGTCTTCCTCCGCCGCAGCAGTCTCTTCCATTGCCTCTTCCTCCTCCGTCGCCTCCTCCTCCGCTTCCCCTTTCTCCTCCTCCGCTTCTTTCTTCTTCTACTCCTCCTTCTCCGCCTACTCCTCCTCCATTTCTACTTCCTCTTTCGCTTCGTTACCTCTTCCTCCTCCTCTACCTTCTCTCCCTCCTATTTCTCCTCTTCCTCCTCCTGTTCTCTTTCCGCGCTCCTTCCTTCTCTTCCTTAATTCCTCCTTCTCATCTTCCTTCCTTCCCATCTCACACTACCTTTCTCCTTTTCTCTCTCCCACTCTCTTTCCGTCCCTCCCTCCCTCACTCAACCTTTCCCTCCCTCACTCTCTCCTTCCTTTCCTCAACTCTCCCCTTCTGTCTTCAAGGTGGAATGAGGAAGATATCAAGTGGTGAATTTTATCAAAAGGTTTTTAAAATCTTTCTCTCGTACACGCTGTATGTTTGAGCTACGTGAGCTTTGTGTGTGTGTAGGTGTGTAGGTGTGTACATCTGTACGTGTGTACGTGTATCTTTGACTGCATCCATACTATTCTATGTGCTTTTGCATGCATCTGTGATGTGTATCTTCTTGCCTGTATGTGCCTTTTATTACTTGCACGAAGGAGAGAGTGAGCTCTCAGTGTGTCTGTGGCTGTGTACACATGCTTCATTACTCATGTACGTGTGTTTACATGTGTGTACACGTGTGTGCGTCTAGGTGTACAAGACTCGAAGACCCAAAAGAGAAATGCAGAAATTTTGGAGATCGGATCTCCTGAAGAAGTCCACTTGAGTCCAATTGAGTCCAGTTGAGTCTGGTCGAGTCTGGTCTAGTCTGGTCGAGTCTGGTCGAGTCCAGTCGAGTTCGGTCGAGTCCGGTCGGGTCCAGTCGAGTCCGGTCGAGTCCGGTCGAGTCCTGTCGAGTCCGGCCGAGTCCAGTTGAGTCCGGTCGAATCCAGTCGAGTACGGTCGAATCCAGAGGAGTCCAGTCGAATCCAACCGAGTCCGGTCGAGTCCAGTGGAGTCCGGTCGAGTCCGGTCGAATCCGGTAGAGTTCGGTCGAATCCAGTCGAGTCCGGTCGAATCCGGTCGGATCCAGTTGATTCCAGTGGAGTCCGGTCGAGTCCGGTCGAGCCCGGTCGAGCCCGGTCGAGTCCGGTCGAATCTGGGCAAGTTCCTCTGGAGGAAAGATGACAAAATGACAAAGTGACCGGGCCCAGTGCTCGATATTAAAATTACCGGTACCGGAGATCTCTGGTACGCGCCCGAATCATCATGGGACCGGCACCGAATATTTCATCTATTGTGACTGGAAAAATAAAAGTACTGGAACCGGACACTCTAGGTACCGGAAATAAGGCACAACCTACGAGAAGCTTACCGGGATTAAACTAGAATATTATAACCGGATTCTCAATGTTCCGGTACCGTATTATAGTACCGGACCCGGAGTTTCTTCCAAGACCTATGAGTACCAGAATTAGGTTTCTCAAGTACCGGGGTACCATAATCAGGTCTCAGGAGTACCAGTACCAGAACTCAATTCCGGTAATATTCTTAGTCCCACTCTACAGGAGCAAGAATCTTTGGACACAGGAAAAGAAGCTCATATCAACGGACACTGGTATCCTTTGGTACCGGATACAGCAGCCTTGGGTACCGGAACTAGCTTCCTCGGTTACCAGAACTAGTATGTCCTGGTATCATTAATAGTATGCTTTGGTACCGGACTTTGTGTCCTTGGTAACGGAACTAGCTTCTTTGGGTACCGGAGGTAATAGCCTTTGATACCGGAAATGATATTCTTGGGTACCGGAACTTGTGCCTCTGGGCACCAGAGACATCCCTGGGCACTAGTGCTTGGGTACCGGAAATTATCTTTATGGACCAGGTTTCCATGGTACCAGAGGTTGTCTTACTGGTACCAGAACTAGCTTCCTTGGTTCCGGAATTAGCGTCCTTGATACCGGAACTTGTGTTCCTTGGGTACCGGAATATGTGTCTCAACATGTCATACCTTGAAAACCGGACAGTCGACATACCGGGACTGGACCGGGGCCAAGGCTCCTTTGAGTACCGGATCCGGTCGGCCG
>NC_134811.1:14129772-14144772 GCF_046742065.1 Oratosquilla oratoria
GTGCAGTTGGTAAGTAACTCAAGAAGCTAATTTGAATAAAATCTCCTGACGGTAGACAAGATAGAAATAGATGAGGAACAGAAGCTAAAGCGTTAATCTCGTCTAATGACTCCATTTTTGTATTTTATTCTGGTTAATAGTAGATGATTTAATTCAGTAAAGTCCCCACAATAGTTTTCTCTGATCATCTACCATCATGGAATCAACATCTTACGAGGAGTTTGGGGCACCTAGAACCTCACAGTTTATCAACCCGAGTCTCACGAGAAGGGGAGATAAAGACCTCACTCGTCATACCAAACCAACATCTCACGAGGAGGTTGGGCCACCCAGAACCTCATGGTTAAGCAATCCCAAAATCTCACGAAAAAAACTCACTCGTCATGCCAAGCTGGGTCATCATTATACGTCTGTAATGACGTAGGTCACCTCGGGGTCATTCAGGGTCACCGTGAGTGGCAGTTGGAAAAAGAGGTCAGACATGAGGCGATGTGGCTGACAATGGAAGGGGACGATGTTGCGTCATCTGGGTTGACAAGAGAAGGTGTGAAGCTCGACGGAAAGGGAATGAAGAGGTAAAGAAATGATAAAGGAGAAAGAGGAGGAGGGAGAAGAGGAAGAGGGGAGAGGAAGGGAGAGGGTGGAGGTCCTTGAAAGTGAATTTGATTTTTGGTTGAGAGAGAGGAAGAGGAGGGGAAGAGAAAGAGCTAATTTCTAGTTGACAGAAAGTGGAAGTTGAAGGAGGGTAAGGGAGGAAAGGAAGAGTAGAGGTCTTCTTAAGTGAAGTTAATATTTAGTTCGACAGAATACATATGCACACACATACGAGTATATACATAAGTACATGCATATGCATATGCTCGTTTACGCGCGAGCATACTCACATAAACATAAATATGTATAAATACATAAACATGCTTGAATGCTTCCACTTACACATCTTAGCGACCTTTGTGACCTAGCGACTCTCTCGCGTCACCGTTTCTCCTCTTGCTCTTTTCTCTCGCTCTCTTCCCCTCGCTCTCTCCTCCTCATGTGAATCCCAGGCCATACTTGGCCCTGTGACCCTCCCCCTACCCCAAGACGGCGCCTTGTTCTCCTCCTCCTCCTCCTTGTCCTCTTTCTCCTCCTCCTCCTTTGGGCAGAAGCTTCGTCTTCACTTTCTCTCTCCGAAGCACCCGAGGAATGTGGCCCTCGTCCATTTCAATCCCCCCACGGCCTACAGCCTTACAACTTTCTTTCCTTAGTCCTTGTCTACCTCCTCTTCTTCCTCCTCCTCCCCTCCTCCTCCTCCTCCTCCTCCTCCTCCTCCTCCTCCTTTCCTCCTCCTCCTCCTCCTTTCCTCCTCCTCCTCCTTTCCTCCTCCTCCTCCTCCTTTCCTCCTCCTCCTCCTCCTCCTCCTCCCCCTCCTTTCCTCCTCCTCCTCCTCCTCCTCCTCCTCCTCCTCCTCCTCCTTCTCCTCCTCCTTCTCCACCCTCTCCTCCTAATATCCCTTTGTTTGGCTAGTTGTCAGTTTCTTCCCAGAGGAACCTTAGTTTATGTCATGGAAATCAGATTTCCTTTTTTTTTTTTGTTCCTTCTGGAGGTTGAGGGTTCCTTACTTTGTAGGCCTATGGCACCTTCCCTCCCCCTCCATCCTTATCGAAATGGGTCACACTCAACCTCCGTGTGGCATCAAGGTTCCCCATATAGCCCCATACATCCCCCATAGTAACGTGTTAATGTCACAATATCTGTCCCTCTTTGCCTCTCCCTCACCCGCTCCCTTATCCTCTCCCTCACCCTCTCTCTTATCCATTTTCTCTCATTCTCCATCAATCGGTCTCTTTATCCCTCAACCTCACCCTTACCCTCAACATCTCCTTAACTCTCAGTCACCCTCACCCTCTCCTTCACCCTCAACCTCAACCTCACCCTCACCCTCACCCTCACCCACACCCTCAACTTTATCCTCAACCTAATCCTCACCCTCAACCTAACCCTCACCCTCACCCACACCCTCACCCTCACCCACACCCTCACCTTTATCCTCAACCTAATCCTCACCCTCAACCTCAACCTCACACTCACACTCACACTCACACTCTCTCCCTCATCATCAACCTAATCTTCACCCTCAACATAATCCTCACTCTCACCCTCACACCCACACATACCCCTCATCCAGTACAAAAGAGTTCCTTCTCATCAGCACCTTTAAAATTATCCTCCCGGTCAGCTGCAAATGAAGGACGCTCGAGGCGAGGATTCTCATGCAGAAGAAAATATTCTTCTAGAAGTTCCTCAACCTCTGTACTACCCTCCACCTCCGCCACCTCTACCACGGCTACCACCACCATTATAACCACTACCACCACGACCATCATTATCACCACGACCATCATCACTACTACATCTACCATCACCACCTCCACTTCCGCCTCTATTAACACCACCGCTACCGCCGCCATCACAGCCAACAACATCGTGAACACCACCTCCAACACCACCAATACTACCACCAACACCATTACCATCACCACCACCAGCAACAACAATAACAAAAACAAGAACAACACCATAACAGGCACCACCAACAACATCATAACAACCACCAGGACCAACAACACCACAACAACCATCAGCACCAGCAAGAGCACCACCACCAACAACAACAACAGCAAAAAAAAAAAAAAGTAACACCGCAACTATCCAGCCACCATTCTCTGGAGACCAAGAAGTCTCTTCTTCAGCTCAGTCGAAAGTGTGACACATCGGATTGCCTCGGCCACGACCCTGGCGACCCTGATGGACTTCGAGTATCCATCGCACGTCCTCCCCCGAAGAACCTCCGACTACCTGCAGAAGTTCTTTCCACCCACCTTCCCCTCCCCGTCCCCCTCCTCCTCCCCCTCCCCTTCCCTTCCTTTCCCTCCCCCTCCCTTCCCCCACACCTTCCCCCTCCCTCTCCTCCCCCCTTATCGTATTACGCTTTCTCTTTCGTCCTCCTGCTTGTGCCTCCCCCCCTCCCCTCCCCCGGACAAGACGCTTCTGTCCGCCCGGGACACGCGCCTCTGGAGACCCAACCTCGAACAATTTGTACCTGAGATTCCGGAGGCGACAGATATGAAACGTTTCTTCAGTTCAGAAGACGAACTGTGGAAAGAAAAAGAGCCTTGTGAGATGCCCGGTATTTCATGAAGGTCCCGCTACCTTAAGAGATTTTTATCGTCCTCTAAGGTCTTTGGTACTTACTGAGTCCTCCGGTACCTTACGAAGTACCTCATAAGGTATTTTATGTTCTGTGAAAACGCCCGGTATTTTGTGAGATCTTTAGTACCTTAGGCTCTTACCGGTACCTTGTGAGGTTTCCGGTACTATGGAAGACGATGGGGAAGGCGTCTTGCCCTTTTGGGGCTCCCAGAATCATGTGAAGAGATGATGTGTTGTGAGACTGTTATGAAAGCTATCCCGAACATTGTGAGATCACCTGCATACATTGGCATTATTTCGTGAGACTTGAGGTGTTATGGGAGACTTCCTGTTATGTGTGAAATTGAATTCCACCCTCATCCCCAGTCCTTATTCCGGACTGTTAAGACTGGACTGTCTAAAATAAATGAATAAATAAATAAATAAATAAATGAATAAATAAGTAATCAGATGAATAAATAAATAGATAGATGAATAAATAAAAATGAATAATAATAATAATGATGAATAGATATATAAATAAGTAATAATAAAAATAGAAAATAGAAAGTAATGATAATAATATAAATGAATAAATAAATAAATAGATCTGTCATGATAATTCCCACCTGTCCTCAACTCTCTACTCTCCTTTGCCATCTCTATGACTCCCTCTCTTCTGCTTGATATTGTTTCCTTGGACAGAAGCGCTGGTACTCTTAGGAGTCTGGTGGTCCGGGAGACTTTCATTATTCGTCACATTGTGACATTTTTCTTTTGTCTAATTTTATTATATTTCTTTATTAGTTTAATTGTGTTACTATTATTTTTATTACTATTACCATTATTGTTATTACCGTTATCATCATTATTATTATTGATCATCATCATCATCATCATCATCATCATCATCATCAATCATCGTTATTGTTATTGGTATTGTTATCTTTATTCTATTATCTGTTGTTACTGTTATTACAATTATTACTGTTACTGTTATCATCATGATCATTATTGATATTATTACTATTATTATTGTTATAATTATCATTATCATTAACTCCAAAACTTCCACCACTAACACCAGCTCCACTGTCACCTCCACTGGCACCTCCACTGGCACCTCCACATTCACCACCATGTTCATAGCCTTCATAGTTTCACTATCAACACCAGTTCTGTCACTATCACATTTACTATCTTCTCCAATTTCGTCACTGTTTTCTCCTTACCTCCACCTCCACCCCCACCTCCACTTGTTCTTCCACCTCCATCTCCAGTTTCAATACATCAACCTCTGCTTCCACTACCACCACCTTTATTTCCACTTCCACCCCATCCCTAGATCTTTCTCCACCTTCACCCCACCTCTGCCTCTACCGCCACCACCATCCCACTCTCCACTTCCAACCTCACGTCCAGCTCTACCACTATCTCCATTTCTACCATCACCATCACAACCTCTACCGACGTTTCCATTTCTATCGCCACCTATATCCACCACCACCACCACCACCTGCATCTACCACCACCACCTGCATCTACCTCCACCGCTACCTCCAGCTCCACCTCCACCACCTAGATAGCGTCCTCAAAGGACCTCTCCATCTTTACCACCCAGGTTTCTCTAATTCCAATTTATTTCTTATCAGCTGGCTACAAAGTGTCCAGCCATGTGACTCTTGTGTTTGTTTGTCCCTGTCTGTCTGTCTGTCTGTCTGTCTGTGTCTATTATTTTCTTTTTCCTCTCTTCTTTCTATCACACACACACATTATATATATATATATATATATATATATATATATATATATATATATATATATATATATGTATAATGTACATATATAATGTAAGCACATATGCATAATTTATATTCTCAAACGCATACATTAACGCATGCATACATACATAAAACATACATACAATATCATACATAAATACAACAATATAATACATTCATACATACATAGGCTACATACATACATACATACATAGGCTACATACATACATACATACATACATACATACATAGGCTACATACATACATACATACATACATACATACATACATACACTAACCCCAGAGAGAGAGAGAGAGCGAGCCGTTTTTGAATAAAAGATAGAAATGAAGATATGCATACACCATCCACTGTCTGTCAATCTCTGCTTCTTTCTCCTCAATCTCGAGTTGCCCCTATCCCACTTTCACCCCCTTCCCTCCCTCTTCTCTCTCTTTATCTTGCTCTCACTCTCACACTTGCTCTCTTGCTCTACCTGTATCTCTAATAATTTTCACTTTCAACCTTTTCTTTTTCTCTCTTTTTTCTCTCCTTTTCGACTTTCAACCCTTCCTCCCTTGTCATCTACCTCTCTCTCCCCCTCCCACCCTCTCCACCTCCCTCTTCTCCCCCTCCCCTCTCCCACCCTCTCTCTCCTCCCCCTCCCCTCTCCCACCCTCTCCCCTTTCCTCTCCTCCCTCTTTCTCCCTCCGTCCCTGCCTCCCTCCGCCCCCTTTTCTCTCTATCTCCCCCTCCTTCTCTCCCCAATCTCCCCCATTCCACCCCCTCTCCCTCCCCTTCTTGCTCTCCTCCCCCCCCCCCCACCTCGCTATGCGTCTAGACAGGACCTTAATACCAGAGAAAGTTTGTCAAAAAGTATTGGCCCATAAGGAATGCCCTTTCCACCTCCTCCCTCCTCCCTCCTCCCTCCTCCCTCCTCCCTCCTCCCTCCTCCCTCCTCCCTCCTCCCCCTCCCTCCTCCCTCCTCCCTCCTCTCTCCACCGTCTTCCACCCTTCATCCTACACCCTCCTCCCTCCTCCCTTCACCCCTCCAACCTCCATCCTCCCTCCTCCCAACTCCGTCGTCCCTCCTCTTCCTCCCTCCTCCGTCCCACCTCTTTCTCCCTCCCCTTCCTCCCTCCTCTTTCTCCCTCCTCCGTCTCTCCTCTTCCGTCCTCCCTCTTCCGTCCTCCCTCTTCCGTCCTCCCTCTTCCGTCCTCCCTCCTCCGTCCTCCCTCTTCCGTCCTCCCTCTTCCGTCCTCCCTTCCGTCCTCCCTCTTCCGTCCTCCCTCTTCCGTCCTCCCTCTTCCGTCCTCCCTCTTCCGTCCTCCCTCTTCCGTCCCTCCTCTTCCGTCCTCCCTCTTCCGTCCTCCCTCTCCCGTCCTCCCTCTCCCGTCCTCCCTCTTCCGTCCTCCCTCTTCCGTCCTCCCTCTTCCGTCCTCCCTCTTCCGTCCTCACTCTTCCGTCCTCCTTCCTCCCTCCTCCGTCCTCCCTCCTCCGTCCTCCCTCCTCCCTCCTCGCTCTTCCCTCCTCCCTCCTCGCTCTTCCCTCCTCCCTCCTCCCTCCTCCCTTCTCCCTCATCCCTCATCCCTCCTCCATCCTTCTTCCTCCGTCCTCCCTCCTCTCTCCTCCCTCCTCCATCCTCTTCCTCCAACCTCCCTTCTCCCTCCTCCCTCCTCGCTCCTCCCTCCTCCCTCCTCCCTCCTCCCTCCTCCTTCCTCCTTCCTCCCTTCTCTTTCTCCCACCTCCCTCCTTCCACCTCCCTCCTCCCTCCTCCCTCCTCCCTCCTCTTCCTCCCTCCTCCTACCTCCCACCTCCCACCTCCCTCCTCTCACCTTCCACTTCCCTACTCCCAACTTCCTCCCCCACCTTCCTCTCCCCACTTGCCTCTCCCCACCTCCCTCTCCCCACCTTCCTCTCCCCACCTTCCTTCCCCACCTCCCACTCCCCACTTTTCTCCCCCACCTCACTCTCCCCACCTTCCTTCCCCACCTACTCACACCTCCTCCCTCCCCACCTCCCTCCCCCACCTCCCGCCTCACACCTCCCTTTTTACAACTCCCCCCTCCCACCTCCCTCCTCCCACCTCCCTCCTCACACCTCCCTCCTCACACCTCCCTCCTCACACCTCCCTCCTCCCTCCTCCCTCCTCACACCTCCCTCCTCCTACCTCCCTCCTCACACCTTCCTCCTACCTCCTTCCTCCTACCTCCCTCCTCCCACCTCCTTCCTCCTACCTCCCTCCTCCCACCTCCCTCCTCCCACCTCCCTCCTCCCACCTCCCTCCCCCACCTCCATACTCCCTCCTCCCACCACTCTCCTACCACCTCCCTCATTCACCCTCCTTCCTCCTACCTCCGTCCTCCCTCTTCACCTCTCCATCTCTTCCTCCCCATTCGTATACCATTTTTCCCTGTTCCCTTTATCCCACCTCCCCTGCCTACTCCTCCCCTTCCTCCTCCTCCTCTTCCTCCTCCTCCCCTTCCTCCTCCTCCCCTTCCTCCTCCTCCCCTTCCTCCTCCTCCCCTTCCTCCTCCTCCCCTTCCTCCTCCTCCCCTTCTTCCTCCTCCCCTTCCTCCTCCTCCCCTTCCTCCTCCTCCCTTTCCTCCTCCTCCCCTTCCTCCTCCTCCCCTTCCTCCTCCTCCCCTTCCTCCTCCTCTCCTTCCTCCTCCTCTCCTTCCTCCTCCTCTCCTTCCTCCTCTTTCCATTCTCCTCCTCCCCCTCCTCTTCCTCCTCCTTCTCCTCCTCCTTTTCCTCCTCCTTCTCCTCCTCCTCCTTCTCCTTCTCCTCTTCCTCCTATTTCAACTCCACCTCTTCATCACCATTACCATGATGTACACTATGATTACCATAACGTTCACACTGTCGACGTCATGATGATGATGATGATGACCATCATCATAAGTCATCATTATAATTGATCATTATCATCATTATCATTTATCATCATCATTATCATTTATCATCATTTATCATTATAATTATTATAATTTACCATTACCATTATCATCATCGTCATCATCATCTTCATCACTTTCTTTTGCTACACAAGAATTTCACCATTGAGGCAGAAGTGGGCCCCTTGTATGACCCCCCGAGGGCCTTTTTTTTTCTAAAGAACCCTTACGTGTAGGGTCCCCCATATTTCTAAGAACACGTGAGCCCCTTTCCCTTCGTTCGTCGACCCCAAGTGCCGTCAGATGATTTCATTACGGTGATGAAGGGTTTTGAGTCCTCGAAGACTAAGACTCGAGCACTCAGAAACTCGGGGACTCGGAGACTCGGGGACTCGGAGACTCGGGGACTCGGAGACTCGGGGACTCAGAGACTCGGGGACTCAGAGACAAGGAGACTCAGAGACAAGGAGACTCAGAGACAAGAAGACTCGAGGACTCGGAGACTCGGAGACAAGGAGACTCGAGGACTCGAAGGCTCTGGGACTCGAGAACTCGGAGACTCGGGGACTCGGAGACTCGGGGACTCGGGGAGTCTGGGACTCGGAGAATTGGAGACTCGGAGACTCGAGGACTCGGAGACTCGGGAACTCGAAAAACCGTAGACTAAGAGACCCGGAGGCTTGGGTGCTCAGGATATCGGCAAACAATTTTATTCATCTGATGAAATCTTGATGATCCTGTAAGAGACTCGATTGTCTTGGAAGCGGGTTGCGCTGGTGGAGGAGAGGAAGAAGGAGGAGAAAGAGAAAAAGAGGGGCAGGAGGAGAAGGAAGAGAAGATCAGCAGCAGAAGGAGAAGACAAAAGAGAAAAAAAGGAAGAGATGGAGAAGGGTAATAAAGAGGACGAGGAGAGAGAGGCAAAGGAGGAGGAGGAGGAGGAGGAGGAGAGGGAGTAGGGCGAGGAGGAGAGGGAGCAGGAGGAGGAGGAGGAGGAGGAGGAGGGGGGGAGGACTTGCACTGTCGATCACGAACGATCACGAGCGATCACGCGCATGTACCGTTACCATTGAGCAAAGGCAGCCGAGGCGGAAGAGAGAATTGACCGTCCGAGTTGAGAATTGACGTTCCATTTGAGACAAATTGGACTGGATAGAGGTCGATGAGATTTTTTATTTATTTATTTTTTTAATCTAAAGGGAGTTTACCTCTGCCCCTGAAGTGAATTGAGTTAACCTTGCCTTAACTCTTTTAACTGAAGGAACAGACCTATTGTGGTTTTGTTGTTGTCAGAATGCGATTTTATTCAGTTGGTGGGAAATCTTCTGGACGCGTGTGTAGGGGAAAAACTGTCTTTAAGCCACAGCCGAGGTTTGTCAGGTGAACGAGCAATATAGCGGAACGGAGCAAAGGTTTGTGTACATACATGCATACATATAAATACATATGTATATATATATATATATATATATATATATATATATATAGATAGATAATTGTGTGTGTGTGTGTGCATTTACATGTATATTATATATATGTATATATATATATATATATATATGTGTGTGTGTGTGTGTGTGTGTGTGTGTGTGTGTGTGTGTATGTGTGTGTTTATATATATATATATATATACAGTAAAATAAATATGTATGTATATATGGTAGGTGTGTGTGTGTTTATACGTGTATATATGTGTGTACGTGTGTGCGTTTCTTCAGACCTCGAGATGCGGACGCCGTGGCGCCACTCACACATCACACGAGTAATTTGAAGAAAAACACTTGTAACTGCCAGAAGAGCAACACTCCCACTACTGACGGAAGGGGAGGAGGAGGAGAAAGAGGAGGAGGAAGAGAAGAAAGAGAACAAGGAGAATCAGGAAGAGCAGTAATAGTGTTGTAGGAGGAGAGAGAACGAGGAGAACGAACAGAAGTAGGAGGAAGAGGTGAAGGAGAAAAAAGGAAGAGCACGAGGGAGACGAAGATGATGGAGGAGGAGGAGGAGGAGGAGGAGGAGAAGGAGGAGGAGGAGGAGGATAGAGTGGAAGAGGAGGAGGAGGAAGAGGATGACGGAGAGGAAGAGGAGCGAGAAGGCACGACGGGACGAGACGGTTGGAGCCTCCGAAGATTCGGGGAATGCCGGATTGGGTACCGTTAGCTGGGGGGTTGAGGTGGGAGGACGAGGACGACGACGAGGAGGAGGGGGAAGAGGAAGAGGAAGAGGAGGGATAAAAAAAGGGAGGAAAAGTATGAACGGGAACAGAAACAGGACAAAGAAGGAAAATGAGGAACCGAAGGAGTAAGTGGAGGAATAAGAAAAGAAAAGGAAATGAAATAGGGAGCGTTCAAGGAAGTGAGAGAGGAATAAAAAGAGGAAGAGGAAGATGAGAGCGAGAAAGAGGGAAGAGGGAGGAGGTAAAAGAGGAGAGAGGTGAGGAACAGCGTGAGAGGAGGAGTGAGGTGGTGGCAAAAATATATATATAATGATGATGAGAACAGTGATAACGACAAAGGTAACGATAACAATATTGAAAATAACAGTAAAAATAATGATGATAATGGGGGTGATACTTGTGATGATGATGATAATGATGATGATGATGATGATGATGATGATGATGATGATGATGATGATGATGATGATGATGATGATGATGATGATGATGGAGGTGGTAGTGATGGTATTAATGATGATGATGATGGAGGTGGTGGTGATGGTAATGATAATGATGATGATGATGATGATTATGGCAATGATGATGATTATGACAATGATGATGATGATTGCAGTGATAATGATGATTGCAGTGGTAATGATGGTGGCAGTGATGATGATGATGGTGGTTGCAGTGGTGATGATGATGCCAGTGATGGTGATGATGATAATGATGGCAATGATGATGATAACGATGATGATGGTAATGATGATGGTAGAGGTGGTGATGATAATGATGATGACAGTGTTGATGATGATAATGATGATAATGGCAGTGATGATGAAGATGATGATGATAAACTGAAAACAAACAAAAACTACACACCTTAGGATGATACAAAAAGAAAAACATAGCTACAAAAAACACAATAATAGAACGCGTAAGATAATGGATATTCTAGCAGTGATAATAGCACCACCAGGATCAGCTGCACCAGCTGTAATGATAGCGGAGATAATGGAAGAGAGTAACAACAGCAAGATGAAATAGCAACCTTAATGATAATAACTGCAACACGATCACGGTCGTGATGAAGAACTGTGGTTATGTTGGCGGTAAAGGTACTGGTAATGGTGGTGGTGGTGGTGGTGGTGGTGGTGGTGGTGGTGGTGGTGGTGGTGGTGGTGGTGGTGGTGGTGGTGGTGGTGGTTGGTGGTGGTTGGTGGCGTTGGTTGTGGTGGTGGTGGTTGTTGTGGTGGTTGTTGTGGTGGTGATGGTGGGAGAAATGGCAATTGTAGTTCTAGTGGCCTTACCTAATCTTACCTAGCCTTACCTGGACTTACCTAGCCTTACCTAGCATTACCTAGCATTACCTGGTCTTACCTAGGTTTAACTAGCTTTAATTAGCCTTAATTAGTTTTAAGTAACCTTAACTATCCTTACCAACGGTCGAGTCAATGTCATTTCATTTTTTCCCAATTCCCTTCTCTCCCCTCTCATTTCCTTCCCTTCCTTTCCCTTCTCCTCCTGTCTAGTCACCTTTCTTCCCTTTCCCTTTCCTTCCATTCTCTTCTCTTCATTTCCCATCTCATATCTTCCCTTCCTTTCCATTTCCTTGTGTTTCCTTTTCTTTCCTTTCCTATCCATTCTCTTTTCTTTTTTTCATCCCTTTTTGATCCTTTTATTTCATTTCCTTTCTTATCTTTCATTTCCTCGTTGACTTCCCTTATATTTTTCATTTCCTTTCTTTTCTTTCATTTCCTCGTTGACTTTCCTTATACTTTTCATTTCCTTTCCTTTCTTTCATTTCCTCGTTGACTTTCCTTATACTTTTCATTTCCTTTCGCAATCATATTTTCTTCCCATCTGCCCTTATCTTTCCACATTTTACCGACTCCTTTTCCTCTGACTTTCATTCACCCCACTCCAGGGTCTGTCACTTTTCCTCCTTTCTCTCATCATTTTGACCCTAAATGTCCTTTTCTCTTCCCCTCTATCCTCCCTTCCTTCCCTTCTTCCTTCCCTCCTCCCTTCCCTCCTCCCTTTCCTCCTCCCTTCCTTCCCTCCTTTCTTCCTCCTTCCTTCTCTCCTCCTTTCCATCCTCCCTTCCTTCCCTCCTTTCTTCCCTCCCTCCTTCATTCCCTCCTTCCTTTTCTCCATTTTTTCTGTTCCCCCACTTCTTTTTTCTTCCCTGTCCTCCTCTCCCTACATTCCTCCCTCTTATTCCCTCCCTATCTCCCTCGCTAATTCCCTCTCTCCCTTCTTCCCTAATTCCCCCCTTAACTCCCTCCTCCCTCCCTTCCTCTCTCCCTCCCTCCGTCTCTCCCTAACTACCTCTTTTCCTGACTCCCTCTCTCCCTCCCTAATTCCTTAACTCCCTAACTTCCTAACACCCTCCCTTAGTGTCCATCCATCCGTCTGGTTACGTCTCAACCTTGGCATCCTGTGGCCAGGACCCGCGGATTGACCGCGGACGGCGAAGGGAGGAGGAGTGGGGGGATAGGGACAGGGAGGAGAGGAAGGGAGGGGAGGAGGGAGGGGGGAAAGTAAGGGGGATAGCCGATTATGGAGGTATAGGGTGGGTGGAGGGGGAAGAGACGAAAGGCATTTGTGAAAGGAGGAAGGAGGAGAGAATGAAGAGAGTAAGGAAGAGGAGAAGTAATCATAAGAGGGGGTAGAAGAAGAGGAGAAAGAGGATGATGAAGCGGAGGAGGAGGAAGAGGAGGAGGAGGAAGAAGAGGAAGAGGACAATAAAGCTGTGGTGGAACTGGTCGACCCACGACGATCACACGAAGACATAAACAGAAACCTGTTGTAACGTCATAACCTGTCTTTAAGAAAATTTCCACGCGAAAATTTTTATATATATAAGTATTGGTTGACGTCCGGCTTTTTTTTTTCAATGTCCTAACTTGTGTCGTATAGATACTAGACCTGTCCAGAGATCCGACACGCTTGTCATTTTCCGACACCAGTTTCTCTCACAAATAAGGGCCATTGAGGAGTGCTAGGATGATAGCGTGTCAGAAGAAAAAAAAAAAAAAATACTACAAGAAAATTAAGAACTTTTTTCTTTTCACATGTACCCTACCATTCCCTCTGAATCCAACTTTCTTTAAAAGACGTGCAGGAATGTGTGTACGAACGTGTATGTATGTATGTATGTGTGTGTGTGTGTGTGTGTGTGTGTATGTGTGTTTGTGCGTGCGTGTGTGAATGTGTGTGTACGTGCTTGTGTGCACATACGAGCCTACGCTCAAGAAAGTGTGTAGTGTAATACAGACTTTAGACCACTCAAGACCAAATTATTTTGTTCAGCTTTTGAATTGCCTTTGAACCTAAAAAGAAGAAGAAAGAAAATCAATCCTGGTGGGATGTATTTTGATTTATCTTGTTAATTTTATTTCTTTGTTTATTAATTTTCTTTATTTGTTCATTTATTTATCTACTTTATTTGTTCATTTGTTTCTTTATCTATATATCCATTTAATCATTTCATTTATCGATATCTATTTGTCTATTTACTTATCTACTTATACATTAATATCCTTATTTCTATCTAATTGTATATATATATATATATATATATATATATATATATATGTATATATATATATATATATATTCGTTTATTTATTCATTAGTAATACCAAACAATTTCACTTGGTTAATAGGTAGTACTCGGACTAAAAGACAAAGGGTTAGTGGCTATCACCGTTAAACCCTTCAATAACTGGGTTAACCTTCTGACCACATGTTAGATCTTGGCCTTCAGCTTAATGGGGAAACTCCCTCCCCCCAAAACCACAAACTCCCCATCCCTCCCCCCAACTCCACTCTGCCCCACTCCCCATTTACTTTCCCTTCGTCTGCACCTTCTCCGCCCTTCATAGATCTTTTCCTCACCTTCCTAATCCTCCTTCTTCACACTCTCAATACCCCCGACCCTACCACGTCCCCATCCCTACTCCCCCCCATCAACCTCATCCCCCTTCCTCCTCCTCGCTTCTCTCCAGCCTTCGTTTCCAGGAGAAAAAGTAGAAAAATAGTTGAATAAATAAACAGGCAAATAAATAAACAAGTCGATAAATAGATACACAAAGAAAAAATAAGTGAATACATATATATATATATATATATATATATATATATATATATATATAGATAGATATATAGATAGATAGATAGATAAAAATTAAATATATAAATAAATAAATAAATCAAATGAATAAACAAATAGATACATTAATATGGATGAAAATTAAATGTATAGATAAATGGATGAATGAATAGATAAATAGTTGAATAAAATATATTAAAATATAATAAATATATATTTGAAGTCTCTCTTCTGGAAGACCTTGGAGGCTCTTCGATGGTCTCCGGGGGTCTCCAACCACGTGGAGGAAACTCCTGTGGCTTGACGCCGCCGCCTCGACAGGTGGAGATGTGGCAACGGCCCAGTCTCTCCAGACCTCTTGGAATGACCGAAGGACCGTTGCCGCCATCCCCAAGGTCGCCCACAGGTTTAATGTCGTTTTGTGGGCATTACCGTTACTGTCGTTTTTTTTTTCTTATAATTGCTATTTTTATTATTATCTTCACACCGTCGCCGTCGGCATTTTCACCGTTATTTTCGTCTTTATCGTCGTCATAATCTTCAGTTACCTTGTTGTCGTCGTCGTCGTTATCATCATCATCATCATCATCATCATCATCATCATCATCATCATCATCATCATCATCATCACTTTCACCTTCGCCATCATCATCATCATCATCATCACCATCACCTTCACCTTCACCTTCACCATCACCATCATCATCATCATCATCATCATCATCATCATCATCATCATCATCATCATCATCATCATCATCATCATCATCATCATCATTACCATCACCATCACCATCACCATCACCACCACCACCACGATCATCACCATCACCATCACCATCACTACCACCACCACCACCATCACCTGAAAAGTGTATCAA
>NC_134811.1:14149772-14152272 GCF_046742065.1 Oratosquilla oratoria
ACAGGAGGACTTCTTGTGTGGCGCAACACCCCCGTCTTATGGAAACCTGTTCCCTGGGCGACCGAGAACGGGTCGGTGCAGTTTATCAAGATTACTCATGAGTTCTCTTTCCCCTCGTCCTCGTCCTCGTCCTCTTTCACATCCCCATTCTCCATCCTCGTTGTTCATTCCCATGTGCCTCCTCATCCTCGTAGTTGCACACATACTTATTCTTGTACTCATCGTCCTTCTCGCACTCATTCTTGTCCTTGTCTTCGTCATTGTCTGCATTCTCATCCTTCTTGTCCACTTCCACCACCTCCTCCTCCTCCTCCTCTTCCTGCTCCTGCTCCTTCGCTTTCTCCTCTTCGTCCTCCTCCTCCTCTTCCTTCTCCTCCTCCTCCTGCTCCTTCTCCTCTTCTCCTCCTGTTCCTCCTCTTTCTCCTTCTCTCCTCCTGTTCCTCCTTCTCCTCCTTCTCCTCCTCCTCTCCTGTTCCTCCTCCTCCGCCTCTTCCTCCTTCTTAACCTCACCACTCCCTTAAACTTTCCCTTATCTCACCCTTCCTCCCTCCATTCCATCTCCCCAGCCCCCTCCCTCACTCCCTACCTCCCTCCCTACCTCCTTCCTCAACCAATCCTCTATGGTCGCGTGACTAATCACCCCTACGTGTTTTGTTGCAGGTAAGGGGACCAAGATCACAAGAGTCTCTTAGGTGAGGAGGAGAAGGAGGAGGAGGAGGAGGAGGAGGAGGAGGAGGAGGCGTCACCTCAATCAGGTAGGGGAACCCCAGGGGACTTGACTAAAGGAGTTGGTAAGCATACGAGCATCGTTGTTTTAAGAATAACTATGCAGACGCTAAAACACACACACACACACACACATATATATATATATATACACACACTCAGGTTCAAATACACTCATATACACATACACACGCGTGCGCGCACACACACACACACATTTAGACATGTTTATACGCAAACAGGTATATTTCCGTGCTCAGAAGCACATTACACATATACGTAAGATTATTCATGAAGATGCACGCAATTAGCGGTGTGTATATGCATAACAGTATATGTATATGTATATATACATATATATATGTATATATATATATATACATATATATATATGTATATATGTATTTAGGTATATATATATTTATATATATATATGTCCGGTATGTATATATATATATATATATATATATATATATATATATATATATATATATATATATATATATATATACATATATATAATATCAATCACAGTCCATTCCAAATCGATATCTCGAATTTCCGCTTCACGAAATTCAAGAGGAATTTCGTTGTCAGTTTTCGTGTCATTGCGAAAGGCCCCTTTTCGCAAGGTTCGTGAATTGCACATTTCTGGGTCTAAGAACTGAGCCGAGGGCGAGAGCGCAAAGTCGTACAAGACTGGCAGAGACCCGATTACGTGGCGATAATTTCTTATTTGCTTGCGAGTTTCGACGTTTACTGAGAGAGGGAGGAGGAGGAGGAGGAGGGGAGGAGAGGGAGTGGGAGGGAGAGAGGTTGCGTTCTGCTACTCTTGATTGATTCACAAAGTCGATTTGTGTGTTTGCTTGCTGGTATGTGCATATTGATATAGCTGTATATATATATATATATATATATATATATATACATACGTATAATTACTTATGCTTCTTCTGCATGTATACGCATCTGTTGTATAGATCTATCTGTACTTACAAACACAGTTGGAATGTATAAACTTCAAAAGCAGCTACCAACAGAAGGAAATTATTTTTTTTACAAATAACCTGGATTTTGGCTAGTGTCATATACTAAATTAAACTTCCTTGCCATCGTACATTGAATGATATTTCGTCAAGTAAGAAAAGCCCATTAAAGAAAAGTTTTATGTCATTTTATTGAATTTCGCAGCGACAGGTTCGTCTACTCCAAGTAGTGACGTCATATCGTCGATATTTTTCTACATTTGGTATATATCGTATGACCGCTATGAATCAGTTTTTACACCTTTTCTAAAGGACATAGAGATCTTTTTTATTTTGCTTGTGAAAATTGGTTTAGAATACTATCTATTTTTTGTATATGTTTCTTCATTGTTGTGTTTACTTACTATTCAATTCTTTAGTTAAACTCGTTCATTACGATATAATACTTAACAGATCTTCTTGTACCTGGGTAAAGACTGACAGCCAAAATTACATGTCGTGTTGAGAGGAATAATTTTAAATTCATTCATGTAATTAGCCTTGAAAAAATCTCAGAAAGATATAAATTAGAGGTTAGCATACGTCTGGGGTGGGGTGGGAGATCGTCGCTTCACTTGCACACCGACGCCAAGTAAGCTCCCATGCAATCACCATCCCATTTCAAAGAACTTTCGATTTGCTCCAGTCATGAGTCTTGTGGGCGTCCCCTTCGTTTCATTCACTGAAAATTGTCTCCTGTGAGTGGGACCAGCATCAGGGAAATGTGCCACATGATGCCCATACAGCCA
>NC_134811.1:14162272-14174772 GCF_046742065.1 Oratosquilla oratoria
TAACTTTTTTGAAACTATATTGGTTATATGCCAAGACCCCTTCTGTCTTTCACCAGTCTTTTACACACTTTCGATTTTACACTGGTCAAGGATACTGGTCTATAAATCAGAGTTTCCTCAGTACTTCCTTATAAATTTCGACAACATTTGTCTTTTTCCAATCTTGAGAAACTTTCTTGTGTGTGTGCGTGTGTGTGTGTGTGTGTGTGTGTGTGTGTGTGTGTGTGTGTGTGTGTGTGTGTGTGTGTGTGTGTGTGTGTGTGTGTGTGTGTGTGTGTGTGTGTGTGTGTGTGTGTGTGTGTGTGTGTGTGTGTGTGTGTGTGTGTGTGTGTGTGTGTGTGTGTGTGTGTGTGCGCGAGCACGAGAGTAAATAAGAGAGCGATGGAGCGAGATGTGAAGGGGAGGTGGGGGAAAGGTGGTGGGGAGGATTTCGAGCGCGCACCTGTGCGTATACCTTCACTTTTTGTCTCCTCTTTTTTGCCTTCCCCTTCAGAGGGTATCCACCGCGGAAGGGGCCACGTAGGGTCTTGTATGACCTTTGTTTTATCCGTTCCTCCAGCGCGCGGGTCTCCGGAGTTCTTTCCGGAAGGTAAGGAAGCCTTTCCAGAGGGCAACAAGGTCTTTTCACAAGGTGAGGAGGTCTCACCAGAAGGTGAGGGAGTCCTTAAACAAGGTGAGGCAGTCTTTCTAAAAGTGAAGTCTTCTCATAATGTATATGTCTCTCGAGGTAGATTCTCTGGAACGTAAATGTCTGAGTTAATATCTGAAGCGAAAGCTAGAACAAAAGTATTTGGAATGAAAGAATCTGGAATGTGAATTTAGCATAAATCAGGCTTGTGCGAGTCTTTGGATTTTAAGACTCTGAGAGATAAGTCTCTTTAGTGTAAATACTTGCCAGAATTGAGACTCTTGGAGTGGGGGTTCTTAGAATGGAGGCTCCCGTCTCTCAGGTCTTCGCAACGGAGACACCAAGAACCGGAGACCCCAGGGAGTAAAGACCCCAGGGATTAAAGACCCCCAAAGAATGGAGACCCCAGGGAGTGGAGACCCCCAAGGAGTGGAGACCCCAAATAAAGGAGACCGCAGGGAGTAGATACCACAGGGAGTGAAAACCCCAGGGAGTAAAGCCCCCCAAAGAGTGGAGACCCCAGGGAGTGGAGACCCCTAAGGAGTGGAGACTCCAAGGAGTGGAGACCCCAGGAAGTAGATACCCCGGGGAGTGAAAAACCCAGGGAGTGAAGACCACAGGAGTGGAAACCCCAGGGAATGGAGACCCCCAAAGAATGGAGACCCACCAAGGAGTGGAGACCCCATGTAATAGAGACTCCAAGAAATGAAGACCCCCAATAATTGGAGACATCAAAGAAAGGAGACCCCAAAAGTAAATCACCAAGAAACCGAAGTACCAGCTGTCGATGTCTCAGAAGAGAGGACCTGAGGAGCCTGAGACCTAAGTGTGAAGGTTCTCCAAATGGGAACCTTGTGGTTCGGAAGTCTGTACCTCCAGCAGGATCAGGATCTCTCAAGGTCGCACGGAAGGTTCTGGAGACGGTTTCGAAGCCAAATGTCTTTTTTTTAAGAAGTGTGATTGTTCTTTGCTACGGCTGACATTCACGAACTCGGGTTTGTGTCTGTCGCGCGAGATGGGAGACAGATTCTGTCCTCTTTCTGTCACCTTGGATCTCCCTGTTCTTCCTCTCCTCCCCTTCCCTCCCATCCCCTCTCCTCTCCTCCCTTCTCCTCCCCTCTCCTCTCCTCTCCTCTTCTCTCCTTTCCTCTCCTTTCCTTTCCTCTGAGTTTAACTCCTCTCTTCTCCTCTCTTCTTTTTACTCTCTTTATTCATATCTGCTTTTTTCTGTTATTATCTCCTCTCATCTGCTCTCTTGCTCTCTTCTGCTCTCTTCTCTCCTCTCATCTCCTCTAGCTTCCTCTTCCCTACTCTATTTTTCTTCTCCCCCTCCTCCCCTCTCCTCTCCTATACTCTCTTCTCCTCTCCTCTATGCTTCTTTGCCCTTTTCTACTCTTCTCTCCCTTTGTTAGGCTGGATAGTCATAAATGACCTCGTAAGGTCGGAACAAAAGTATTATCCGTCAGAACGAATATGTCCGTCCACGGAGAAAAAAAAAAAAAAAAAAAACGAGTAAATTTCTTTCCCTAGTGGTTTTGCGTCGGAGTGCCGGAATCCATTGCTTCATTGTTGCATCGTGTTGCAATCTTTCCCGCGCTTTTTAAGCACATTTTATTACTGTGTATGTAAAGGTGATATATATATACATATATATATATATATATATATATATATATATATATATATATATATATATATATATATATACACTGAATGGTTCTCAGTGATCAATTAATATCTTTTTTCAACCACAAATCACTTTTAATTCCATGCCATCGCAGTCGAGACTGAAGAATCGCTCGATGGAGGCATCCGTTGGAAATTGAAACGTGGACGAGCCGAGGATTCGAACCCAGCTAACCCGTAACAAAGTTACAGTGACTTAAACCAATACGCTATCATTGGTTTAAGTCACTGTAACTTTGTTACGGGTTAGCTGGGTTCGAATCCTCGGCTCGTCCACGTTTCAATTTCCAACGGATGCCTCCACCGAGCGATTCTTCAGTCTCGACTGCGATGGTATGGAATTAAAAGTGATTTGTGGTTAAAAAAAAACATATATATATATATATATATATATATATAATATATATATATATATATATATATATATATATACACATACACTTATCAACCACAATACACTTTAATTCTAAGCCATCAACATCGAGAGACTCGAGGAGGCCAACATGCAGAAATTGACATATATATATACACACACGTGTGTGTGGGTGTATATGTGTGCACGCGCGTGTGTATACGTGTGTGTGCGTATATGAATTTACGACAAATGGATTAACAAGATCTGCCACTGGGACTCGAACCCTTGGATATGCGACTGCTTACCACAAAGCAAGGACGTTACTGTCGTACCACGTTGATCGTTGATATTAACTATCTGGAACTTTAACTCGCCATTCCCCGACGACACACACATGTTACAGTACGTAATCTCAATTTCATCGAGTCTTTATTCAGGCGAGCCATCCGACAAGTATGTGAAGTTACGACATATGGATTAACAAGCTCCGCCACTGGGACTTGATCCCTTGGATGCTTGACCCCTTACCACGAAGCAAGGACGTTACCGTTGTACTTATAATATATATATATATATATATATATATATATATATATATATATATGTGTGTGTGTGTGTGTGTGTGTGTGTGTGTGTGTGTGTGTGTGTGTGTTTGTGTGTGTGTGCTTATATATATATATATATATATATATATATATATATATATATATATATGTGTGTGTGTTTATATATGTATGTATATATGTATATATGTATGTATATATATATATATATATATATATATATATATATATATATGTATGTATATATATAATATGTACGTATGTATATATGTATTACATACCAGAGACTTAAGGGTCTCGATTGGCCAAGATGCCATTCGAACCGAAATCTGCCATTTATTTGCTTAAAATCATCTCATGGTGAAAGAAATTGCAAAAAAGTTCGTACACAAAGTCGAATAAATCCCCTAAGAAAGATCGCTCACGCCTTGGCCTATATTCATCTATTTGGTAAGATGGTCTCTGAATCCATCGCTATCTCAAGAGCCCAACTCTCACTAAAGCGTTTTTCAATCATTCAAAAAAAAAATAATAATAATATGGGTTCTCGGGTTGCATTTGGCATTCAGAGATCCCAATGCTTACAAAGTCACACTTTTCATTCCTTCAAAAAGTACTTTTTTTTTAAGATGATCACTCTTGCTGGCAAATGCAGCCAAGAGCCCAGGTCTTCAAGAATTTTCTCTTTGAATCCTTCGGAGGCAACATTTTGTAAGCTGGGCTTTGTAGCTTGTAGGTTACAGATTACTAAGAGATGCAGGGATAGGAGTAGGAATAGGTGAAAGAAGATTTACAGAAGGAGCAGCGCAGTGGGTAGAAGAAAATGAAGAGGTAAGGTGGAGAAGATGGAGGAATGGGAGGAGGGAAGAGGAAGGAAGGAAGTGTGAGATATTGGGACCGTTTCTCCAAGTCAAACCACCACGTCAACAGCTGTTGGCAATCACACCACCACTCAGGGTTGTTACTTCTACCATCATTACCATAATCAGCCATCCAAAACACTATATATGTTATTTTCTTTTAAGTTTCTACCTGTTTTCTCTTCCATCGTATATTTAGTAGAAGCAGTAGAAGTAGCGGCGTTAAAGGCGGCGGTAGCAGCAGCAGTAGTAATAGTAGTTGTAGTTGTAAACGTCAGTAGCCATAGTTATAGCAATAATTGTAGTGACATTAGTAGTAGTTGTAATAGTAGTTGCATTAATATTATTAAGTAAATGTAACTTAATCACGTCATATTAATTCAAATAACAACCTGATTACATATACTTTATCTAATCTGGCTAGATGTGATAGGGAATTAAAGCATAGTAAGATTCTTTGCGATAGACACATACCTGTGCATGGATAAACACAAATGTAAACATCAACACATACAGAAAAACAAATACAAAAACAAACAAATACAAACAATAATATAAATACATACTTTGCCGCGCTGGAAAGACGGGTGATCGTGAAAACATTAAGGTGTGACAAAACATATGAAAGCCACATACCATGCAGTGATGTCTCTTTACTGAAAGCGTGAAATCAAACCAGTGCCGAGATCGCAGAGGGCAACCGACGCCTCAGAACGATCCGCAAAAGGTTTCACAATTGATCGAATCATAAAAAGTGAAACGAACTTTCTTGCCGCCGAATCTACCTGACGATGTCGACTCGATCAACGTTCCGTCCAGGCGACATCGAAGTCCGGTCGGTCGGTCGATTCAATCTGAAGAAAGGAGCTCCATAACACCTCACGTCTCTTACTCCTCCTCCTCTTCCTCCCCCTCCTCTTCCTCCCCCTCCTCCTCCTCCCCCTCTTCTCCCCCTCCTCCTCCTGACCTCCTCCTTCTCCTCTTCTTCTCCTTCTCTTCTCTCTTCTCATGCTCCACTCCTCTTCCATTCTTCCTCCTTTTCTTCTTCATTTTCCTCCTCCCCTTCCTCTTCCTCTCATTCCTCCCATTCCACCTCCCCCCCTCCTTCTCCATTTTTTCCTCCTCCTCCTCCTCTTCCTCCTCCTCCTCCTCCTCTTCCTCTCCTCCTCCTCCATCTCCTCCTCCTCCTCCTCTTCCTCCTCCTCCTCCTCCTCCTCCTCCTCCTCCTCCTCTTCCTCCTCTTCGTCCTCTTCCTCCCCCTCCTCCTTCTCCTTTCGCTCCTCATTTTCTTCTTTCTCCTCCACCCACTCCTAATTTTCTTTCTTCTGCACCGCCTCCTTTATATCCTTCTCTTCCTCCTCTCCCCCTCCTCTTCCTGCTCTCTCTTTAGTTTCTTTCTGTTTTCCTCCTCCTTATCACCATCATCATCACTGTCATCACTTTAATTTTCTCCTCCTTCCTCATTCTGTTGCAATCCCATTTCTTCTTAGCCACTTTTGATATATTCTCGTTCCCTCAAGCTCTTCCTCTCTTCTTCCTTCTTCTGCGTCTTCCCAGTATTCGTGCCACAGCCGAAGGCCGAATCGCCAATGTTAGACGCCGCCAAAAGTCATGGCCGACAGTCGCCAACGTTAAGCCCCGCCAAAAGTCATGGTCGAACTCACGAGAAAGTCCGCAGCGGAAAGTGTGTCGTTGTGAGGGTTTAGACCCTGAAGGTTTCGTTCATTTTTCACTGGTATCGCTCAGTGGGAGGAGAATCAGTCGTAATGGAATCGACGAAGCCTAGTGGAACGGTCCAGTTTGGCTGGACGGTGGAAGGCCGCGCTGAGCATGCCTTCATTACCATTGGCTGCTTCTGGGGGACCGAGGTGTTCCAGCCATGGTCTTCGGCCCTCTACTGGAGGCGGTCTTGTCGCGAGTGTTAGTCTGAGGAAAAATCGTGCAAACGATAGTAGTGCAGGTAGCAGGAGCACAGGGAGTGGGAATACACGGGAGACCCTATCTATCATCGAGATCGAGCCGACTCGAGTCGAGTTCCTGAAGAGTGCCGAAGAGCAGATCGCTCTCGTGATTAGCCTCGTTTGTTACTCTTCGTTTGTGGCACTCTTGACCAAACGAGATCCGGGACTTGCTTGACTAGGATCTAAATCATAGGTGAACGCGTTTACTCGGAATGATAACTAGCGGTTACCTGAACTCTTGTCTGTGGTTACTCAAAGTGCCACTGGTATTTGACTAAACTAGTACTGGGGTCCGCTTCGATTGGCCCTAATTCCTCTTTTGGTGTGAAATTGGTGCTCGCGTTAACTGGCAAACATATCTATTCAAAATGCAACTTGTAATTGTTTAGAGTGCACTAAGACTGAAGTTTGACATAGCTGTGTTTGTTTCGACTAGCACTGTTGATCTCATAAACCAAAATTGTTATTGATTCGAATGGTATTAGCGATTTCTTTGACATATGCTGGTGCTTTCACTTGTATTGCAGCTTGTTCGGAGTTTACCTCGACAGGAAATGGTGTTTGTTTTAACTGACACCGTAGCTCGTTTCGACTGTCACTGGTGCTGGAATTGACTGGTACTTTGCTAATTTGACTGGCACTGGTGCTGGATTTGACTAGCACTGGTGCTGGAATTGACTGACGCTGGTGCTGGAATTGACTGGCACTGATGCTGGAATTGGCTGGCACCATTGCTTGTTTCGACTGGCACTGGTGCTGGAATCGATTGGTACTGGTGCTGGAATTGGCTGGCACCGTTGCTTGTTTCGACTGGCACTGGTGCTGGAATTGACTGGCACCGGTGCTGGATTTGACTGGCACTGGTACTGGATTAGCACTGGTGCTGGAAATGACTGGTACTGGTGCTGGATTTGACTAGCACTGGTGCTGGAATTGATTGGTACTGGTGCCGGATTTGACTAGCACTGGTACTGGATTTGACTACCACTGGTGCTGGAATTGACTGGCATGGTGCTGGAACTGACTGACACTTGTGCTGGAATTAACTGGATTTTGTGATTGTTGTTACTGGTAAAGGTGCTGGAACCAAATAGATCTGGCGTAGGCTTCGAATTCCATCAGTGCTTATTTCACTTGACACCGATGCTTGATTTGTTTGACACCAATATTGGTTTCAACCGGCTCTGGTTATTACCTGGAGGGAAACCAGAGCTCGCAATGTCTCTAGTAACATTTTTGACTGACACTAACGATTGTCTGAGCTAGTACTGTTACTTTCCTGCTCTAAATCTAGGAATTTGTCTTGCGTTAATTTTCTATACATGCAGTGATACATAAGTGAACTTTCCTTGAGGTTTATTTTATTTGTTGTTAAATTTGGAGTATTAACTAGTTCCACTAGATAAAGTCACTGAAATATTTTGTTCTGGCTAGCACTACATATTTCTGTTCAGAATCTGATCTTCAGTTTGGCAGATAAGCTAAAACTTCACAAACGCCAACCTGCTATATATATATATATATATATATATATATATATATATATATATATATATATATACACATATATGTATATATATATGTATATATATATATATACATATATGTATATATATATATGTATATACATATATATATATACTGTATATATATATATGTATATACATATATATATATGTATATATACAGTATATGTATATATACAGTATATGTATATATATATATATAATATATATATATACAGTATATGTATATATATATATATATATATATATATACATATAATTTTATATTATTTTTTGTATTAGATACGACCAAGTGTACATCGGAAGAACCTCCCACGATCATGATGAAATAATAAGAATGTATAAGTGTACTTGTCGAGCAGACAGTATGTGTCGTTCATTACGACTGGCATAACAATCTCATGGATTTCAATCAAGTAATTATAGTAAAGAAATAAAGACTGTTAGGTTCAGAAGACTATCTGGAAGCAACGCTTATCCAAGACAATGGCATCGCCGAACACAACGGAAAAAAAGAAAGAAAGAATGTAGCTACGACCATCCCACGGTTGCTATTTCCCAAGCCAGCAATTCACATGACGAAATTCCTTTCAAGGACCCCGACCTAACCAAACCTCAGTGATCATTACCCGTTTCATCAACCAACTACTGGAAATACAATACAGTATTTTGTGTTGTGGTGGGTCGTGGCAAGATGAAGCTTTGGAGTGACTGTAGACATGGGTGACTTAGTGTTAACACGTACAGCATTCCAAGGAGCTACAGCCGAGTGAGGAAATGTTGTTCTATGTCGACACAAACTCGCAAGTATTCAGTCATTCCACTTCACCTCACCACCAACCACCACTGAGTGTTCTTGTATGTCCACAATTAATTAGAAAAAAACTCTCTTTCAGAATAAATTGTTGCCAAAAGTCTTCATTCCTCCAAGCGCCTTTGCTTTCGACATTCTGTTCCCCTTTCCAACATGTCGGTTCTTGTCCGTAGCCAGAAGGTGAATGGAACAATCGACTACTTATGGTTACACGTGCGTGACCACATAACTCAGTCACTTCTAATTCCCTGGGGACGTGCACTGGCCTTGTCGCGACAGAAGTTTCGACACAGGAGACCTGTCATCCAGTACCGAAGGCTCCCCGAGGACCTCTAGCGGCCTTGCAGTCAGTGGCACATTAGTTCCTGTCCGGGCATTTGATGGCCTTGCCTCAGCGAGCTTCGTCGGGAGAGGTGCTGCGCTCTCAAGAGGGGTGATGCAATTTGTGGTTTCCTTGTACACGCTGCCGAAGAACAGTGGCTGCCCTCAGCGACCTTGCAGTGCCCCCCTCCCCCACCCTCATTCCCCCAAAGAAAAAGAAAAGAGGAAGAAGAAGAATCAGAAGAAAAAGGAGGAGAAAGAAAGGAAGAGGGTGTGGAAGGCAAGACTCAGTGACCTTGCGGTGCCTCCGCCTCCCCCCTCTCCCCAAGAGATAAAAGGAGGAAGAGGAAACAAAAGAAAAAGGAGGAAGAAAAGAAGAAAAAGAAACAGAAAGGGAGAAAAGACTCAGTGGAATAATATTGCTCTCAAAGAAAAGAGGGGGAAGATAAACAAAGTTGAGGACTAATAATGAAAAGGGGAAGGTGGGATAGAAGATGAAAGAGAAAGAAAGAGGTGAAAGGAAATGAACAGTGACAAAAGAATAGATAATTGTACCTATATTTTGTTTCTGGATTTCATGCGTTGAGGTTGTGTGTGTATGTCCATACACTGTATTTGTGAAGAAGAATATGTACAATATGTATGATTGTGTGCGTGCGTGCTCGTGAGGTCATGTGCATGAGAGAGAGAGAGGAAAAAAGGAAGAGAGAGAGAGAAAGAAAGAGTCTGTATGTACGCTTTTCTCCGTATATTCGTAAACGTACAAGCGTGCATGCAAGTCCCTTTAATGTACTAAATCGTAGTCTAGTTTCCAATCATCAGTACTATAATGTAGATATTCTATAGATCAGATTCTGAACAAGATAATTTTATTCATCTGAGGAGCAGATTTCGACTTCGAGATAATGTCCCTTCCCCCCAGCCCCCACTTCTTAAGGGAAAGAAATTGTCTGGTGGCAACCATAACTATGTTCATAAAGCTTGTCGTCGTGGTTGAGAGGTTTTGATAGCAACTTATTCATACCGCCATCCCACAGCCACCGCCAGCTATCGAAAGTCACTAAGAGGGATCCCAGACGCCCACTTTCTCTCTCGTGGTTCCTTTGGCTCCTTATCTTATCGTGAACGATGGTCGCTCCCCCGCATGCTCCCCACCTTCCAGTCTGACGGCCGGTCTCTGGTTCAGAAGGGTCTGCCTTGTATGGTTCTAGCTGTTTGGTTCTGCCCGTTTTGTCTGCTTGTCTGCTTCTGTGTTGTCTGCTTCTGGCTGCCTGATTCTGTTTGGTTGGGTTTGTCTAGCTCTAGATGTCTGGGTCTATCTGTCTGCTCCTGTGTATTTTCATTTGTCTTTCTACTTCCACTTATGAGTACCGGGGACTTCCTTTCAACTGAATAAGATCGCCCGCCGACACTTGGAATGGAACTTACGTGTTCATTGTCACAGTGGAAGAGTTTCAGTGGCACCACTTATATATCTCTTCACCGATAACCAGCTCTTCTACCCTTAGAGACATTATTTTGTCGAAGAGCCGGACTCAAAGAAGTGTTAAAAAAGAAATTTAAGGAGAATAACAGAAAGGGTATTAGAATGAAAAGTATATATTTTCTTTAATAAAGACGAGTCTCCAAGGAATGCTGTGTGACTCTGGTCCGTAATGGCGTCACTAAAGACCCTAAATTATTGAAAAGACTCCACAAAATGTTTGCAGCCAATAGTGATGTTGCCCTCAACTGAATGAAGTTATTTGACTAAGACCACGAAAGGTCATTGACCTTCGATGCTGTGTTTGTGTCTGAGGTCCTAACCACTCTGCCAAGGCGGTCTCAGTGTCTCGAGAAGAAACCAAGAAAGATGAAGAGCGTACGCCAGGAGGCGTTGAGTAGAAGCTGTATGCGTTTTGAGGAACGTTGTGACAGGGAACAGTCACTGCTGGGAATCGGAGGGTAGTGCGGGATTCGAACTCCGAACTAAGCGAGTTGCAAGTCCAACACGCCTCCAATGACGCCAAGAAAGCAAATGCAGATCTCAAAGTAACATGCGGTGCCAGTGCCACAACAACACAAGAAGGCACTCAGCTTCCCCCTCTAGTATTAGAAGCCAGTTCTGACAAGCTTCCAAGGAGAGGCCCGAATCATCCACCGCCTTCGTTTCTCTTCCCTCCAATTTACTTGAGCGTAATGACCAACTTGATTGAAGGTTGTCAACGATCTCGCCCCCCTCCCACTCCCACCTCCCCCTCCCACTCCCTCTCCCTCTCCCACCTCCCCCTCCCTTCTCCCTCCTCAACTTCGCACTCCCTCTCCCCTTCCATCCTCCCACCTCACCCTATCACCTCCCACCCCACCCTACCTCCTTCCCCCCTCCCCCCTCGTCATCCCCTCTCGCCCTTGTACTCTCCCTCCCCCATTCCCCCCTCCCTCCACCCTTTAGGGCGTTGACAACTGCTCAGGAGGTGGCTTTCTCAGCCTCGAGTCCCTCTCCCCATCTCCTTTCCCTCTAGTGAAAGTGTTTTCCCCCACCTGAATAAAATTGCCTGGCAGTAGACAGAAGAAATGTGTAAAAGTATGCCTATCACAAACAGAATATATATAGATGTAATATACGAAAGCGCTCTGCTTTGTTTAGTTTCTCTTTCCCAGTGGTCACTCTTGCATAATTGAACACAAGTTACCTGTGTCTCTTATTAACATATATGTATATATATATATATATATATGTATACATATATATATATATGTATATATATTTGCATATATATTTATATTTATAAGCGTGTGATTGATTATTGTTGATCAGAACATGACAAACTAAGAAGTGCCAAAGACTGAAGGACTTCGGGTGCCACGTATTAGTGGCACAGTACCACAAATTTTCCAATTCGAGTGAGATTAAGAAAATGAAACGAATAGAAATAAGTCAGCTTTTGCGACGCCATTCATATTAGACAGTTTACCGAGGTTACGATTTTTTTTATAGGCTGTAAAGATCAAAACGGCATTGAGTTGAAGGCAGAAACCGACCTTGTTGGCGACTTCCTGTTCTCTGCCCACCTCTCTGCTCCACTCCCCTCCGCTCCAGTTGTGATTGATCGCTCGCAAGCAAAAGAAAAAAAATAGTTCGATCAACTTCGACTTCGATAGGTAAACAGTGCGCGCAGACCTGATTTGACTTCGTAGACCTCTCGAACTGACCAAGAGGTTAATCTCCTATGGTTTTCAAGTCCCAGGTCGCCCTCGAACTCTTGAGACCCAATAGTAATCGCAAAAATTAAGTTTGAGTGTGAAGTCGAGTCTCATGATTTGGTGATATCTAGCTGAATTAAGAACCAGCTGTACTGGAAACCACGTGGCACTTCTCCAGCTGTCCTGAAGAACATTACGAAAGTGACGACACGAAGGGGAAGTCTCTGGAAATGGCCTACGCTTCTCTATATGACTAGTAAGTACCGAACTACACCCTGTGACTTTACTCCCTCCTTCCAGGATCCTGTTCCAGCAAGTGTGTTTTTTTTTTTATTCAGATGAGATGGGTTACTGTGGAAGAATAATGAAGAATTTCGTGACTGAGAGGTTAACCACATACTGGTGTGAAACCCCAATGGTTCCCCCTCTTTCCCTTCTCCCCTCCCACAATTTTCCCTCCCCTTATTCCCATACACCTTGATTATCCACCTTTCCTTTACATTTTACCCATCATCTTTTCCTTAATCCTCCCCTCCCCGTTCCTCTCATCTTCTCCCTTTTCTCCCTTTTCCTTTCTTCCACTCCCGGCTATCAACTCTCTAC
>NC_134811.1:14187272-14192272 GCF_046742065.1 Oratosquilla oratoria
CCTCCCCCCCTCTTCTTCTTTTCCTCTCTTCCTTCTCTTCCTTCTCTCTCACTTTCTTTAACCTTCATAGCTCTTTACTTGTAATTCAGTCTTCCTCCTTGCCTCCCACTTTCTCCTCCTCCCTCCACTCTTCCACTCCCTCGCCGTATGGAGTATTTACCGCATAGCTTTTATGCAGTCAAAGATTTAAGAACCTGTAGTGAAACCCCTACGGACCAGAGCCACGAGGGTGAGAGACTAGTCTCCACTCAAAAAGAAGAAAAACAAGAAAGAAAGAATTATGATAATTTCTTAATTCCATTGCTGCTTTACGACTCCACTTCTTCGGTGCGATATTGTCTCTGATTACTGGTAGCCGGTTTTGTTTTTTGTTTTCTCCCTCCTTCCTTCCCCTTCCTCTCTCCCTTCCCCTCCAGTGGTGGTGCCAGGGCCAAGCTGGCACCGACAGCCTCCCCCCGACCGTCACTTATTTTATCTTCTGTGCGCGCGTGCGTACACACACACACACACACACACACACACACACACACACACACACACACACACACACACACACACACGCATGGTCCTGTACCTTTCCTGTGACTGTCACTTATTTTTTGCTTCCTCCTCCTCCTCCTCCTACTCCTCCTCCTCCTCCTACTCCTCCTCCTCCTCCTCCTCCTCCTCCTCCTCCTCCTCCTTCTTTTCGTTCTTCTCTTCTCCCTTCTCCTTTCCTTGTTTTACTCTTTGTCGTCCTCCTCCTTTCTCCTCCTCCTCCTCCTCCTCCTCGATTTCATTTCCCTCTTTCTCCACCCCACTTCATCATATTTTTTTCCTCCTCTTTTTCATATTTTCCTTCTTTTCTTACTATTCATAGTCAACATTATTATCATCATCGTCATCAGTTCCCTCGTCTTCTAACCCGTCCTGCTTCCCTTCTGTCCCTCCTCCTCCTCCTCCTCCTCCTCCTCCTCCTCTTCCTCCTTCTTTTCTTCCTCCTCCTCTTCCTCCTCCTACTTTCATATTCCGTTTTTTGTCTGAGTCAACTTGCTTGTGTCGACTTGTTTAAGGCCAACGACGTAAAATGCTTGGCTGGCAAGTCCATGTACAGCGCTGTGCAAAAGTGAAGCAACACCAGTCCATAAGGTTTCGTTCGTTATCGTCCTTTTATGGAGAGACCTGGCAACCCCGTTGTGATACAACGTTGAACTTGCTGGAAGAGTTGCCAGATAGCACCTTAAGGGAGTGATAGCGGACGAAACATTATGAATCGAGTATTTCTTTTGAACTGATGAACAGTCAGGATTTAAAGTTACCTTGCGTTCTAATGCTTAAACTTTAGTAAATCCCATAAGCTCAAAAAAATAATATTCTATTAGTTAGAATACAATCTTAATTATATTTGTTTGACCATTCACAGTTGGAAGGTTATGTATAGATTTTATTTTTTAGCTACAACCATTTCCTAATTCTTCAAACCTATGGGGGACATTCATCAGTTAAGTAGGACGAGACTATCGCCGTCGCTATGCTGCTTTCTGAGACCGTCAGTTAGGTTAGGTTAAGTTAGTTTAAGCTAAACTAGACTAGGAGAAACTAAGGTTGGTAAGGTTAGGGAAGTTAAAAAAAAGGCTAGACTATGATAGGATAAGAGTTATTGGTAAAAACGGTTTGTAGGTTATAGAATACTATAATAACGAAAGCGATACAAATCGAATATTGCATATTATTTACATAGAGTGAAGGCAATATCGTCATCACGGCGATACTCTCGTATCAATTTACCCTTCCGTCTCCCTTAGATACAGTGACGTAGCTTCCTAATATTGTATTTCTTTGATTCACCAGCGCTTCTGTCCCCAAAAATATCGCCTTTTTATAGAGAAGTTGATAGATCTTTGTCCTGGGAAGGGGAGAAGGAAACTGGATCTTAATGGACATTTCAAATCAGCCATTTGCCTATGGAATCCTCTGAAAATTTCTAGGATATTTTCATATGGAGTGTATAAAACAGCCTCCTTCTACAACCTCCCGCTACAACCTCCTCTTGCAACCGGCACCCACAACCTGCCCCCACAGCCTCACGCTACAACTTTGCACAATATTTGCCTCTCATAATCTACAACTACAACCTACTACTACAATCTTCCACTGTAACCCTTTTCTATAATCTTCCGCTTCAGTGTATTGCTACAACTTTCTGTAACCTCCCACGAAATTCATCAATATATGTGTACAACCTACTGCTACGAAATTCTACAAAAACAAACAACAAAAACCTATCTACCCCCTCCCTCCCTCCCTCCTTCCCTCCGTCCTGTACCTCCCTCCCTCCTCTCCCTCCTCTACCTCCTCTCCCACCCTCCCTTTTACCCATCTTCCTCCCTCTGTCAACCACACACTCACTCTCTCCCTCCAACCATTCTCCCCCTCTCCCTGCCTCTCACGCCCCTCTCACGTCGAGTTCTCACTCCCACATATCCCTCGCACGCCCACAGCTGTCTCGCTCCCTCACTTCCTCACGTCTAGCTGTACTCCCCATCCCGTTGTGTGCTGGACTCCCTTCAACCCTGCCGACACAAGGCACCTGGAGTGCCACCACATCAATAACGTCTCTTTGCAAAGAGCGAATAAAGACCAAAATCCTCTTTTCTTCAGGGGCGGGGGACGGTTACTGGAGACAAGCGAGTTTGGTCCTTGGGGCAAGGGGCTAGAGAGGCTAAATTCACGTACCAGAGACTCAAGGCTGGAACATGTTATCCTTGGATGGGGCACGTTGGATTGGTGGTGGTGGTGGTAGCGGTTGTGGTAGGGGTGGTTTAGAGGGTGGTGGAGATGGTGGAGGTAATAGTGATGGAGAGTGGTGGTGATAGTGGAATTAGGAACGATGGAGAGAGGGATTGGTGGTGGTGATAGTGGTGAGGCATTGGAGAAGGTGTAGGCTGTAGTAGTGGTGATGGTGGTATTGGTGTAAAGAATGGTGAGAATGGTGGTTATAGTTGAGGCTGTGGTGAGAAGGAACAGTTTTATGTTTTGGTTATTATGGTGGTGGTAGTGGTGGAGATGGTGATGATGATGATGATGGTGGTGGTGACGTGTTTGGTGTTGATATGCATAGTGATGAACGTAGTTGGTTACTGACGTGTATGATGATGTGACGGGCGTGATGGTGATGACGTAGGTAATGGAGACGCATTAGGTAACACGCACTTCGATGTAGGAGGAAGCAAAAAACGAAAAACTAGATTTTAAGAATTCAAAGACAATGATGACGTCATTGAAATATTTCAGCAAATGTCCTTTAAGAGTCTCGTATTCTACCTGAGATCCTTCTCTTCCCTCCCTCCCCATCCTCCCCTCCTTCTCCTCCTTCCCCCTCTTCCCCCTTTATACCCCCTGACCCACTCCACATACTCATAAACATCTCCTCAAACACCTGAAGGTTCCCCTAAGCTGAATTAATTCGTCTGCAACCAACCAAAATAAAAAATAAAGAGTCTAGGAGGTTCTGGAAGTTCACAACATTCCATTTGATACAGAGAACTTGCACGTACACAGAGAGGCTTTTTCCCCCTAAAAGAGGGGCAGCCGAATCAAAGCATGAACGTCCCACATTCATGCAAAACCTCATTCATACTTTACATGTAATTATATTGTTACATTACTGCATAATTGCTCTTCATAGTCCTCTTCTTAATTGTGTAATTGAATATCAGCTTGGTTTGATATATACATATATATATATACATATATATATATATATGTATATACATATATATATATAGAAGCATAGAGCGAAACCGGTCAGGAATAAACTCAGTAACTCGGAACTAGACCCGTGACTTCTTTTTCCACCTTCATATATATATATATATATATGTATATATATATACATATGTATATATGTATATATATATGTATGTATGTATATATGTATATATATACATATATATAGAAATATATATATATATATATATATGTGTATGTATATGTATATGAATCCACTCGTGAGAAATAGTTATCTTGTAACATTAGTGTATAATTGCTCTTCAAAGACCTGTCCCTGAATTTAGCTTTGTAATTAATATTCAGTGTGAATGAATATGTATATATATATATATATATATATATATATATATATATATATATATATATATATATATATATATATATATATATATATAGTCTTGCAGTGAAAGATTTCATAGATTAATTTTTAAGGACACAACAGGCTCTGGAAGATTATTAATATAGTTTTAGGTGGGATTAGGAAAACAAGTGTTTTACAGCCGTCCCAGATAGGTGTAGGACAAAGAATCACCACACAGATGTTCTGTTTTAATAGAGTTCACACCTTCTGTATAGTTCATCACGCAGGTGTGTGAAGGTGTCGAGTTCTTCCAGGTGTGTCTGGATGAGGTGTTCCTGTTATGTATGATTTGCAGGTGTTTAACATATTTGTTGTATGCAGGTGTTTTGTACAAGTGTTAGGTTGCGTGGTTCGTTTTGTGTGTTGATATCAAGGATCATGTTTGGACGCTAAATGGAGAGGAGAGAGGAAGGTGACCCATGTAGCTGCTGTACACAGGTGTTAAGAACAGGTGTTAATTCTACATGTTAAGGGTGCACATGTATTGTAATAGTCCTCTCATCACTCCACTTTCCCTCCACATTTCCACATTGACCCTCAACTCCATTTCTTTATCCCTATTTCCAACCTCCTTCCTACCCGCTCTCCTCCATATCTTGCTTCCACATCTACCCTCCACCTCCTACCTCCACCTCCTGCCTCCACCTCCCCTTCTCCCTGGACCTCTCAACCCTTCCTCCTCTTTCCACATCCTCCACCTACTCCACTGTTTACATTATATTGTAAACCCGTTACTTTTCCACCCGACTTAGATTCCTACTTCTCCTCCTCCTCCTCCTCCTCCACTTAATCCACCTACTCCAACTCCACCTCTGCCTCCACGTCCACATCTTGTTCCTCCATTCGCTGCCTCACTTCCTTCCAGAAT
>NC_134811.1:14197272-14202272 GCF_046742065.1 Oratosquilla oratoria
GACAGCTCACAAACGGCGACTGTTCCCTTGCTTCTCCTAGCCAATGAACAGAAACATCATACTCCCACAACACAAATAACAATCCATTGCTTCTTCCCGGAGAGGTCTATGAGAAGACAGTAGAGGAGCGATGCCGGTTTCCACAGGGCGCGGTTTTCGGTAAGAGAAACTCGAGACAACGATGATTAATTTCCCTAATGACTGGTTCAGTTCTTGACGATCTGTGAGCGCCGTCGTTAAACGCAGCCATTAAGACCCAGAGGTGTCAGAGAGATGTGGTGCAGAGCTAGAAGGAATGAGTACTTAAGCATTTGGGCGAAGATAACGTTGGGTGCTGTGCAAGCTAGGCTAGCTATGCGATCTACGTGGATGTGGAATTTATTTTTGTATTATGTTCGTCTGGGTTGTTCAAACCGGATGTGATGCTATGTAAATAAAAAGATAGGTGAATAAATACATGATTAAATAACTAGATAAATGAATGAATCAATCGATCAATCATTCAATCAATCAATCAATCAATTAATCAATTAACCAATCAATAAAAATGTTTCAAGACCACGTGGCTCGCATAGCTTGCCTACTTCGTTTAACATCTAGCGTGAATCCGCTTTAGTATTCAGTCTATTTGCCATAGCACCTTACTCAGCAAATCATATATTCATTAAACATTAGTACCATACTCTCCAAATTGAAGTGCTATGCTCATCCACACCATACTTACCAAACCAAACTACTATACTGACCAAAACACACCATATCCTATAGAAATGCACCAAAATTTACTCACACTACCATAACAGAGAAACAATCTTGTTCCGGTAAATAAGGACTGTTATGGACCATAGTGTACCACCATTTCTATCCTTATGGAGGATAATCTCGGGTCTCCAGAAGACAAGCAAGAACACTGGGTGAACAATTGGGTGGGGGTTTCAGTCGATGATAAGACGAATCATGCAATGATCAAAAGTAGGGATCACGACTACCCAGCAGTAGATGGCCGTGGGGCAGTGATGTCCTTGCCCACAGATGCTGCTAGGAAACACGCCCCAGGGGCTTCACCTTGCTCCTACGTAGAGCGGGGCGAAATATGTATGGATAAAATGGATTTTTGAAAAATGTTTCATCACGAGGCAAAAATCTTGACAACATTTCATGTTAAAAAAAAAATGGAACTGATCAACTTTAATCTGGCTGTCGATGTCGTCCGTGTATACCTATTATTAACTTCGATGACGAATTTGGGATATTCTTTCTATATGCCTTCAGGTGATTTTATTCAGCATTGGGCAACGCAAGAGGGAGAGAAAGAGGATAATGTGAAGTGAAGAATTACTGCGATCAACCATTACCTTGGAGAGATGAATGATTACCTCGGCCATCTTGGGCAAAAATTGTGGGTCCAATTTTTTTTTTTTTTTTTTTTTTTTTTTTTAGGCTGCGGTAGGGACAGACTGCCTTGGCAAAAACGAGACCCACTGAAGCCACAAACAGTTCAAAACGATAGTTCACAGGGATGACAGGCTCATAACACACATGTATGTATACATACATATATATATATATATATACATATATATATATATATATATATATATATGTGTGTGTGTGTGTGTGTGTGTGTGTGTGTGTGTGTGTATGCAGCCTTGTGTAAGTGCACTCGCGTGCGTGCGCATATACATCCATGCGTATACATACCTACGTACATCTGTGTGCGCGCTTGCTCCCACACCCACCATCTACAAAGAATCCAACAAAAACACGCTGACTAAGGCCACGTGGGCGGTTTTTCCTGTGGTTGAGGAAGAACGCCTGTTTGGCCTTACGTGAGGACCCAGGTCCTCTGGATGTCCAACCCAACCCCCTCTCAAACCCTCCACCCCCATCAATTCAAGTCCACCTTTAAGGCGACGTAATTGGACATCTAATGGAACCTCCGTATAATGGACAAAGTCACCTTAGGGTAGGTTTGTACCCAGAACGCCTACTGCATCCGGGGACTACCCCAAGAACCCAGTGAACATCCGGGGTCCTCCTCCTCGAAGAGGGCGTCCTCTGGGGTCGCCAAAGAAGTCAAGGACGTGTCTTGCGAAGAGCCAAGGCTTCTAAGGGACAACAGTGTTCCTCTGAGACAGGGTCGGCTGTATATGCAGATTATGATAATTACTGTTGAAGACAAGTGCGCTGGTCGCGTAATCGGAAGTTTCCTAGTGTTGCATTTGCTTAGTTACGGGTTCGAATCCCGCTCTTCTCTCCGGTTCCCAGTAATGACTGTTACCTGCCCTCTACGCGGAAGAGCCTGACTGAAACCTTAAGCATTAGCCGGAATTAGATCTGTAGATTACGTCATCAGAGCGAAAGGATGAAGTCAATTAATGACTCGAATTCCTTTGCGAAGAGAATTTGATTCCTTGCGGCCAACTTGAGGATAAGTTCATTAAGAATGACTCACCTAAGAGGGAGGTTTTCAAGGATGAAGTGCTTGAAGACGAGGTACTAGGTACTTAGGACGATGTACAAAGTACTCGAGAACAAGATCCTCGAGGATGACGTACGAAATGTTTGAGGACGAGGCACGAGGTACTACAGTACAAAAGACTTTAGAATAATTTACATGATGAGAAGGACCTTAGCCCCTGGACAGCGAAAGAAATCAAAGGACGAGACATTCGAGATTAGCATCTGAAGGATGAACCTTTCAAAGGAAAGCCACTCAAGGACGAAGTGCTCAAGGTCGAAGTTTAGCCTTTGGGAGACGCATGCCAGAAGCCTCGAAATAGGACATGACCACGGATGTTAGTTGGAGGGCTTCGAGGAGGAGGAGGAAGAGGAGGGGTAGAGGTCGAGTAATTTTTGTCTCGCTTGAAAGGACTCGTTTGGACACCTTCGAGAACGTTGTTGTTATTGTTGTTCTTGTTCTTGTTATCACTGTTGTAGTTTCGTTGTTTATCTGTTCTTGTTCTTGTTGATGCTTTTTTTAGGGGGTTCATCGACAGTTTGATCATTATCGTTCTCGACTTCGTCTTTGTCATTGTGGTCATCGTCAACGTCATCGTCGCCGACATATTTGTCATCGCCAACATCATTATCGTTTTTGCACCTCTTCTTCCACTCCTCTCCGCCCCTCTTCCTCCTCCTCCTCCTCCTCCTTCTCTTTCTCCTCCTACTCCTCCTCCACCTCCTCCATTTCAATCAGTTACATAAAAGCTTTACACTATAGCCCAGATTCCAAAATTGGACTCGCCCTCTGTCGCGGACCAGAACCAACTAATCCTTTCCATTTCAAGAGTCTCTTTATCCGATTAGATTCGTTTGGACATGGCCAGGGCTTACTTTCTGAAGTGTTCCAATAAGCTGAAAGAGCTCTGGAAGCTGTTTCAGCATTTTCAGTCCCGTCCACGCCTCTCGACTGAACAGCTCCCATCCGCCGTTGGCCAGAACAAAGTGTATAAAGGGTTAGAGCTGGAAGTCGATGTCCTTGTTTTCTCATTCCGAAGGTCGTCTCTTTTCCACTGAATGAAATGTTTCTTTTTCTTTAGCAACTCTTTCAGAACAATTGGTCAATGGAGCCCCTAAATTTCGCAATGTGTTGATTCTATTGTCATTTATTTTTGCTTCCCTTCCTCCTCTCCCCCTTATGCTCCCTACTCTCCCTTCCTCTCTCCCTCCCTCTCCCTCTCCTTCTCATACTCTCCTCCTCCTTCTCCTCCTTCTCCGTCTCCGTCTCCTTCCCCCTTTCCCTCTTTCCTTCTCTCCCTCTCTCCCTCTCTCCTTTTCCCTTTCCCTCTACCTCTTCACCTCCCCCTAATCCTCTCCCTCCCCCCCTCCCTCTCCCTCTCCCTTTAGTGTTCAAGCTGTTAATGTTTCGGATGGGGAGAACGAGGGAGAATATAAGAGGAGAGGTGAAAAGAAAAGGAAGAAGGAAGATAGAAAATAAAGGGTTAATGGAAAAAAGAAAGAGTAATGAATAAGAATAAGTAGGAAATAACGAGGAAAATTGTTAGAATACAACCGGGAGACAGCGATAGGAGATTGTGTTGAGGTTATTGAGGAGAATGAGGCGGTGGAAGTATAGGAAGGGATGGTATGATTGGGAGGAGAACGGAAAGGGTGATGGAGATGGAAGGGGAGGGGAGGGGAGGGGAGTAGAGGGGTGGGGAGGGGAGGGAAGCACATGACCTGGCCGGAGGCGTAAAGCGATGGGCAAGGTTCATAGTGGTGGTTGGAGGGGAGGGGGTGGGCAAAGATTTTTTTTTTTTTTTTCGAAATTCGGGAGTGAAGAATCACTCCCACGGGCTTTGTTTGAGCCCGTGCGGTGGTGTTTAAGAGGGAGGAAAAAGGGTAGTTGGGAGGAGTGAAGAGGAGGTAGGGAACGAGAGGAGAGATTCCTAAGCTTACGTAGCGGTACTCAGGTTGAATAAGGAGAAGGAGTTAAGAAGTAGGAGGAGGACGAGGAGGAGGAGGAGGATGGAGATTAAAATTAACAGAAAAAATAGGAGGAGAAGGATGAGGATAAAGAAGGAAGAAAAGAGAATAAGAAGAGGAAGAGGAGGACAATGGAAAACGGGAGTAAAAGAAGGAGGGTATGGAAAGAGAGGAGTGGAGTGAAGGAGAAGTGAAGAAATAAAAGGGTTGGAGGAGAAAGTGGAAAATTAGGGGTGTACTTTATATATAAAGTCTTTCAAAAATATTTCATTCATCTATTCATTTGATTGCCAGGACGAGGGTTTAGCTGGTCTAAAAGTTGTAGCTCGTCTTTCCACTCCATTACCTCCATCCCCTCCATCACTATAGCCACCACCATCACAGCCAACTCTACCACCACTATCACCACCCTCACCATCACTCCCACCATCACCACCACCACTGCCACCATCACCACCACCACTGCCACCAGCATCACTATCACAGACAGCTTTACCACCACAACGACAGCCACGTCTACCAAAACCACCTCAGCCACTACCAGCAGCACCTCCTTTACCGCAAAAAAGGGC
>NC_134811.1:14207272-14214772 GCF_046742065.1 Oratosquilla oratoria
TCATTCTTATGTTCTTATGTTCATATGTTAATCTCGTCAACTTTATTCAGCCAAGAATAATCCCCCACAGTCAAGGCGTTACAACCGATAGGTAGGGTTGTAGCTGTTGTGACGTAATAGACGATAACCAGATACATACGGGAGAATGCACACATGTACGCTTGGAAGTGGATATGCAAGCATTCACACAAGTACACATAGACATACACACACGTGAACATACACACACACACGTGAGCATACACACACACACACACACGTGAGCATACACACACACGTGAGCATACACGCACACACACAAAAAAAACACAATACACAGAGAAAGTACACACACGCAATACACACACACACACACGCACAGACTCACACACACACACACACAAACACAATACACACACAACGTATACACACGCAATACACACACACGCACACACACACGCACACACACACACACACACACACACACACACACACACACACACACACACACACACACACACACACACACACACACACATGGAGAATCCACATACAAACTTGTATCTTAAGTTTATTTTATATAAAAGTCACGAAGACGATAATTGCACGTTAGTTTTGCGTGATGATACTAAAAACGGGCTGCTAGATACTTCTGTTTCTAACTTTGTGCGCACTAGATGGGATACCTGGGGACCAGACTCGGTACAGGTGAGGAGACGAGTGACCTACATCCGGGCCCGACTTGGTAGACCTACTGTGTATGGATGGGCACTGGTCCAACAATGGTCCATTTTATTTTTGTTTTGAACAAAGATTCTGTCTAATTTCACATTCCCAGTGGGAACAGCGTATTTATGCATGGTTGGATGTGTGAAAGTTAAACCTTCTAGACAATGCGGCAATCTTTAGATTCGGTTTAGGTCCGTGGTGGACTATGTTGTTAAAATTGGACGTCGGATTAGAGAATGTGTGTTGGCGTTTCTGAGAAGTTGAAGGTCACAAACAAGAGAACCCCATTTCACGTCCAAGGGTTACGGACGAAATAAAGAAAAATTGTCTGTCTGTTGTCAGATTAAAATAATTATATGTAAGTCCCTGATTTTTATTTATTTATTTAGCGTTAAACTTATATTGTCTGTCAATTACAGTACTTTTCAAGGCTTGTTGGCGTTCACTCGATGTTTTATATCAATTTTGGCTGGTTGCAACTTGCTTTTGGTTATCATTATTAGAATAAAATAATAAAATCATCTCACAGTTTTTGATTGTCAGCGTTGGTCATTTTTTGTTAACAAAGTAAAGCCTAATACCTGTGCCGTCAAATGACATCAAGTCGTTTAAAATTTTCACCGAAAGTAGCTGGTTGACTAGTGCAGAAAGATATTTTTTTTATATAGCCTTTATGCATAAACAATAGAGGAGAGAAGATGTAGATTCCAGTCATCTATAAATCCTCTTTTATCTTGGAGATTCCCCACAGATCCATCCCCTTTCCTTAAGAACCTTGAGTTCGTGCATCCATTCGTCTCCGTCGGCCGATTATCGTGCATCTGACAACACTTGGAGCACTTTCACTCGCAGGCGTACCAACTAAAATGGGAAAATTCAAAACACCCCCGTGATCTTTGGATCTCCAGAAATGTTTTCTCTCCATTTCAGGTGAAGGAGGAAAAAGGGAAAACTGAAGATGAAACTAGGTTTCTAGAGGTGGAAAATAAGATTCTAGGTTCTAGATTACGTGAAGAACGAACCTGGTTTCGTGATGTATTCTCCCACGAGTTGTATGACATCGAGGTCGCATTGCTCCCTCCTTAGGGCCCTCAAGTCGTCCTTCCCGGGGCTGTCTGGCGAGATGGTTGCCCCCTCCTCTTCCTCCTCCTCCTCCTCCTCCTCCTCTTCCTCCTCTTCCTCCTCCTCCTCCTCCTCCTCTTCCTCCTCTTCCTCCTCCTCTTCCTCCTCCTCTTCCTCCTCTTCCTCCTCCTCCTCCTCTTCCTCCTCCTCCTCCTCCTTCTCCTCCTCCTCCTCCTCATTCTAATCGTCATCCTCCTCCTCCTCCTCCTCCTAGTCCTCCTCCTCCTCCTCCCCTCCTCCTCCTCGTCCTCCTCCTCCTCCTCATTCTAATTGTCATCCTCCTAGTTTTCCTCCTCCTCTTCTTCCCCCTCCTCCTCCTCCTCCTCCTCATTCTAATCGTCATCCTCATCCTCCTAGACCTCCTCCTCTTCCTCCCCCTCCTCTTCCTCCTCCTCCTCCTCCCCCTCCCCCTCCTCCTCGTCCTCCTCCTCCTCATTCTAATCGTCATCCTCATCCTCCTAGTCCTCCTCCTCCCCCTCCTCCTCCTCGTCCTCCTCCTCCTCCTCATTCTAATCGTCCTCCTCATCCTCCTAGTCCTCCTCCTCCTCACGTTCCTCCTCTTCCCTCTTCTCTTCTTTTTCTCCTCCTCCTCCTCATTATCTCCCTCCTTTATCTATTTTCCTTTTATTCCTACTCCTTTCCCTCTCTCTCCTCCTCCTCTTCTTCTGCCTACTCCTCCTCTTTCTCCTTATCTTCCTCATCCTCTTATTCCTACTTCTCCTCTTCACCTTCTCTTCCTCCTCCTCATCCTCCTCTTCTCCTTCCTACTCATTCTTATTCTCATTCCCCTAACCTTTTCTCTCTTCTTCCCTGTGCTGATACTAACTTACTTCTTCATTCTCCTTTTATTGGACTTTCCTCCTTATCTTCCTCTTCTTCATTCTCCTTACCCTTCTCCTGATCCTCCTCCTCCTTCTTCTTATTCTCCTCTTCATCTTCTGTCACCATCGTTTCCTTCAACACCTACATAATAACCTCGAACAACACCCACGCCAGACTTCAGTGTCAACACCTAACGACACCTCTACCGCACCTGTCTCCATAGGTGTTTCAGCCTCTTCATCTGTGTTTATAGTGACATCGTCATTTTATCCAGAATCACAATCTTCACCACCATTATCACCACCAACACTGTCCACCACAATTATCATCAACCACGACCGTACATTACCACCGTCCACCACCCCACAGCCAACACAGACACCGTACAGCCACCACACAGCCGCCTCCGCCACCGCCACCGCCGCCGCCACCTTTCCCTCCTGTAAAGTAATCAGCGCGGTGCTGCCGCTGAATCTCAATGAGCGATGGGGTGGGTGAGCTCGCTTTTCCTTGATCATCGTTATCGGCGCTGCTACAGGTAACACCATCCAGGGACGTGTTTGGGGCAGACCACTGGCCATAGTTCGTCGAATTAGTTCTTCTCTTTCTTCCTATTCTTCTTTTCTTTCTTCTTCTTTTTCCTCTTCCTGATCCTCTTTTTCCTCTTCCTCTACCTTCCTCTTCATCTTTTTCCTCTTCTTCCTCTTTTTCATCTTCTTATTCTTCTTCTTCCTCTTTTTTCCTCTTCTTTTTCTTCTTCTTCGTCAGTGGCAGTGACAAATGTGGTTGTGGCGTTGGTGATGGTGGTGTCTGGATGATTACCTGACTGTCTTCTCGTCTGTCTGCCAAGCTGTGCGTCTGCTTGTTCACCAACTTTAATAAACAACACAACCCTCAGTACATAAAATCTAAAAAGATATGTAGACATAATAGAATATTTAAAGCCCAGAGTAGCTCTAATTAGGTTTAATTAGGTTTAATCCTGTTCTAAAATGAACAAAATAAACAGCCAAAACAAAAGAACGTAAAGAACGTATCCACAACTTGCTCACTACTTGCGGCGTTGAACTCACTAAGGCTATGCAACATTGTGCAACGCCGTAGCTTATGCTTTGCTGTTCACGATGTTCAGCTGTTCGTGTTCAAATGTTCTTCTATCCTCCTGTTCACGGGGAAACAAGTACATGACGACGCAGAACATTACTCTTGTTACTTGTTCAACACTCCCTCACCCACGGTCGCTGTTCACCCCACTCCCTGTGTTCAACACCCCAAGCCACTTATTAGTAAACATACTCTGTTTTGCAATATTGAACAACATTGGCTGTCTTGCAACAGTTCCTAACGATCTACAAATAGATTGACCGAGCATGTACATATGCATGTGTACATGTGTGTGTGTACATGTGCGTGTTCATGGATATGTCTGCGCATGCGTGTTCGCATATGCAGTTTTCTGAGTTAATGTGTGTGTGTGTGTGTGTGTGTGTGTGTGTGTGTGTGTGTGTGTGTGTGTGTGTGTGTGTATACGTGTGTTTGTGTGTGTGTTCGTGTGTACTTATGCACAGTAAGTATACGTACAAGGATATTAGGCACCAGACAGTTCCCAAAGCGCTTTGGCGCCGCTCCAAAAATACTGTCACGTGACTATAGTGTGTCATGTTTGATGTTACGCCTGACATCACAATCAAACATGACGTTATATGTGACGCACACTATGTCACAAATTATTAATGTATAAACTCACACATTAGCCACATGACGTCACACAACGTTGTACGTGACGTCACAGTGACGTCAGACATATGGTGTTAGACATATAGGTGACGTGATCAAATGAAGCGTGACGTAGTGTGACTTCATGAAGTGAGATACGATAACCTGTGTCATCATCTAAATTGCCTTGTTACGCATGACGTGACGCAATGTAATTTGAGGAAATAAGCCTGGGCGTAATGAGGTGTGATGTAATCTATGAGGAGCACGAGAAGGAAGCGCTGGAGCTACACGTCAACTCACGCGTGACGTGTCTTGTATCACGTGCATGTGCACGTGAAAGTACAAGCGTACCATTAGATATTGCCGCAAGGTGATTGATGTCTAAGCATTTCGCTCATGGGGGTATAACAATTGTCATTCATGTACGAACCTTTTTGAAAATTAATGTAGCACATAGTATCACGAATGTTTTTATTGATAACAAATGAGATATCGTCAGATGGCATTAGATAAAGTTTATATATAACTCACCTCCCAATAAGAAAATTTAAATAAATTTGTCTTACTGCAATAATATCTTCAAATCCTATTAATTTGCTTAAAGTCAGTAAGCAGCTTTTGGTCCTAATTCCTTTTTGTTTTATTTTGTTTAATTCTACTTCATTTTTTCGTATTTATTTTATTTTTATTCTATTTTATCTTATATTGTTTTATTTTGCTCTTTTATCTCATTTTATTTTGTTTAATCTATTCTAATCTTACTTCATTTTTATGCTAATATTTCATTTTTGTTTTTTTTATCTTTAGTGTAATGTCATCTTTCTTCTTTTCAGGTTGGTGGCTTCTATTTTGCTTCTCGATGTCGCTTTCTACGATTGGTCTCCAAAAGTCAGTCGAGTTAAATCCTTTCCATTTCTTGTATACAGTATGTAGATTTAGCATGCGTACACAAACGCACCCATACACACATATATTAACCTCTTTGAGACTTGAGACCTGGTCACACATTCAAGATTCTCGTCAAATGTTGTGAATATGAAAAACTAGATGACGACTTAGCTTACAGTATTTTAGACTTCGCAAGCGACAATTCAACCAAGTGTCTTATATTCGTGCAGATTTAACTTCTCTTATTTTGTCATTCAGCCTCTCAATATAAGACGTAAAGGTGATTTGACATTTGGGGATTCGAAAAATTGAATATTGTAACCTAAGTCGTTTCTACTCAAGCGAACTCGCCTAAGACTCGTAGGTGTGACAGGGGCATTAACTCCCCTCCACCACCTACCAATTTGTCCTCTCGTCCCCTCTCCTCACCTCACCTCTCCTTCTCGCCCCTGTTTTCTCTCCTCTCCTCTCCTTTCTTCTCCCCTCTCCTCCTCTCCGCTCTCTTGTCCTTCCCTCATCTCCAGTTCATTCTCCTTCCTTCCCTTTCCTTCCTTTTCCTTCCCTTCCTTTTCCCTCCCTTTCCTTCCCTTCCCTTCCCTTATCTTCCCCTCCTTTACCTTCCGTGTCCCTCCTCTTGCCTCCTCTTTCTTTCATGTCCCATTTTCTTTCCTTCCCCTCTTTCTCCTTCCACATTTATCTTCCACTTGAGGACGGTTATGAAAATCCTGATTTTCTTTTTAATTTGTCGGGGGAACTTTTCTGTTGTTATCAATTTGAAGTAGCTATGCACTTCCCCCACCTTTCGCCTTCGTTCCCAGAATAACGATATTTCCCGTTAGTTTTCGTTCAGACTGAGTTGGGTTGCCTTCGCTCGTACATTTCATTCTGAAACGTTCAAACCTGTTCGTTTCGACTTAGGCCTCAACTAACGATTTTTTAGATCTCTTAATTAGAAAACGAATGCACAAAGGAAATCGGTGACTCAACCCCGGTAGAAGCATTTACGTTCTCTCTTGACGGACATAATAGAAAATGGGATTTTTTTTTTTTTTTTTTTTTTTTTTATTAATTCAACGGCACGAGTTCTCTTCTCGGATCATGGTCAGAATGATTGATAGAAAGAAGAAAAATGTAAAACGAAAAAGATCTTCGCACAAAAGTCGCTTTGAACAAAGGAAGCAGAAAAAAATGAAAATGAAATACCTTTAGTGAAATTGATATTTTGACGACAAACATTCAATTCAATTGTTCAGTTTTCAACGCAAATATCTGATACCGTTCGAAAGATCCTGTCTAGGAATTTTCTATGACTTCGTATGTGTATCTAATTGGTTTAGCAATGACAAGCCTCGTTGGTATAAACAGAGATACTAGTCGCGTGCCTGAGTAGTGTGTCGTAGTATCCATTTTTTAACACTAATCCTATTCTATACTTACTTTAAGAGATATTTACTACTTCACTTCCAGAGCCATGGCGTATCAAAATTCTAAAAACGCTTTTTTCGTTTAACACACAAACGCATATATGCATATGTAGGACATACTAATCATAAATCACTCTTCATTTCAATAAATTTAAATGATGATATACAGGAAAAAAACGAAAATACATGAAAATTAAATTGATAAAAACAATTGAAGAGCCAAACAGGAGCAAAATTTATTTTGGATTCAAACTGGAAAAAAGGAGGGAGGTCGGAGAGGAGCACCCAAAGAGTGCACTGACCACAAAACCAACATTGCTGGAAGCCGTTAAGGCTCTTGTGCCAACAAGTGGTCATCTGTTGCCACGAGTGTGACCTCCTGCATGCACGACTGAAGAGAACAAGACCTCAGGAGAGGCCTCTTGATCGCTAAAGACTTGAGTCTTTCTTTTTCCTTCTCGCGCGCGGGGTCTTCTTCGGGGTCTTCCACCTCTTCTGCTCTCTCTCTCTCTCTCCTCCTCCTCCTCCTCCTCCTCCTCCTCCTCCTCCTCCTCCTCCTCCTCCTCCTCCTCCTCCTCCTCCTCCTCCTCCTCCTTCACCTCCTCCTTCACCTCCTCCTCCTCCTCCTCCTTTGTTCTTCCTCACTCATCCTTCTCGCTCGTTCACACACTCATACACTCATACATACACATGCGCGCGCGCACACACATACCCTCATAAATATATACATATACATACACACATATATACATACCATACACACATACGGACTTACATACATACATATGTATACACGCATATATACATATACACACAT
>NC_134811.1:14217272-14247272 GCF_046742065.1 Oratosquilla oratoria
CAAACGCTCACACGCACGCAGACACGTGCACACACATATATACATATGTATATGTGCAAATATATATATATATATATATATATATATATATATATATATGTATATATCGAGTGTGTGTGTGTGTGTGTGTGTGTGTGTGTGTTTGCGTGTGTGTGTGCGTGTTTTCCAATAAAGTTGCCGAACAGATTGTAGTTCTCCAATTGTGTCGAATCATTTCCATCACACCACGTTTTCCTTTTCTTTGCTATCTTTTGCATTCCATCAAGATTTTAATCTAACGGTTCAGGAAATTTGATCACCAAATGTCCAGAAGATTATAAGCCCGTCCATTATTTCTTTCACCCATCCCCCTATTCTCACTCATCCTTACTCCTGATCACCTTCACTCTCACTCTTGATCTAACTCTCACTCTCGTGTTTACGTTCATTCTCATCCTTGGGTCCATGGTCCTCATTTCCAGCCACACTCTCACTCTCTCCTTAACTTTCACCTGTTCCTCACCACTAGATTCGCCCTTTTTAGGGAGGGGAGGAGGGGGGGCTGTTCGTCCCTAATGCCCTCCTATTTTCATTCCCTTCATTTCCCTTCTCGCTCCCTCCTCCCCTCCCCTTGTCACTCCCTCCTTCCCTCCTTTCCCAACATCCTCCTTCCCCTTATCTCACACATTCTTCTCTCCGGCTTCTTCCGCCTTACCTCCTTCCTCCTTTCTTGTTCTCCTCATCCTTTGCAATTACTACCCCGGTTCCTCTGAGATATTTTGTGTTTTTCTCCTTCTCCTGTTCCCCTGCCTTCCTCCCTTGCTTGCCTCTCTTACTCCTCCTCTGACCAGTGCTCTCTATCCTCCAGACAACACTCCCTCCCTCCCCTTCCTCCACCTTTTCCCTCCTTTCTCCTTTTCCGCTCTGCCGCACCGTGTCTGACCTCGCTTGACCTCGGGAAGGGAGGAGGAAAAGGAAGAGGGGGAGGAGGAGGAGAAAAAGGAGGGAGAGGATAACACCAGCGTGACATCACCAGAGTTCTCCACGTATGACCTCCCACCTGTATCCTAAGAGGTGAACATTAAGTACATTCACCCCCACCCTTTTTCATTTTCTCTCTTTCAACCCTACCCGACTCAGAAGAGTCGGGGATGGGGATGGGGATGAAGATTGTGTATGTGAAAAAGGGACAGAGAGAGAGGGGGAAGGGAGAGAGGGAGAGAGAGAGATGGGGGGAGAGAAGGAGGGAGAGAGAAGGAGGGAGAGAGAGAGAGAGAGAGAGAGAGAGAGAGAGAGAGAGAGAGAGAGAGAGAGAGAGAGAGAGAGAGAGAGAGAGAGAGAGAGAGAGAGTGAAGGGGATTTGAGGGTAGTTCCCCTTTAAAGTATCGTCTCTGTCTGAATATGTGTCTGCTCCCTTGCTTGCTTCTGCGTGTGCCTTCGCCTTCATACGTGCTTCCTTTAGATTTGCTTTCTGGAGATATGCCTCATATGGACATGACTTCGTGTGCCTACCTCACTGCCTCTTTATCCAAATTACCTTCTGGAACGCGTCGTTACTTCGACCAGACTCTTTGTTTGGTCTCTCTGGTGCTTCGTCTCCTCATCATAGGCATCATTATGGAAATGCTGACGTCCCAAGCGCCATGTGGTTTTATTACACGAGTGAAGGGAAGCCGTGGGCAAAGCGGTGTCCAGACCAATTAAAACTCGTTCAGGTCGAACTCCGTTCTTGTGCGATATAAGGAGATCATTTGGTGCAAAGAGTCTTAAGAGGTCCTCCTGAAGAAGTGGAAGCTTTCTAGATCGTGTTCTGTGTGACCTCGCGGGTTGTGGGCGCCTCTCGAAGGCTTTGGGTCAGTTTCACTGATAAGGAGAGGATTTGGCTCGGAGTGGACTTCGTCCTTTTTGTTGTTGTTGTCATCGTTGTTGTTGTCGTTGTTGTTGTCGTTGTCTTTGTTGATGTCGTTGTCTTTGTTGATGTTTTTGTCTTTGTTGATGTCGTTATCGTCTTTGTTGTTATTGTCGCCATCGCCGTCGTTATGTTTGTTGCTGTTGTCGCTTTCGCCATCCTCTTTGTCGTCCTTGTCCTTGTCATCTTTGTCTTCGTTATCGGTTGTTCTTCTCACTTTTTCTTCTCTTTTTCTATTCGTCGCTTTCTCTTCTTTCTCATCTTTATTTAACAAATTTTCTCTACTCATTTGTTTTCTATTTTCAGCAAGTCCTTTAACTTTAGAAAAAAAAATCCTTCTCTTCTTTGCCTTCTTTTAATCTTTGTTTGTTTGTTTTTTTACATTTTTGCTTTGCTTGTTTTTCAACCACGGGTGACAATGAGAGGAGGGTAGGGAGAAGGGGAATAGGAAGCAGAGGAAGAGGAGGAGGAGGAGAGAGAAGAAGTAGGAGGAGGAGGAGGAGGAGGAGGAAGGGCAGAGGGTGTGTCACTGAAGGATTGGAGGGTAATGGAGCTGAAATTATGGAAGTCAGAAAGTGAAAGGAGAAATAAAGTGAGCGGATGAGTGTGGGAGGGAGGAGGAGAGGGAGGAGTAGGAGGGTGCAGACTGGTTTAGAAAAATAAGAAGAATCATGAAGAAGGAAGAAGAGACTACATAAGAGGGAAGAAAAGAAGAGGAAGGGGAAGAAGAAAGGGAGGAAGAAGAAAGTAAAGAAAGGGGAAAGGGAAGGTGATGGAGGTAAAGAGGGAAGTAAGAAGAAGGGGAGAGGAAGATGAGGAAGGAGAGAAGGGAAAGAGAGAAGGAGATGGAAGAAGAAAAGGGAAAGAAGAAAATGAGGAAGTAGAAAAGGAAAGAAAATGTGTAAAAGGAAGAAATAGGTAAGGAAGAGGAAGTTGGAGAAGGGAGAGAGGGAGGTGCATGAGGAGGGGGAAGGGGAAGAGGGGGAGCGGGGCAGGAGAGGAAAGGTTGGGGGGTAAGGACCCATTAGAAAGGCCAGTCGTTGAGGGCTTGTCTAGACTTTTTTGTCTCTGTCTTCTCGTCTCGTCCTGTTTCTGAAGGCGGAGGGGAGGGAGAGGTGGCGATTGTGGTGGTGGTGGTGGTGTAAGAGAGCGAAAGTATCTACAACAAAATTCCCTTTCTCCTCCATCCCCCCGTTTCTCCTCCTCCACCCATTCTCCCTTTTTTCTGATCTTTATCCTTTCTCTTTTTCAGATCCCTTCTTCCGCTTCCCTTCCGTGTTTTCTCTCTGCATTGAAGTAGTTTATACCTTTTCCTCTACTATTTTCTCTCCATATCTTTCGTTACCTTCTATCTTCTCTCTACTCCTCCCTTCCCTTTCTCCTCTTCCATTTTCTCCGTTTCCTCCTCTCCTTTCTCTATGCTCTCGTCTCATTTTTTAACCTCTTCCTTCTCTATTCTTTCTGTTCTTTCTTTTTTCCATTCACATTATTCTCTTCTCTCTTCATTTCCTCCTCCACTCTTTCCTTCCCCTTCCTCCTCTTTCTCCAGTCCTTTCTGTTCTTTCTCCCTTTCTTTTCTTCGTTTCTCCTTCGTACTCCCACCTGTTTCTCCTTCCTGTTCTTTGTGCCCTAACTCCCTATCACCCCCTTCTTTTTAGTCCTCTTTTTTCATGAATATTCATTTTAACATTCTCTTTCCTTCTCACTCTTTTTTATAGCTTCTCTAAAGCCTCTCCGTATTAGTATTAGATTTGTCATCCCACATAGATTCTCCAAAACTTCCAGACGCTTCAGTTCATTTGCTTTGTTGGTCTCAGTGTCACTCGTTGGTGACTCCTGGGCCCCTCAGCTGAATAAATTAATATAGAATAATTATGACCTAGAACCGCAAACTTGTGCATCTAAATTGTCGTCCCGTTTCAAAAGGTCAAATGTGACGTCATGTCTGGTTTTGTTTACCTTCGGCGCCATTTTGGAAGATCTTGTTTTCTTTAATCCGACTCGAATTCTGGTAAATTCGGTTTTGTTTAGAAATGTCTTGGAAAAACAGGACTACGGCTTTTCTTTTTTCGGGTAAATTAAATTGGTTAGCTGTAGACAATAAAGTATAATGTTTACCACTAGCATTCTATCTACAGCACGCTATAAAATTCCCTTTCACTCCCCCTATCCACAACCATCACCAGCACAACAACCACCTGACCCACCATCATTACAGTCACTGTTACCAGCACCACGGACAACTCTAACATCGATACCGACATCAACAACACCACCACCAACAACAACAGTAGTAACAACAACCAATAGCACAATAACTACCACCACAACTACCAAAACCACCATCACTACCACTACCAAAACAGCCACTACTACCACCACAACTACCCCCAGCACCATTACCACAAACACCTCAACCACTACAAACACTCAACCACTACAAACACCTCAACCACCACCACTACCTCAACCACCACCATCACCACCGCTGCTACGCTCTTGCCTTTCCCCCGAGTGGCCGTGTCCTTTCCAAGAGCCTTTCAGAATACCAAACGATCAGAGCAGGTAAGGCCCTTCGCGAGGAAATTAAAAGATGAGGAGCTTGTGGCAGGAAGCGCTTAGCTGAGGGGCCAAAACCTTTACCCTGTCTATTTGCATGACAAGGGCAGTGGACAGTTACCAGAAGTGTTACACAAGGAATAGCACGGATATCATGCAAATATAAAGATATAAATGCATATATTTGTGCTTGAAGACACACACTTATGTGCTCATGTACACATATACAGTACGCACACATATCGAGCACACACACACACACACACACACACACACACACACACACACACACACACACACACACACACGCACGCACGCACGCACGCACGCACACACACACACACATATACAAGAAGATAATGACTTAACGGTAAAAGGCAGTTTTATAGTAGAATTTATTTCGCCTTCTACTCCTCCTCCCCCTTCCTTCTTCTCTATGTCTCTCTCAGCCACCTACAGCCACCTAGAGTCATCCGCAACTACCCAAAGCCACCCAGATGGAACGCTCTCCAACCTCCTGCTCCAAGAACATTGACACCTTTAACAACCTGTATAATCCATGACACCTGTCATAACTCCCTTCCATTAACAATGTGCAACTTCTGTACGAGCTTAATGTTCTTACTTGGTATTCCTGAGCATCTCAGTGTGGCCATAGGAGTTTTGTGCAACAGTAGTATCAGGTGAGGAGGAGGAGGTGGCAACATGGTAGTGTAGCAACTTGGCAACAGTGCGTTTTGGATTCTTGGCATCCAGACAACTTATGCGACTCTGTCTAACGCAGTGGTTCCAGCTCATTTTGTAAACAATCTGTACATAATTTAGATTAGGTTAGGTTAGGTTAGATTAACTTAGGTTAGGTTATATTTAATTTGGTTTTAAATTGATTCTAATTACCTTTGGTTAAAAGTGTTTTACTAGATTAAAAACTGGCTTAAACAAATCTTCTTAGTAGTCGTGATTATTTTTTTAACCTATCACGTAGTACTTTTTCTATAATGGCCAAGAGATACAATCTATAGAAATATTCAAAAACTAGTGGCCTGACGTAGTTATTTTTTAAGGGGTGTAATTATTACCTGTACTGACATTATCTATATATGTCACAACTCCATCTCATCCTCCTACTCGTAACAGCTTTAGTGTCTGTGTTACAAGCATGGACCAGCATGTAAGCATATGCTACAAGTATGGGCCAGCATGTAAACATATGGTATGACACAGGTATCCCCATATAAATGTCACTATAGGAAATATTGTCAGTGTTCTTGAATGCAACTATATTAGTGGAACCACTAAATACCTTTGTATTAGTGAAATTTAATTTATAGGAATTCCTTTCATTGTATGATAGCTGACGTATAGAACAATACATTTCATATTAGATAAGGAAAGTGTTATTAGTATTGTTAAATTCAATAGAAACGACAGGGCTTTTGAAGGTGATTGTGCCTAAGAAAGAACTCACCTTGATCCTATGTGCTTGGCCATCCAGGACGAGTACATTCCATAGCAGGCGTTGGAAATCATAGTAATGCCTTTTTAGTCACCAGACCGCATCGAAGCTTAACATACCACAACGACACACAGGTGTAGAGTTGTAAACACAACACGTACTAAAGTAAAGGATACAATTGTTTGTTGATTCTTGATACGACCTGCAAACTTTTCCTCGTTTATCCGTGTCTTCCATATCATTGCTTCAGAGTAAAGGTACAGATCACTGACTTTGTACTCTGATAAGCTACCAAACCTACATGAACACTCTCCGCTTGTCCACCTCATCTCCGCCGTACCTCCTCCTTTGTTTCGCATATACCCCCCACGGTCCAACACCTCCGACAATGACAAGTCTCTCCACCCCAACCCACCCCCGTCTCCTCCCCATCCCGTCCTCACCCTCTTCACCCGACCCCGTTCTCGTCCCTTGCCCCTTCCGCTGCCACCTCCTTCTTTTTCTCTTCCTCCGCCTCTTACTCTTCCACCTACTCTTATTGTCCTTTCTCCTTTTCTACCCCCTCACCTTCATTTTCTTCCTCCTCCTCTTCCTTCTTCTCCTCCTCCTTCATCTGTACCTCTTCTTTCTCTTTCTTCCAGTTCCTCCTCCTCTTCCTTTTGACGCAGATCTACCCAGAAGTTCCTTTTGAAACCGGTTCCCCGTACAAACATTTCATCCGGGCTTGGCCTTCCGCATTCTGGGGTCTGGGGAGCTGGGGGAGAACTTCTGGAAGGGGCGGGGGGGGGGGGGAGTGAAGCGGAGGGACAGAGTCTCTGCGCGTGGCTGCACCTTGTCCCCCTTTCCCTGGGCGGTCCTCTCCTCCCCTCCCCTCCCTTTCCACCTCACCCTGAACCTGTTAGTTAAGGGATTAGTAACTCCGACAGGGTAATCCAGTAATCTTGTACTTACTTGTGACAGGGTAACCCAGTAATTTTGTACACACCCTTCTCCTCCTTTTTCCTTTGAAGGTGAGGGGTTTTCTTGAGCTTGATAAAATCGTCTGGTGGCGACTGAAACAAACGATTTGAAGAGGAGGGGTAGTCATTAAATGTTTCATCTTGTCGAAGGTACCTCTCCATTTGATATTTTAATTAATCGTTTTAGTGAAGTCTCAAAAATGGTAACCACTGCAGCCAAGCAGATGTATCTTTTAGTGGGAAGAGGACTGAGTGGTGCAGATTCGTGGAGTTTTCAACATAGAAATTGGTGAATGCAGAAGGTGGAAGAAAAGGAGGAAGAGGAGGTGATAAATAACTTATCGTGGTATTAGTGGAAGTGATATTGATGGTAGTGGTATTTTTATGCTGATATTTACGAGGTACTCTGTTACTGTTTTTGGTAAATCTTGTAACTTTATACTGTAACGATGGTGTAGTGGTAGTGGTGGTGGGGGTGGTAGTGATGGTGGTGGTGATAGTGGTGGTGGTGGTGGTGATGTTGGTGACGGTGATGGTGGGGGTGGTAGTAGTTATGGTTGTGGTTCAGCAGCGGTGGTAGTACAAGCAGTAATATGATGGTGATAGTTGATATAGAGGTTGTGTGGTGGTGGTAATAGCGGTAATGGTAATAACGAAGATTGCGCATCTTTATGATAATCATCACCATGATAATAATAAAAGGAATGTTTAAATTTTCCTCCTGCAATGTTAACGAGAACCGAAACAGTTACCTTGGAAACCCCACAGAGAAAGGTTGTGTTTTTGTCATGCTTGTTTGACGACGTTTATGTAGCGGGGGAGTAGGGGGAGGGGGAGTTCGGGGGGGTTAGAATAGAAGGTGGGGAGGTCACGGATGGTCAGTGACTCGGAAGTCCACTCCCCTTTCCCTCCTCCTCCTCCTCCTCCTCCTCCTCCTCCTCCTTCAGGAAGTTCCTTCGCAGGTCATCTTAGTCAGACTTCGAGTTCGCCCGTATGCCAACAGCGCCCCATAACAAGGGGAAGTCAGCACTCCTCGTTTCCTTCACTACGACGCTGCTTTGGTCCCATCTTCGTGCGCAATACTCTGTACCACGTGACCTGAAGGGGTCACTCACCCTTTCCGATTGCACGTGAGGACCACGTATGGTGACGCTGATGGCACCCCTACGGATCAGAGTCACGAAACATTTTATAATGATGGGGGACTAATCTCTACCCAAAGAAGAATACTGATCACTTTTAACTACTACATGTTCCTCCTTTCTCCTGCCTTGCCTCAATTTCTTTATCACCTCTATGACCCCGTTTTGATGGACGATATATATATATATATATATATATATATATATATATATATATTATATATATATATATATATATATATATATATATATATGTATACTTTTTTCTTGAGCGAGGTCCATGAGGTAGTATTTAGCAGAAATGAATAAGTGAATATAAATAGATAAATCAGTTAATAACTACGTAAATGAAGAAATTAACATATAAATGAATAAATTGATAAATTAATAAAAAGATTAATTAATTAATTGATTGGTTAATTAATCAATTAGTAATAATAAATTAATAGAAGGTAGAAGATTCAACCTCTTCCCCCAGGGGCATAACCCAGAGGATTCTGCTGCAAATGGTTAACCTCGGGGGAATCGTTATGACAGGGTATCCTGACTTCAATGGAGGAATGTCACATTCTTTTGGGAGAGATGCTCCCACAGGGGATTCCAGTTTCGCCTAAAGAATGCAGAGCTCCCCTGGGGGCCAAATGGACTTGCCACAAGGGTTGTTAGCTATACTAAGAACTGTATGCCAGAGGGAACTTCATCCAGGGGAAGCAAGCATCCTGGGGTATTTAGGAAGGTTTTGGTGATGAGAAACAAAGACTTTGCTGGAGAATGGAAGTCACCCTCATGACTTCAGTCTCATTCTCATCAGCGTCACTTCGAAGAGATTCTGCCAAAAACTTCGCCGACTTGCATCTCAGGGTTCGTTCCTAAAAATGCACAAAAGCGTCTGGAATTAGTTGGAATGGATAAAGACTCGGGTGCCGCTGTAGTTTGGTCAGCTTATTTCTTTGAGCACGAAGACCCTGGTTCGATTCCCTTATGTGCTTCGTATTTATTCATTGCTGTTTATCAGTCCTCGGGAAACCACTTAAGCAATAATTCAAATCGCTAAGCATCCACGAATTACAATTATTTTTAGTTTGTGGCCCCTCTTATGAAACTCTCTGGGACCCCAAGGCTCCACGGCCCCCAGGTTGAGGACCAATGAGATCGAGCAAAGCTGACGACTTCGGCCGTAGTCTGTCATCTCGTGTCGAAGCTCCACACTACTGACCTCCTCTCCCTCCCCGAAGGTCATCCATATGTTATGACAAGGTTGTCTGAAGACTTGTGTTAGCGAGATCTTTCGTTAGAAAGTAATTAACGAGGGATGATCGAGACTTAACGAGATGGGCACCGCGTAATGGGTCCCTGGTATCACTTTAGTGATAAAAGAGGACGAGTGAGGCTAGTCGTCTATTTGGTACTTTCTGAGAGGTGAGTTGGAGACAGATAATTGTTGTGCCCAGTGAATCTGAAGAGGAAGAAGGAAGTATGGAGACGATGATAACGGTGGTGAAGAAGGCGATGATATAAATGAGAAAACCGTTAATGGAAGTGAATGATACAATAATGGAACTAAAGAGAGCGAAAACAAAAATGGATGAAATCTTCTGACATTTGCTTCCAGTATAGTCTACATAAGAGTGCACCAATTTTATAACCCTCCTGTTGTCATCAGGCGAATTTCTTCAGTTTGGAAAAAAAAATGCGTTCAAAAGGAGCAAGGTGTCTCCAATGAATCCGTCTGTACGTGTTTATATGTGTCTGTGTGTGTTCGTATACACATACATGGATATGTCCCGTTAGTCAATTCGTACTGTGGTTCAAGGGAGCGTCTAAGTTTTCCTAGTTTTAAGTAGGTAGTCCTGAGCAAGGAAGGTTTGGAATCAACTCCGTCGCTCAAATCAAACGTGGGCGTTCGTTTGACCGTTGACGGTTGTGACGGTTATGGCTGTTGGCCAGACGGTTGGCTTGACAGCCTAATTAGAGGTCTCAAAGGCTTTAAAAGTAATGTGTATGTGTTTACTCTGATTATGTGTGTGTGTGTGTGTGTGTGTGTGTGTGTGTGTGTGTGTGTGTGTGTGTGTGTGTGTGTGTGTGTGTGTGTGTGTGTGTGTGTCTTATCATGTTCGTTCGTGTGTCGGTCAATCTATCATTCAATCATTAGCCATTTACTGTACCGTATAGTTCATTACTAGAAGGTCCCTCCCAATCCCTTCCACGAGTTGATTGACTGTACAAACCTTCGCCATATCACTCCTGCAAACTTCTCTCACTCCATATTCTGTCTGGTTACCCACTTTTACACTTGCTATTTCACGGCGTCCAGTGAGTAACACATATACCATCCTCCTCTTTTGTTATTCTTTACAATTCAGTCTCCGCTCCTTTATCACTACAAAGTCTTTCATTTTAGTCTACTCTCTTATACTTTGTTCTCCTTTTTTAGTGCTATTCCCAACACTGATCTCTACATTGCCCTATATACACTCCTTAATTGTACCTCCGTCACCTTATTTTTGTTTTCAAATGTCACATCCGTAGATCATAGCTGGGATTATACACAGATTGCTTTACACATAGATACTTCATTTTTCAAACATACAGGCAAGCTGCCTGTCGTGATATTTCTATGTTTACTAAACCTTTTCCAACAAATTATGTGTTTTTCTCGTTATCATGGTTTCTAGTTGATTCTGACATTTGTACTGAGCAATCATGCTGTCCAATTTGTTCAAAATCTTTACATTTATTAGTCTTATTAGTTTTATTTTGAACTTTAAATCTAAACATTGCTTTTGTATTTATTAATCTTCAAACCAACAGTGAGACTTTCCTTATTGAGATTACTGAATACATCTCACAAAGCTCTTGCTGTTTCTGAAACGATTATCAGCCACTCATAAATCTCAGGTGACAAAATATTATCCATTAATGTTAAAACTTCTCTTTCTCAACTCGGTTCTCTAAAAATCTCTTGTAACCATATGGTAAATAGTTTAGGTGGAATCCTATCACCCTGCCATATTTCTTTCTTGGTCTCTATTATGATGGTTATTATTGTAGGTATTGTTATTATTATTATTATTATTACTATTTTTGTATTATCATTATTATTATTATTATTATTATTATTATTATTATTATTATTATTATTATTATTATTATTATTATTATTATTACTATTATTATTATTATTATTATTATTATTATTTTCATTATTATCGTTGTTGTTGTTGTTGTTATCATTATTATTATTATTATTATTGTTACTATTGTTGTTGTTAATATTGTTATTATCATCATTAAAGTTATCATTATCATTGAAATTATTATCATTAGCATCATCATTATTGTTACTATCACTGTTATTATTATTACTAATAGTATTAGTAGTATTTTCATCATCATTATCATTATTTTCTGTTATCATTATTATCATAATTTATTTATGACTTTTTTTAGTACATACGGTTTGGCTATTGTTACTGTAATCTAAGTTTTCCTGGATGTCGTCTACATTTACGAAATGTAGGTAACCCTGGGTGAGTTCACTCAGCCCGAGATTGGCGACACGATTATTTGCAATTGACGGTTATGACGGTTATAACGGTTGTAACGGTCATGGCCGTTGGCAGGACGGTTGGAGAGAAACTGCGCATTGGGTTGGATAACCGATCTACGGGTCTCTTTGCCACTCGGTCGTACGGTCGGTCGGCCAGTCGGTCGGTCAGGTCACTGTCCGAATCGTGTTCACGTGACACTGGACACATTGGCTAAGAGGCTAAGACTTCTTCCATCCGATGGCTATTTTTTTTTATAGTTTTTATTCTAGCGTATGTTATGCAATAGTGATCATGGGGATTGTTAATGATATACGTATAATGTATCATTCTTGATTGGTATACAAATGATCCTGTTAGTTCAAGGTCCTCATTGTACTGAATAGAATTACTTGGATTTAGAACAGAATTCATGAAGATACCAGAAAACAAAATTTCTTTCTCCCACGTTACATTTAGATGAAAGAAACCTTTATACACGCTGAAGCTGAGAAACATACTCTACCTCTATTATGTCTTTTTTGGTAGTACTCTTGAGCCTTTCTTCTGGCTGCCGCCAGGCGATTCTTATTCACCAGAAGGACAGTTTAGGGTCGGATGAGGTACAAAGGTTGTATTGTTCTCCTAAGGGATAAACAGGTCCTGTAGTGGACCACCAGAACTGTCCGAAGCCAGTTGGGCTGGACCCTAACTCGGAAATTGATGGCGAGGCGCCATCGGGCTGAAGATATTTATCGACACAGTTTTTTGTCTGTAGTGTCCAGAGCTTCTATCCTTGAGGACAAGACCACCTATAAATCCAGTCGTACAGGTGGTGAGATTTGAAGAGAGAAATAAGAGAACGGAGGGACAGCACAAATTAAAAGTGATCAGCCTTCTTCTTTGCTTAGGGATGGGTCTCCATTCATAAAAAAATGCTAAGTGACTGGTACGTAGGGGTATCAATAAAGTCCTTAGGATATTGCATGCACAAAACATGTAGTCTGTTTACTATACAGTGCACTCCAAATGGCTTGAAATCATGTGTATTTAAAAAAAAAATAGTAAGACTACAATCCAATGGTTGGAAGATGGGGGAAATGAACGACGTAACCGAAAAGTCAAGAAGGCATCTTCCAACACAATGGAACTGTGGTAAATTAAGACGAGAGTATCGCCATTTGAGACGACGATGTCGCCTTTGCTATGTAGAAAATACGCCATCTTTGATCAGTATCGCCGTCGAAATGGCAATATTTCGAAAATCCCAGCCAGTATTTAGAAATCCTTGTCCTATCTTGACTTAGAGTAGCCTGACCTAATCTAACCTAAACTAACCTAACCTAAACTAACCTAACCTAGACTAACCTAATCTAACCTAATGTAACCTAACCTAACCTAACCTAACCTAGCCTAACCTAACCTAACCTAACCTAACCTAACCTAACCTAACTACAGGCCTTCGGAGAAAGGGCGGCGATATCAACAAAGTCATTGTTTTATATTGCAAAAATTGTCAAGGTTTGGTCAAAATAGAATTGAAAAAATCGGCCACGGATTTAAAGGAGTTAATGTGGTGGAGGAAGAAGGGGGAGGGTTGGGTGGAGGGTTGTGGGCGTTGACCCTGTAAGGTGGAGCGGCGCCTGTGGTGGTGGGAGTGATGGGGGAGTTGTAACCTGTTGGAAGGAGTGAGGGAGAGGACAAGGATCTGCTGAAGGAGCTGGAGTTCTTGCATTAAGCAGCCATGATTTGTAAACACGAGACTTTTTTTAAGTAACTGAATTTCATGTTCAACAGTCACTGTACCACTTTATTTGGTACAGTTTTTTCTATAAATTTGTTTTTGCTTATTTGAGTATTTATCTTTTCATTTACTTATCTTTTCATCTATTTACTTTTTTATTCATTTACATATTCATTAATTTATTTTTTAGTTATATATCAGGAAATTTCTTTACCCCGTTCCCCCCCCTCTCCCAGAAGCAAATCAATGTAAACATTACCCTCCCATATATCTTATCAGTGACCAGGCTTTGTAGTTAAACAAATATGAATGTTACCGGGCAATTCTATTTAACTGAAGGGAACGCCCCTTTGTACTGAAGTAGGTTGATATATAGCGCATTGTCCTGTTTTTTTTTTATTTTATTTTATTTTTATACAATTGATCTGAGATCGTATCATCTTCACATCACCTTCAATTACTTGGAAGACGCGAGAGCACAACTCTCTTCTTCTTCCAGTGTACAAGAATCATAAATAATCGTTTAATTACATCGCATGTGATAGTTTCAATCTTCCCTCAATTACTCATCATAATACATGGCTGTCGTTAATTAGCTCTTGTAGTAAATACTAAAGCACGGTCAGTCTGCGGAAATCGTTGGAAGTGTTGTACTGTAGAGAAAAACGTATGTGTATAAAACGAGTTAGATGTCTGTTTTTCTTCCTTTTCTTTATCTTGGTTCACGAGATGAGACGAGACACGGCGCCATTTTGTCAGCGCCATTTTGTCAACGTCATTCCGGCCTCACTCTAATCTTTGTCCTTCTTTGGAGTTTTTATGTCCCTGTTTTATCTTATTTTATCTCATCTTATTTCATAATTGATTTTATTCTATATTATTTAATTTTGTTTATTTTATGTCCCAGATTTATTATGTTCCTATTTATCGTCTTCATTTCTCAGATTATCCTCTTCCTCTCCTGAGCATTCATTATCCATCTAATGACTCTCCTCCTTCATGTCCAGATCCTCCATCTCGTTTCCAACAACCTCCATCCCTCGTGTTCCCTTCCACCTTGTATAAAGAGGCGCTTATATCAATGACAAGTCCTATTACTTGCTATTTGGAGAGTGAAGGAACTCCAGGGCATTGCCCTGTGAGTTTTTCTTGTGTAATGAACACCCTCGTACGATAAGACTGTCCAAATTATGGGGAAAGTAGTCAAGACAGCCAGGGTGTTCTTAAAGACAACTGTCGTAAAGGGAAGCACTTTGTGAGAGAGTTCCACAGTGTGTAGGTGTATTAGAAGGAGACGCCTTATAAGGATACTCCATAACAGTCATTACCAACGCTCACCTATTTTGGTCACACTTGAAACTTCTTGTGCTCTTGAAGAAGAGAACGAATAAGCATGCAGGTGACCTTTTGGTCCGTGTCAGGGGCAAACCTCTGAGGTCATGCCCTACGAGTTCATAAAGACCCTGAACCTACTCTAGAAAATGTCTTTAAGAAATTTTGAAACAAAATCTTTGACAGTTTCCACTTCGTCCTCAATAGGGGTAGTCTGCCCTAACCGTAAAGTTGTCCTAAATTGAATCATGCGCAATTAACAAAAATAAATACTATAAAGTACCATCTGACCTCAATATGATCTCATTTATAGATTTGAATGAAGCTCAAGTCAAGAGGTTTTATTCATTTAAGGAGAGGAACTGGATGCTTAAGAGAGTTTTATATAAAAAGATCCTAATTATGGGACAGTGATCGAATGTCAGCTATCCTGAGATTTTTTTCTATTTTTTTTTTCTGTCAAGTACCAAGAGATAGTTTGTCAGCTACCATAAAATAGTTTTTCATTAATGACTATAAGGTAGTGTTTTTATTTTTGTCAGCTACCTTCGGGTGAGCCAACAAAAACTACCTACATAACTGATCAAACCTTATGGAGCTCTTTATTTATTCTATTTTTTTTTTTTTTGTCAGCTACAGTAAAAGTGTTTTTGTTTTGATCCATTAAGAACAACTGTTTGTTAGCTAAAGATATATTGAAAATATGTCAACCAGTAGGTTTGGTTAAGTTCTTTACAGATTTTTATCTGCTGAATGAACGCAGGAGAATTTGTTAAAACGACAGGGTATAAGATTTAAAACAAAATGCGCATGTGTGTGTGTGTGTGTGTGTGTGTGTGTGTGTGTGTGTGTGTGTGTGTGTGTGTGTGTGTGTGTGTGTGTGTGTGTGTGTGTGTGTGCGTGCGTGTATGCGTGCGTGTGTGTGTATTAGAAAAAGAGAAAGACCGAGAGAGATTATCATCCTTTTCATTGTATGCAAAACTTAAGTATATCAAATGTATCAGTCAGTATATCCATACCATTCCCTCTCTTCCACAGGTTGGTACTACCTCGACGAGGAAGGAAGCAAAGGTGGAGGCATTGCATAGGTGCAGGTACAGTAGGTGTAGATGCAGGTGCAGGTGTGAATAAGGTGTCGACCGCAAACACAAAATCGTGGCAATATCAGGAAACGAAGCCAAAGAGACCAGATACCATCAATGTCGAAGGTTGTTTACCTTTTCCATCGGCGTAACGTTATACTTCGGCGACGTGACGTCATGAATGTGACGTCATACATTTGACGTCAGGTCATGACGTCAAAGGCACTGTTTAAACGTAAAATATTTCATGATAGTTGTCACAAACCCAGATCAAAGCGTCTTAATCCGTTGTTCTGAAGAAGAAGAAAAAGAAGAAGAAAAATAAATTACGAGGAGCGCTCAAAAAAAGAAAAATAATAAAATAAAAAACAATGAACTCAGAGTAAACCAGTTTGGAGCTGAGTTGAAAAAACTCGTTGAGTAATTTAGTTATGCTTTGCTCAGAATAACTAATTGTAATAATATAGAGATGTTGGTTGTACGTTTGCCTTTGCATGTGTGTGTGTGTGTGTGTGTGTGTGTGTGTGTGTGTGTGTGTGTGTGTGTGTGTGTGTGTGTGTGTGTGTGTGTGTGTGTGTGTGTGTGTGTGTTCGTGTGTTAGGATATGTGCGTTATTTGGATAGGAATGTGGAGAAATGGCATGGTGCCAGTTCGTATTATGAGACAATTTTCTCCCTTGCTTTCCATCACTTCCACCACCACTACTACCACTACCACCACCACCACTAAAACCGCAGCTGCCTTCACCACCACCACCAATACTACCACCACTACCATCACTACCACAACCACTATTACCGCCATCACAACCACCACTACCACATAATCATTAGTACCATCTTCATCTCCTTCCAATTCTTCCTCGTCTTATACCTTCTCTCCCTCCTTTCCGTTTCTCCTCTTCTCCTACTCCTCCCTCCATATCTTTCCGTCCATCTCTACTTCACCACTCTTCTTTTTTTACTTGAATTCTTCCTCCTCCCCACCTCCCCCTCCCACCTTCCTTCCTCTGCCTCTGAAGGAGAGATTTCTCCATCTCCCTCTCATTCTCCGGATCCTTAGAGGTTCCTCTGAAGTGATGCTGAAGTCACTTCTTGGTGTTCCTTTCCAGTTTAGTTCTTCTGTGTGTGTGTGTGTGTGTGTGTGTGTGTGTGTGTGTGTGTGTGTGTGTGTGTGTGTGTGTGTGTGTGTGTGTGTGTGTGTGTGTGTGTGTGTGTGTGTGTGTGTGTGTGTGTGTGTGTGTACGTACGTACTTATTAACCTAATCGTGATACACAGGGTAACAGTTACACTCGTGGGATACCGTTTCAGTGCTTCCTCCGGTCAAACTTGCGTGCGTGCGTGTTTATGCGTGGAAAAATATGTATTCTGAAATTCATGATAATGTGAGAAGTTTCAGCAGACTTCAGTTTTAAAAGAATGAATTTTGTCCAATTTTATTCTAACATTTTTTTCAATAAATTACTGTTGCAGTCTAAAATGGAAACTATTTTGTTCTGTGATGACAATGATCAGATGGACGTGGAAAATGTAGGAATTCAAGTGAGGAAGTTGAACTGCACACGCTTGCGCGCGCACACACACACACACACACACACACACACACACACACACACACACACACACACACACACACACACACACACACACACACACACACACACACACACACACACACACACACACACACACACACACACACACACACACACACACACACACACACACACACACACACACACACACACACACACACACACACACAGAGTGATGGACACTTGGAACAAACTGGACGAAACAATAGTGTGTGCAAAAACCATACACGAATTTAAGAGCAAACTAGACACTGCGAGATAAAAAAAAAGGCGGGACACCACGAGCGTAGCTCCCCTTCCCGTAAGATATAACTAGGTAAACACACACACACACGCATCCATTACCCTTTCTTCCGTCATATATCTCCTATTTTCCTTTCTACAATCTTTTCTAAATCTTCCCCCACCCCCCTTTCTCTCTCACATCTCCCCCATGACTTCTTTCGTCTTCCTTCTCCTCCACATCCTTTCCTCATCCTCCTTCTTCCACTTCTCACTTTCATTATCGTCTCTTTCTTCAACATCTCCCCCATTATCACTTTCTATCTCTAACACCTTCCATACGGAAACGCACTATAGGTGACTTTGGTTTGTTAAGCATATCAGAGGGGTTAGGGGTCACTGTATTGAACGCGCTAATAAGACTAGGCCCAGGAACCCTTGAGGCCATGCGTGTTCTTAATCGCATCAGCCAGATCGGTATTTATTGCCCTGCGGTCGGCAGCCCTGACTTGCAATTTGATTTACTCGGGATGACTACGAGTTATGGTAACTCGGACTACGAGTTATAGTTACTTGGACGGTGAGTGACATGACCACGTTATCCAAGATAGGTTACCTCGTTTGGTTACCTTAGTATTTATGTTCCTTTCTGTGGGATTCTTGTTCTATGCCTGGTTAGTATCATTCAAAATGTCAATAACGTGGATGATAATACTGTCATCTTATGTAATACTGTTTGCAAAGGGTCATATGAATGCATACTTGTGAATCTAAACATTTTGAGGCGTTCATGTATGTGTACCATCTTTGTATATACAACACATATGCATATCCATTTTTCATACTTTGCACATGTGTGTGTGTGTGTGTGTGTGTGTGTGTGTGTGTGTGTGTGTGTGTGTGTGTGTGTGTGTGTGTGTGTGTGTGTGTGTGTGTGTGTGTGTGTGTGTGTGTGTGTGTGTGTGTGTGTGTGTGTGTGTGTGTGTGTGTGTGTGAATGTGTGTGTGTGTGTGTGTGTGTGTGTGTGTGTGTGTGTGTGTGTGTGTGTGTGTGTGTGTGTGTGTCTGTGTGTGTGTGTGTGTGTGTGTGTGTGCGTGTGTGTGTGTGTGTGTGTGTGTGTGTGTGTGTGTGTGTGTGTGTGTGTGTGTGTGTGTGTGTGTGTGTGTGCGTGTGTGTGCGTGTGTGTGTGTGTGTGTGTGTGTGTATGTGTGTGTGTGTGTGTGTGTGTTTATCTCATAGACTTACTGGTCTGGTAAGGAGATTTGATCGCCGTACTGGACTCCATGCCAAAAGTACCCGATAATTTCAGGCGCTCACTCGACAGTAGAGGTCGATGAAGTCTTCAATCTTCTAAGTGTATTTACTTTTAACGTGCGCGCACGCGCGCCTGTGTGTATGTACATATGTGCGTTCGTGAGTGTGTGTGTGTGTGTGTGTGTGTGTGTGTGTGTGTGTGTGTGTGTGTGTGTGTGTGTGTGTGTGTGTGTGTGTGTGTGTGTGTGTGTGTGTGTGTGTGTGTGTGTGTGTGTGTGTGTGTGTGTGTGTGTGTGTGTGTGTGTGTGTGTGTGTGTGTGTGTAATGTGACATGAGTGTATTTTGTTCGTGCTGCTCCCTCTCTTCCCTGAGTGCGTGAAACAGCTGCAGGTTTCTGGTCAGATGAGACTCGCAAAGCAGGTCTTCAGGTTCTTCAAAGTCTTCGAGTTCTGGCGACAAGAGTCTCTCAGTAGAAAGGGAAAAGTAGGAGGAGATGGAGGTGGAGGTGGAGGAAGTGAAGGAAGAAGAGGAGGCCGTGGTGGGTGAAGAATGCAGCAAAAGTTAAAGAAGGGGAATAGGGAGACAAACAGAGGAAGAGAAAGAAGCAAAAAACACGAGAAGAATAAGTAAGGACGTTACCGAAGCATCAGCAAGATGATAAAGATACTGAAGAGGAGGAGGAGGAGGAGGAGGAGGAGGAGGAGCAGAAAGATGAGCAAGAGATGTCATAGGTGGAGGTTGAGCTCGTGCTGGAGGTAGAGTAAATGGAGGTGTAGCTTAAAGTGAAGAAGTTTGAGGTGGAGTAACTGAAATTGGAGTAGTCTGTGGAGTTGGAAGCGGAGTAGTTAAACGTGTAGTAATTGGAGATCTGAGTGGAGGTGGAAGTGGAGGAGGTGGAAGTGGAGGTGGAGGAGTCAGTCACACAGTGTCATTTGATAAGTCACACTCTATGCTGAGTCACTCACCTAGGAAGTCCTCCCCACCACCCCCACCAGTCCCCTCCGACCCTTCCCTGTCCTTTTGCCTTACCTTCTCTCACCTCCTTACTTCCGAATGCCCTTCCTCTTTGAGCACTCCCTAATTCCTTCACACTCCCTGTTCTTGATTGGCACAGCCCTGGCATTCCTACCTTACCCTCTTATTACTATTTTATTATTCAGCTCCCCATCCTCTAATCTCCTTCCTCTACAGTTTCTCTACTCTTCATTTCCTCTCCCTCCTTGAGATCAATCTCTGCTTATATATATATATATATATATATATATATATTATATATATATATATATATATATATATATATCAACCACAATTCACTTTAATTCTAAGCCATCAACGTCGAGAGACATGCAGAAATTTAAACGTGGTACAGCCAAGGACTCGAACCTGTGCTAGCACGTGACAAATGATAGTGACTTAACCGATCTGTTGCTTTCCCTAAATCTCTCCTTGACCAATCCTCTATGACTCCCTCTACCTCTTCGGCACGTTGTTTTCCCCTTAAAGGACAGAAGCGCTGGTTATCGACTGCAAAGTCCTACCACTGCTTCTCTTTTCTTCTATCTCATCTACTACCCTCTCCCACCTCTCTCTCTCTTTCTCCTCTCTTCCCTACCCTTCCCTCCTACTCCCCCTCGTTCATCCTTCCCTTGTGCAATCCTCCCTCTCTTACTCTCTTTTGTCTGTGTTCTCTTCATAAACTCTCCTTTATCTACTCTTACAACCTACACCCTTTTATCTACTTCCTATCAACTGATCCCCGTATTGACTCCCCTCATCTACTCCTTTTGTCTTAATCCACTCACCTGCCATCCTCATCTACTACTCCTCATCTACTCCCCTCGTATATCTTTCTTTAACTACTCCCTCTAACTATTTTCCTATCCTACCCCTTCTATTATTTTTCATTATCTACTCCCCCTTATCATCTACACCCCATCTACCTCTTCAGCTACCAATTATCCACTCGTTAGTTACCTCCCTTATCAACACCATCATCTACTTCCTACCACCTACTTCCCCTCATCTACTCCCCTCGTATATTCTCCATCACCTACTACACCTCATCTACTCCCCTTATCTATCCCCTTCATCTACCTTCCTTATCTACCCTGCCCCATCATCTACTCCCATCCATGCAGCGTTGACCTTTGAAAGGACACGGGTGGCGGCGGTGGCGGCTCTTCAAGCATTCAGCTCTCGAAGCTTCTCGGAAAGGTGAGATGGCTCAAGGCTGAGCCGGCGTCGCGACGGTCGCGCGGCTCGGGGACCTCCAGCCAGCCTCCTTTGGGCGCGTAAGCCTCCTCCCCCCATGCTGAATAAAATCGCCTGGCGGCTGGTGGAAGAAAGAATGTGATGCTAAGGCACATTATACTCACATGTCATACCTCTAACTCTCTCTCTCTCTCTCTCTCTCTCTCTCTCTCTCTCTCTCTCTCTCTCTCTCTCTCTCTCTCTCTCTCTCTCTCTCTCTCTCTCTCTCTCTCTCTCTCTCTCTCTCTCTCTCTCTCTCTCTCTCTCTCTCTCTCTCTCTCTCTCTCTCTCTCTCTCGCTCGCTCGCTCGCTCGCTTGTTCTCCCTCTCTCTTTCTCTCGCTCTGTGTGTGTATTTACCTAGTTGTATCTAACGGGAAGGGGAACTATGCTCGTGATGTCCCGCCTTTGTGTGTGTGTGTGTGTGTGTGTGTGTGTGTGTGTGTGTGTGTGTGTGTGTGTGTGTGTGTGTGTGTGTGTGTGTGTGCGTGTGTGTATGTTTGGTTGTGTGGGTGTTTGTGTTTGTGTGTGTGTTTGTGTTTGTGTGTGTGTGTGTATGTGTGTGTGTGTGTGTGTGTGTGTGTGTGTGTGTGTGTGTGTGTGTGTGTGTGTGTGTGTGTGTGTGTGTGTGTGTGTGTGTGTGTGTGTGCGCGCGCGAGTGGCTGATAATAAGCGTACACTTGGAGAGGCAATTAGCAAACCACATCAAATCTCTTGCTTTTCGTATTCCTCCCCCTCCCACTTTCCCTCCCTCCAACCCTCCCTCCTACTTTACTTTCCTTTCTTTTCCTTTTCTTCCCTCCCCTCCTCTTCCCTTCCCTCTCTTCCCTCAATCTCCCTAACTTCCTTCCCTTCCCCTCTCTTCCCTTCCCCTCTCTTCCCTTCCCCTCTCTTCCCTTCCCCTCTCTTCCCTTCCCCTCTCTTCCTTTCCCTTCATTTCCCTTCCCCTTGCCTTCCCTTCCCTTCCCTTCCATTCCATCCCATCCCATCATATTGTTACACTTCCCTTCACTTCACTTCCCTTCCCTTCCCTTCCCTCAGCTGTGTCATGGCAGCCCCGAAATCAATTTTATTCATTCGTTATCGAGCATTCATGAAACCCAGAGTTCCTTGCCCGCCAAGAATTTAACAAAACGTCCGAATTCACTCGCCCGGCAAGAAACTCGGCATCAGCTGACCTAAGCCGAAGTCGAATCCTCCTCTCGCGGATCAATCAGGAAGAATGCACGAGTTTGAATGCGTCCACAAGTAAACACTTCTTGGTCAGGTTTACTGATGCGTTCGAATTGAGGACGGGGATGATGGAGCCTAAGCCGAGGATGATGCCAAGGGTTGGGATGTGGATAACGGGCTCCCGCTAGTCCGTCCAGCGTGGCCGTGGAGGCGCGGCGGTCGATGTTGATGGTGGCGGAGAAGGAGGAGGAAGAGGAGGAGGAGGAAGAGGATGAGGAGGGAGAGGAGGAAGGGGCTTGACAATAGCCCTCCTAAAGAGCGAGGCGGTGTTTCTGGTCAATTTTCGTGTCTGGATCGCGTGTTCAAAGCTTTTGTTCAAACACAGTATGTGCTTCCGCGCACGCGTGTACTTGCATGCAGGTACTGTAATGTACAGTACGCATGCATGTACTACATTGTACGGATACGCCTGCGCACGCACGCACACACTACACACGTAATTTGAAATATGTGTGCAGGCGTGCGTGTGCGTGTTCGTGTGTGTGTGTGTGTGTGTGTGTGTGTGTGTGTGTGTGTGTGTGTGTGTGTGTGTGTGTGTGTGTGTGTGTGTGTGTGTGTGTGTGTGTGTGTGTGTGTGTCTGTGTGTATTTTGTTTGTGTATGTGTTTGTGTATTTAAAACCCTATTATATTTTTCCTGATTCCCAACGGGTTCTCAGGGAATCCCATGGGGAAAGACCGGGTATGGGGAATGCGAAAATGCATAATTTCTTCATTCCGATGTCGAGGAGGTGCGCCTCCCGTGGGGAGGATGTCGCCTGCCCGCCCGCCCTTGCATGGGGGCAGGTTGGTGACCTCCGCTTGATATGCAACGCTACAGATATCTAGAATTGTGTACATACCTACATAATGCATATATACATTCATCCAATTCATACATACATACATACATACATACATACATACATACATACATACATTCATACGTACATGAGTAATTACATGCTGTACATACGTGCATTCATATATACACACGCACATCCATCCATCCATCCATACATACATACATTTATATATATATATATATATATATATATGTATATATATATAAGTATATATATATGTATATATATATGTATGTATATATATATATGTATATATATATATGTATATATATTTGTATATATATATGTATATATGTATATATATATATATATATATATATATATATATATATATATGTATGTATATATGTATGTATATTATACTACCCCACCTTATGTATTTATCTGCTGAAGAGGACCACAGAAAGTAGTCTAAATATACGGACATTTTTATTTCTAATCTTATTTTCCAATAGTGGGAAACAAGTCTTGCCTTACTAATGTGCTATATATATCCTCTCTGATATGTATATATATATATATATATATATATATATATATATATATATATATATATATGTATTTATATATATAACCCACAGAAAGTAGTCTAAATATACGGACATTTTTATTTCTAATCTTATTTTCCAATAGTGGGAAACAAGTCTTGCCTTACTAATGTGCTACGACATTACTCCTCTCTGATATGTATGCATATATATATATATATATACAAAAGATGGAAGTCGATGAAGATCGGGAGTAAACTTTCATATGTATAAAGTGGAGTCCCCTATGGTAAAGTTAAACAGAATAAACATTGATATGTTTACCTAGATGGAGAAAACAACTCACCACTTGTTTACACGTATTCATTATCCCTCCCGACTCTTGATGGATCGGGATGGATGTTGTGGCCTCCCAAGTCCTGAGGGATTCGATTATGTGTCCTTATCGCTCCTGTATAGGGAGCGGGGAAGGACGGGAACACTCCCATGATTCTTCATTCGATGCTTGTTTCAATGGGTCGGGAAAGTTGGTGGATTGGAAAGTGATGTATATGATAATCCATAGTATCACGCTAGTGACAAAGATGTAATCACTCAAATAGACCATTTCCCTTTAGACCACAATCTAAATGTGTAAAAAATGTATATATATATATATATATATATATATATATATATATATATATATATATATATATATATATATATATATATATATACGTATGCATATACACACTAACGGAACTAAGATTTTTGTAACGACAGTTGGAGTGGATACTATTTGATCCATAGTCACTGGGAAATTGCAACAGGAGTCTGTCATGTTGCATGCCTGAACGTGGGGAGCAATTGTAGCCATCTCAACGTCGAGGACACGCGCCTGCCGAAAGGTTTTCCGCGTTCTTGATCGATCACATCAGCTGTGATCGCTTGTCGGTGAGGTTCTCACACGTAAACGCCGCTTTTACGCCTTCGAGCGGAGGTATACAGTTGTAATTGGACACTTGTAGCTCCCCTCCCCCCCGGGGAGCAGTGACCGCCTGAATAGAATTGCCAGGCGTTAATGAGATGCTTGTGACGCGGAAGCTTGAATAGAGCCGTTTAATACTTGTCTGAATAAAATGACAATGTTTACCACCTGGCTGAAATATATATCATGTCGCAAATTTTTGTGTTAGAAAAATATCTTTGTTTATACAGAATCCTGTATCAAGTGTACAGAACCTTTATCTTGGACTAAAATAATCAGTTCATGCAAAATATATCTAAATAATGTGCTATTCTTTAAAAAATTAAATGCATCTCGACAAAGAAGGGAACAGGTAACAGAATTTTCGAGTCCTTGTATGTATATATATTTTTCTTTCGTGTCCATGCAATATAGGGGTAGCCTCTTCATATCAAATATTTGTTGTTGTTGTTGTTGTTGTTGTTGTTGTTGTTGTTGTTGTTGTTGTTGTTGTTGTTGTTGTTGTTTTATTCCAACCTTGACTAGCTCTTCCTTCAGTCCAGGTGTCACCTATAAATTTGAATAGAATTGTCGCCAGCCAGCGTTGAAACTTTAACGCTTACTTGTGTGTTGCATGACAAGTTTGCAACCAGGGGTAATTTGCAGGTCACTGCAGTCGGTCAAATCACTGTGCCTCCAGTGCATTATTGCAAGGAAATTGATTTAAATTGCCTACTTTCAACTCTTGTGAACTAATGACAGGCATTGCGAAATAATTGCAAGTCATTTCTGAATAATTGCGAGTCTTTTCAGATTAATTGCAAGTCATTTCACAATAATTGTGAGTCTTTTCAGGTTAATTGCAAGTCATTTTAGAATAATTATGAGTCTTTTCAGATTAATTGTAAATTATTTCAGAATAATAGCAAGTGATTTTAGGTTAATTGCAAACCGTACCAGACTAGTAAAAATCGTTTCAGACAATATTAAAGTCTTTCCATATTAAGTGCAAATAATTTCTGGCTACTTAAAGATCATGTGAGAATAATTGCAAAGCATTTCAGATTATAAACAGATAATTGTACTGTAATTGTGAGTGCTATTGTGTTACTTTTTTGCAAGTTGATTGTACGTTAATTTCAGTTCATTGGTAAGTGACTGCAACTTAAGTTGAATTTGATTGCATTTTAATCTAAAAATAAAAAACACAAAAGGTAAAACTGACCCTCATTTGATCAAAGTATTCTAAGTAATTATAGATTATTTACAAGTAATTCCGAAACGATTCCAAGTAATTGCAAGTCAGTTTTCAGAGTACAAAGACATTTATTTCACCTATTTAAAAGATGCACTAAAGTAAACCCGTGTGATTGCAAATAATTCTGAAAAGATTTCAAATTATCTTCGAGTAATTCCAATTGATTTCAAACAATCCTCAAGTAATTCCGAAGTGGCTGAAAGTAATTGCAAGTCTGATTGCAAGTATGCGAAGGCTGTCCGAAGTTCAGCGACCTTGCGAAGGGGGCAACTTGCACGGGTCCCAGCATCGTCAAACGCGCATCGCACAGCGCAGCATTGTACAGTGTCTGTCAAAAGTCTTGCAACATCCTGTACTTTGCATGATCAAGATATAACATTTGTTGCTGTTTTAGTATACTTTCTATATGTTTCAATAATTGTAGATTTATTATTAGAAAAATATATACATTGCACAGTGTCTGTCAAAAGTCTTGCAACATCCTGTACTTTGCATTATCAAGATCATTTGTTGCTGTTTTAGTATACTTTCTACATGCTTTAATAATTGTAGATTTATTATTAGAAAAAATATACAGTATATTGTACAGTCTGTCAAAAGTCTTCCAACATCCTGTACTTTGCATTATCAAGATATAGCATTTGTTGCTGTTTTAGTATACTTTCTATATGCTTCAATAATTGTAGATTTATTACTATAGAAATATATACATTGCAGTGTCTGTCAAAACTCTTCCAACATCCTGTACTTTGAATTATCAAGATACAGCATTTGTTGTTTTAGTATACTTTCTATATGCTTCAATAATTGTAGATTTATTATCATAGAAATATATACGTTACAGTGTCTGTCAAAACTCTTGCAACGTCCTGTAGTTTGCATTATCAAAATATAGCATAATTTCTATATGATTCAATAATTGTAGATTTATTATCAGAAAAATATATACATTGGTTTTCCAAAGAATAACATAATGATTTCATGTTACAAGACTAACAAATTTAACATAGCACTATCATAATGTACAATATTAGAAGATAAAATTCATTCATCTTTATACTACCACTATGAGACACTAAATGTTATCACTATATTCTATCAAAATATAACATCACGTGATTACAGTGTTCTGTCACTATAATAACAAAGTGAGATGCTCAAGTGCGTCAGAGGCATTCACTATTCTAAGATCAAACGAGTCTTTCAGGTCTCTGACCCCGCCCCTTCCCGATGACGTAGAACCAAAAGCCGCAGCGATTGGTCTCAGGGAGTCTCATGACCAATCGCAGTGGGCTTTGACTTATGTCATCAGTGGAGGATGGAGTCATATTTGACTGATTTCTCTAATTCCAGTGTATAATGTTCCATAAACACTTATCATAAGAACCAACACTAAATCTAGAAATGCTCCTCTATATTCAAATGTTAAACTTGTATATTATGATAGAATCGCAAGTAAACACAAGTCCTCCATAACAATCATAAACATGTATATTTTATGCGTAAGTGTATCTCTAAAAAGGTGCATAAATTATGAAGAGATAAAGGAATTTTTATTTATTTATTAATTTATTTATTTGTTTATTTACTTATTTATTTATTCATGTGTTAAAGCGACTTCCCCCTTAGTTTTTGAGGAGATTCACTCTGATAATAGCAAGTCGGATGTCTCGTTCATTCATCATCAAGCTGTAGCTCAAATAATGCTATCAAACGATACCTGTCAGGCTATCACAAACACTAATCAACCGGTCTAATGAGTCATTTATCTTCTTTCATTTTATCTTATCTATTCCCTTGGTTATCTATTTACCTCTCAGTTTATTTATCTATTTACTTATTATCTTTTATTCATTTATTTGCTATTGACTTACCTACTGATTTATCTACTTATTTATCTATTGTTTTTATCATAATTTTGATCCTATCTCGTTATAGACCTAAAGGCCTTCTGACAATTTTATACACTCACTTTTGACCCTCAGGAGCCGAAACTATCTTAATTGGCACTTTCAGTCTGCTGGCATAGTTTATAGATGACGCGGCTCGCGACAAGCGATTTTGTTCACTTCGGAAGTCGAAGGGCTGAACAGCATAATCGCTTTGTCGCCGAAGGAACCCACCACCACTGAAAGCCCCTGACTTCAGGGTCCGCCCTTCAGATGAATAGAATCATCAGGCATTAACCAGAACAAAGACTGGTAAAGATGACGTAGGATGGAAAAAGTTTACCAGAAAGGATTTATCCTCTTCATCCTCTGAGATGTCACTCTGATGAATAGAGTCGCTGGTGCCTTTACCAGAAGAATATCTATAAAGAATGATGTCGAGCGAAGGAAGAAGACAAAGGTCGAGTGATCCATTTCTTGTGCTTTGGGGCCCAAGAGTCTAATGAAGATAGCAAGTTCCTCCCAAAAGGCCTCAACCAGTCACAAGTGTTCCTCTATGGGCTGATTTTATTCAACTGCAAGGCTTCTCCCAAAAATTATTGACCAATGAAAAGTCTCATCGTTAGCAAGAGCTCCTCCGTGGGGTGGTTTCCTTCTCGTGTAGCACCTGCAGGCTCTTCCCAAAAGGTATGGGCCAATCATGGGAAAAATATCATTAGCAAGTGACAGACACTCCGTGGGGTGGCTCCAAGGCATCATATCCTCAAAGAAAGCTACTTCTTAACCCTTTAGACTTAATGAAATCAGCTGAAGATAGCCAGAATAAAACTATCAATACGTTAGTGGAGATTCTTTATAATCATGTAATTGTCGCATTGGCAACATCTTAAGAGCTGCCACATGGTAGTTTGTAAATATCCAATTCCCGCATTAACATTATTGTAAAAATTACCACATGATTACCTCGCCCACAGTTACCACATGTCTGTCTAACGGTAAACACACAAAACACACGTGTTGCACTGCATGTCACCTGAATTACCACATTAACCACATCATTATTTTTTTCTACCACAGCACCAAATAAGGGTGATCACGCCACCACCTACCACAGCCTCCCTACCACAGTAACTGTTCTGCCACAGTGTTCTCTACCGCAATTCACCACAGCAAGTAGGCTTAGCAATGCACTATCTAAAGTACCCTAATTGTGACCACGTTGTCTCAGTGACCACGTTGTCTCAGTGACCGTACCACTAACATTAATACCCCACCACCCATTCACCACATTTGCCACACCACCGCCACAGTTACCACACCGCTGCTGAACCGGTTTGAGCTGCTGCTGCTGCTGCTGGTCTGGGCCGTTGCCCTGGGCACCCTGAACCGACCAACAGACCAACAGACCAACCAGCCAAGAGACCAGCCCAGCATCTCGGACCAAGAAGTCAAAGCAAGTAACCACCTTGGAAAGCAATCAGAGTTATGTCCCAGAACGACCTGTTACGACCCTTTGCGACCTGATACGCCCTAATACGACGTGAAATAACGACCTACCGGGGCTGAAGAATTTAAGATCAGTTTGGTGTCTGACCTTACAAGATTTGTTATGCCCAACGCCAGAGGATTTCATTCAACCGAGAGGTGACAGCTTGGACGGGGAGAGGGGTGCCACGGAGATGAATAAAATCGCCTGGTGCACGGCAGTCATACTAAAATGTAAAGTTCCACACGGGGTGAAAGGGGTTGGACCTACGAAGGGATCTGGTCTCAATCAGTCTCCATCCACCCAACTTTACCCTGCCTAGACCCCATCACCTGTGATGTATGCCCATCTCTCACCCAAGTCTCATCCTTGTCCAACGACCGACCTCCCTTACTTCGGCTAAGAAGCTTCAATGGTCTTTGATCTCCCCTCACGCCCCTCAAGAAAATAATGATAAACTGATTAATGATAACGATAGCGATAATAATGATGATTACAATTAGCAACGACAATCATAAAAAAGATCCAAGTCTGTTGGTCATTGTTCGTCAGTTCACATCGGCCTTGTTCTTTTGTTCATTTTGAACTCTGGCTCGACCCCGCAAACAACCACGACTCTCCTCCGACCTCCGACCCGAGGCAAAAGACTCCGAACTCAGACTCGGAGGTCCTTCGACCTCGCACTCGACCCGAGTCCTATTCGAGGCTTTTTCACCGCCAACATCTCTATCCGACCTCGACACTTTTAGCCCAATCAGAGACGATCAATGCTCTCTGCTTCGTAATGGCAGGGGAACAAACCTGATTTGTAAAGAAAAAAATCGAAGCATTTCCTGCTCAACTAAA
>NC_134811.1:14257272-14259772 GCF_046742065.1 Oratosquilla oratoria
AGAAAGGAAGGGTTAGAGAGGGGAAAGGAGAGAAGAGGAAAAGAGAGAGAGGAAGAAGAAGGAAGAAGAAGGAAGAAGGAAGATGAAGGGAAGAGAGGGAGGGGGAGAAAATTAAGAAGGGAGGAAGAAGACAGGAAGGGTAGCGAGAGGAGAGGAGGGGCAGGGAGGGGAGTGAAGAGGAGGGACGAGGAGGACAGGGGAGGGGAGAGGAGGGAAGGGGAGGGGAGGGACGTGGTGTCCAGTACAAAATTAGTAATGAGACAGACGGAGCCGCTGGGTTCAGGTTATCCCATGATTATTTCCAGTTCACCAACACTTCTATCCTCCTGTCAGAGGACCAGAAACAAAAATAGATAGAAAAATAGAGAAACAAAAATAGATGAATGGATAAAAATAATTATGAAGTAAAATTAACAAATCAACCAATAGAAATTCAAATACAAAAGAAATTATCTGTTGCGGAGCTGAATAATAAAATCGTCAGGCGTTAGCCACAATAAAACGACCACTTTTCAGTAAGTGTATCAAAACCTCCAGGATTTATCGAAATAAAAAAAAAATCCCCCAATGAGGTTAACCATTTCATTGTAGTCGAACACTTTATATATATATATAATTCTGGTTGACCTCAGAGTATTTCTTCAGTCAACGGTGAACGAGGGATAAGAATATCGACACCCTGTTCCCGCGAGGAGTCGAGGCGGGTTTTGACCCGGGTACCCTCTTGTAAGGGGAAAAGGGTTGTTGGTGTGTGTGTGTGTGTGTGTGTGTGTGTGTGTGTGTGTGTGTGTGTGTGTGTGTGTGTGTGTGTGTGTGTGTGTGTGTGTGTGTGTGTGTGTGTGTGTGTGTGTGTGTGTGTGTGTGTGCGTGTGTGTGTGTGTGTGTGCGTGTGTGTGCGTGTGTGTGTGTGAGTGTGAGTGTGAGTGTGAGTGATTCACCATGGTCTTGTACCACGCGTTGGACTCGTGATCGACAGCTATATTCCCCCGGAAGAGAGTTCAAAGCTCATATATGACCGATCTATGTATCCACACACACACACACACACACACACACACACACACACGCGCGCGCGCGCACAAATACACGCACACATACATACCCATACAATTTATTTTCTTTCTTTTTTTCTTTCTTTTTTAGAAATTGTTACCCTCACAATCAGGAATCTTCCAGATCTTTTTTATTTAAATTGCATAACGACAGCCGTGAAAAAGACCAAGAATTGTCTCACATGGTTTCCATATGAGTAATGCCTGATACCTCTGGGTGTGGTGTCGATGACTGAGTTTATTCTGGCTTCCAACAGATGAATTGATTCAAGCTTTGGAGATCAAAGTGCGCTGGTGGCCTAAACGGTGGCGTGCTGGCCTCGTATTCCCTTACTTGTGGGTTCGACAGACCCCCGAAAGCGCATAGCAGGGCAAAGGTGACGGCTTCGGCCGCAGCTACTCAGCGCTTCCTGGCGCAGGCTCCTCACCTTCTTTGGAAATCCTCTTGTAACCTAATATGTTAAAGGAAAATGTTGAACGATTTCTGAGAAACGATGAAGATAACAATGTGAGTACAGGAGGAGGAGGAGGTGAGGAGGAGGAGGAGGGGAAGAGGAGGAGGAGGAGAAGGAGAAGAGGAGGAGGAGAAGGAGGAGAGGTTGATGAGGAGAAGGAGGAGAGGTTGACGACGAGGAAGAGGAGGAGGGAAATCAAAGTGGGAGGATAGAAGCTGAAAAAGAGGAGTTGGGGAAATAAGGAATTTGAGGACGTTTGGAAGTTGAAGAACTTCAGAAGTTGATTAAATTTTGAAGAAAGGAAACTGTACAAAAAAAATTGAATAAATAATTTGGAAAGGAGAATTAGAGAAATTAAGAAACTGAGGGCGTGTGGAAGTTGAAGAAAAGAAGCTGGAGATGGAAGTGTGGAGATGAGTGTTTGACGTGAACTTGGTGTCCAGAGACGAAGAATGTGGGGATGAGGGGGAGAGAGGGAGGAAAGGACCGGGGGAGGGGGGAGGGGGAAGGGGGCAGAGGTCCAGTCTCCAACACCCACATATCTTCAACACCCACGCACTCGTGACCGACGCTTCTTCTTTCTATTGAGATGACCTCAGTCTTCCTCCTCCTCTTCCTCCTCTTCCTCCACCTCCTCTTCCTCCTCCTCCTCTTTCTACTCCTCTTCCTCCTCCTCCTCTTTCTACTTCTCTTCATCCTTTTCTTCTTCCGCCAACTCCTCCTCCTCCTCTTCCTCCTCTTCCTTTTCCTCCTCTTTCTACTCCTCTTACTCCTTTTCTTCTTCCTTCAACTCCTCTTCCTCTTCCTCCTCCTCCTCTACCTCCTATTTCCACTCCTCTTCCTCCTTTTCTTCTTCCTCCAACTCCTCTTCCTCCTTCTCCCCCTCCTCCTCCTCTCCTCTTAGTTCTTCTTTCACTCCTCTTATTCCTCTCACTCCTACTCTCAGTCCTCGTTTTACTCCATTTTTTATTCCTCCTCTTTCTTCTAACTCTC
>NC_134811.1:14267272-14277272 GCF_046742065.1 Oratosquilla oratoria
CAAGGACGCTTCATTTAATCGGCGATCCTCCCCTCTCCGTTCCCTATTACAGAAAAAAAGAGAAGACGGGGAGAAATCCCCTCGGGCTGCGTCAAAAAATCATTCACACATACTCCCTAACCCCCCATCCCCCACCCACTCCCTTCCATGCATTATCCATACAAAACCATTCTCCACTCACCCCTATTTTCTGTCTTCTTCCTGCTTTCCCCAACAGACATACCCCTCTTTCCCAGTGCCCCTTTACCCCATCCATCCATCGCATCTTTGGTCGCCCCTTATGTTCACTCCTTCCATCTCTGCTTTCCACACCTCATTTACTAATCTTTCTTCACTCATCCTTTCCATGTACCCAAACCATCCCAAAATTCTTTAATCAACCCAGTCTCCCTACTCTCTTTCCACCCACACTCTCCTCCTCACCTCGTTTCTCACTCTATCTAGGCCAGTAACCCCTACCATACTCCTCAGGCATTTCATCTCAAACACATTTAAACTCTTTCTCTCTTCCTCTGTTATATCCCATGTTTCTGCCCCAGATAGTGCTGTCGGCACAATCACTCCTTCATACAATCTTCTCTTAGCATCCATTCCCAAATGTCTATTTCTCGTTATATTTTTTAATTCCCCAAGGCATTTACTTGCCTCTCTGAACTTACATTCTACCTCCACCTCCACTCCTCCCTTTCCCGCCATATTCGCACCCAAATATCTAAAGCTATCCACTTCCTCCAGTCTCCCTTAATACTCACTTCCAATTTGCTGCCATTCTCTACCCTTGTACATCTCATCACCTTACTTTTACCCACACTTATCTTCAACTTCCTTCTTTCGCACACCTTCCCAAACTCCGTCACTAACTTCCTTAATACCTCCTCTGATTTTGCTACATGCACAGTGTCGTTAGCAAACAAAAACTGGCTTATTTCCCATTTTTCTTCATTTTTAACCATATCCGATCATTACCCTTGCGTTTACCTCTGGCATCACCCCATCCATGTATAAATTGAACAGCCAAGGCGACATAACACATCCCTGTCGAAGTCCCACCTTTACATTAAACCACTCACTTTCTCAATTTCTAATTCTAACTCACGCTCTGCTACTCTCGTCAAGAATCTTGACTGCTCCTAACAGCTTTCCTCCTATTCTATATATCTGCAATACCTCACACAGTGCCTTCCTGGCTACCATATTATAAGCCTTTTTCAGGTCCATTAAGACCCAAAAAAACATCCTTACCTTTCCCTAAAACTTTTTCATATGTCTGCATTATCAAAAAAATCTGATCCACGCAACCCCTACCTGTCTTAAAGCCACACTGTTCCTCACCAATCAAAACCCTCCTATAAACTTTCCCAACTACACTTAACACTTGTCCCCTTTTCCCTTGTAAAGCAGAACTATAAAGGTACTCCTCCAGTCCTCCGGCACTCTACCCTCTTCTAGACAAATATTAAACAACTTGTGTGTATATATATATATATATATATATATATATATATATATATATATATATATATTCACACAAAGTCATGGTCTTCGACTACGAAGGAGGAACAGCGACAACAACAACGAAAGCACCAACAACAACAACAACAAGATGGCAATGAAGACCCACCTCAGCTGAATAAAATACTTTGGCGTTAGACAGAATAAAATCTAGAAAAGATCATACCAAAATGTTACGTTAAGTTAAAATTATAATTCATTCATTTATCTATATAATTATCAATTACTTTTACTTGTTCATTCATTTATTCATTCAATTGTTTTCATTTGTTTTTGTATTTATGTGTAAGCATGGGTTGAAGTATTCTATTCTCTATTTGTATTTTATCTATTCTTTTATTTATTTTTTATCTATATACATATATATTCATTGACAAGTATTTTGCTGATTTTTCATTTGCTCTTTTTCGTTTATTAACTAAATTATATATTTACATATATACTTATCATTTCATACAGGCATCAATATGGGATTGTAACATTTTTTAAACAAGCTATGGGCCTCAGGGTGTCCACACGTGGCCACACATGCGGGCCACATCAACAGTGAAGAAGTACAGTGGTTATATAAGGAGCTTGAGGAAATGAGTCACCTCAAAGAGACTTGGCGGGGCACGCCGGGCAGGGGGCAGAGCTTAGGGGGAAAGGGGCGGGGCTTCGTGTAAGTGGGAGGAGCGAAATCGATTTGGTACTTCCCTCCTGGAACTACAGTGACAACACAGTTGACAGATGGGATTGTTGTCACACGGAAGGAAAAATGAATCAATAGGTCGATATATATGTCGAATAAATGAATAGGTTTATGAATGAATGAATAAAAGATAAAATATGAAAGCATTAAATGGGCGTAGATCTTCAGACTGGAACCGCCCTTCGACTGAATTAAACTGTTTGCCATTAGAGTAAATTGTGTTATGTTTGGACGAATTTTTATTCATTTTTATTATATCTTATTTGTTTATTTATTCATTCATTTATTCCTTTGTTTATGGATCTCTTTCATTTCTTCTTATTTTCTGTTTTATTTGTTTATTTAATTATTTGCTTTTTCTTTGTTATTGGAAGTCTCATCATCATTTTTTATCTTGACAATATGATGTGAATTATGTTGAACTCAATATATCAAAATCCGGTGACCGCCAAATAATTCTTATCATTTGAGTTGGCTTTATTTGAGTCAGAATAGAGATGTGGTAGATTAAAACCTTGCTTTTGTTATTAATTGACTTTCCAGTTAAAATTGTTTTACGCAAAAATCTAGAAGATACGCTACGATATTGAGCGAGTGCGTTATCAAGAGAGCGACTAAGTGAGTGAGAGGGATTTATGAAGAAAAGGAGGATTGGGTATGAAAGAACTGCACAGGATTGTCCATCAGTTCAGTTGTAGGCTAAGTTGAACTTAAGTATGCGGAAACGCCTCAAGTCGTTTCTATTAAGTTTAAAGACCATTGTTACTTATACATAATAACAATTTGTTATAATTGAACGTCTAACTACGATTTATGGTGAACTCGTTATCTAAATAGAAAAAAAAAATATTATCTCATGGAAAAAATTATCTAATTTGTAATATTGAAGGCAAAGATCTTGTACCGTCTCAGAAGCCTTTCATTAGTCGATTGTTGTCATTAAAATACGCGTGCACGCACGCGCACACACAAACACAAACACACATACACAAACACATACACACACACACACACACACACACACACACACACACACACACACACACACACACACACACACACACACACACACACACACACACACACACACACACACACACAAGCACACACACACATAAAAAACACTAACACATACATACTGAATCACATACACTGACACACATACATACATACATACATACATACATACATACATATATTCATACATACACGCACACACACACATGTGTACTTCCAAAGCTGTTTGCATGACTTAGGCTATTCTGGCAACATGCCATCGCCTGACCCGAGCGAGCTCATTTGACTTGTCAATATATTCTTTTTCCTCTGAATTTCTCGCCAAGAGTATTTTTGTTTACTGATCATATCACCTCTGTCACATTTTTCTTCGAGCGTTGATAACCAGTTTTTAGTCTTTCTGAATAAGACAGAAACAATGTCGGTTTGACACCCATCGCGTGAAGACTGTGAACTTTCACTGATTTTTGTCGCAGACTTTTGGGTGGGTTCCGCATCTACAGCGACATATATCAAATGAGGTCTCAGGTAAAATCTCGGCCAAAAGTCCTGACCCACCCAACGATTTTCACTCTGCAAGCGTGGCCTCTGTTGCCGAGGGTTGGATATCCTATATGAGATAATTTCAATAAAACAATTTATTAAACACAACTCTTGGATTTGCCCCAAACAGGATATCTGTTATTTTTTCCTCAACGTCTTGCGCAGTTCCTAGGATGTAGGATATTGTTTACTGTTATGGACCAAAAGTTCTCCTGCCGACATGCATTGTCATTGAAACTCATTGTACACATTATCCCAAGCTACTTTCCTTTCTCCTCTTTTGTCCCATTATGACATTCATTCTTGTTGCACAACACTTGGTGGCTCTGAAATGTATTCACTTTTGTATCTATGTGTGCGTGTAACTCGTATGAGCATGCGTGTGCGTTTGTGTGTGTGTGCGTGTGCGTGCGTGTGTGTTTGTGTGTTTTTGTGTATGTGTGTGTGTGTGTGTGTGTGTGTGTGTGTGTGTGTATGTGTGTATGTGTGTGTGTGTATTCACTTGGTCTTTGGATCACGTGTTGGACTCGTGATCGACAGCTATTTCCCTCCTGGAAGAGAGCTCAGAGCTCGTAGGTCCGATCTATGGGTAATGCTATGACCTTGCACACACACACACCCCCAACTCCCCGCCCACGAGAGTTGGAGTAACACCCCTCAACGCTGCGATACTGATATTATTTCAGCCCCGGGCAAGAGTCGAACCCGGACCTCCGTAGTGGCAGGCCAGAGCTCTAACCACAGCGCCATGAGAGGTGTGTGTGTGTGTGTGTGTGTGTGTGTGTGTGTGTGTGTGTGTGTGTGTGTGTGTGTGTGTGTGTGTGTGTGTGTGTGTGTGTGTGTGTGTGTGTGTGTGTGTGTGTGTGTGTGCATTTTAATCACCCTACGAATATCACTAAGCAAACATAATATTTCCGCTACGTTTACATTTATTTTTTCTTTACAAGAAAATACCATATTCAGCAAAGTTTTAATCATACAGAAACATGTATGAAATACTAAAGAGCAAACACCACAGTGGCATGACAACTATGCAAGAGGTTTAAAGACTTTTGAAAGCAACTGTACCTACATGCATGCATGCATGTGTGCACGTGCGCGCATACATGTGTGAATGTTCATTATAACCCCATCCTTTTAATTCTTCATTCTGCTCCTGGAAGCAATTACTCGGGCTCATTATCTCGTGTTATTACAGCCAAAGAAGCTAAAGACAAGGTTTAATTCATCGTATCTCTATTGTACATTAGCAGGCGTCCTGCAACAGCAACCCTCCCCTCCCTCACTTTCACCCAGACAGGGTTATCAACTTATATTTTTTCAGGGACAACCTGTGGGGACCCCGCGGTGGTCCCTCAGGGGAGAGGGAGGAGGGAGTAGGGGGAAGCTAACTGCCCCACCCCCACCCTTCAACTCATTTGCATACTTTATGGTACATACTTTCAATCTGGCTTTCGTCACGTATATCAAACTTATGCGTTGCTGTTCTTTACTCTCCTGTAGAAACCAGTTTCCAATACTGAAATTAATCGTTATGCATCCACTAACTACCTCTACTTTTTGGTTTATGGTAGCAATCGTGGCCCCCTGTGGCCCTCCAGGGGGCCACAAGTTGAGTTCCATGTCTTCATAAAATTACTTACATCAGAAGTCAAAAGATTTTTATTTGTTAGAAAGAGATGCTCATAGTCACGGTGTTCCAGCTACTTAAATTTGATTCTTTAACCTGATAACATTCTTTACATATTTACTTCTGGCAAACGGCATAAGATTAAAATTATCTCTGTGTGTGCATATGCGCGCGCGCACGTGTGTGTGTACGTGCGTGTGCTTGCTTGTGCACATGCGTGCGTTCGTGCATGTCTGGGTGTATGGGATCATGATGTGAGTGCATGGGCGAAGTGAAGTGTCGTGAACTCGTCGACCTCCAAGAGACGAGACGATGTCTGTCCTTCCTCGTTTCATTTTCCTTTCCCTTCCCCCGTCGTCATCATTACATGTTTCTTTGTCTCTTCATCTTAACCTTAAACAATCCTTCCTTATTATATTCTTTCCGTGATTTGTTATCTTTGTAAGAATTTTGTGAAGTGGAAATGCGTTCTTCTAGAATCTAGACTAAGAATTGTTGTATTTTGATGCCATTTTAATTACTTCGTTTTTTATTTTAATGAATACTTAGATATTTGAATAGTTATAATGTTATTATGAGTGTTTTCATATGTAAACACACACACATATACATGTGTGTGTACATATAATATATATATATACATATATATATATATATATATATATATATATATATATATATATATATATATATATATATATATAGTGTGTGTGTGTGTGTGTGTGTGTGTGTGTGTGTGTGTGTGTGTGTGTGTGTGTGTGTGTGTGTGTGTGTGTGTGTGTGTGTGTACATAAATACATTCCTATATACATCCGTAAATTAATACTTTTATACATTTATATACATGCATACACACATACATACACACGCACGGAACACACACACACACACACACACACACACACACACACACACACACACACACACACACACACACACACACACACACACACACATACACACACACACACGCGCATAGGTATGCTTATATTAATCCATGCATGCAAAATCCATGCATATATACGCACATAATGTCATATACACATACGTATGCAATATACCCCTAATATGATCTCTAACGTCCTTTTCTGTTTTCTTTTCCCTCCTGCAGGACCACATCACCGAGGTGCTCATGAAATGGGAGCAGATCGACGATGAGATTTGGGCCAAAGTCATCGTTCTCGAGAGGAACCGTCGAGTGGCCAAGGCTTACGCCCGCGCCCCCGTTCTCACCGTCAACGGTTCGGATGATGGATTTGATGGATTCAGGTAAGGGAGGTCGTGGTGGCGGTGGTGACGTTGGGCAGGGACGGGACGGGTGGAGGGGACGTAGCTCCAGAAGTGATGAACAGTGGATTGCACAATATCACGTTACGGCACTTGTGCTCTGTCTGTCATGTCAGTTTATATCGTTTCGTAGTGCTGTGAAGCAGGTATTTCCGTAAATATGTGTCATTTACAAAGCCTTTGATATGGAAACGTGGAAAACTGGAAGTACTTGAAGAGTGCAAACTTCCGCCGAGGTCAGTTCATTTCAGTCTTAAAGAAAGAAAGAAAAAAAAGATCGGATGACCACCAAAATCTAATGGTATATTACATCACTTTTTTCTGAAAAAAAACTCTTAAAATTCCTAGCTTAAAGCTGCTAACAGACGAACGAACGAATGCGACCGAAAACATAATCACCTTGTCGGAAGTAACAAGGGACTAATAAGAGGGCCCGCGGTTCTTCACACACCACACGCCTTGTGAACCGGACGTCCTCAATACGGTCTTCCACTGGTAAATCCAGAATCATGAGAAAACCGCAGCGAAATAACTGTGCACATGAAAACACGTCACTTACACAGCCTATGTGTCGGTTGCATGTGTCAGTTACATGACCGGTGTTTCATACGTCCAGCCGGGACGGGAGGGAAGTCTTATGTACCCTGTACTCGATGTCGACGACAGATGTCGATCTAAGTAGGGACCGGTACACCTGCGCAGACATCTGTACTGATAAAGATCATACACACTGGTGATCTGATATACATATACATATAATATATATATATATATATATATATATATATATATATATATATATATATATATATATATATGTACAATACCCGCAGTCCTAAAAAAAAATTCCAAGAAAAGGCTCTTTGAGTCAAAATAAAAAATAATGGAATTTCAGTGACCCTATACAGGTGGGCTATGAGAGTGGTGTTAAAAAAAAAATAAGATAGCAAAAGAGGTTAACAGAATAAGATAAAATGATGGTACAATAGAATAAGATAAGACAAATAAGATAGAATAAAAAAGAGTATTAGATCTCTGTTGTTCTTCGAGATCGGAAACCAGGTTTTTTAATTGAAGTTTACTCGAGGATCCCTTGTCATTATCCCTGATGAAGCTTTTCAGGAGCTCTCCCCTCATTCTCTTTCAGGATTGGACTATGCGGCTTCGACAACCCCTGGAGAGACCCAAGAACTGATGACGTCAAGAGGCACATTGGACAGGTAGGTTCCTCGAAGTCTTACGCCACGAGGACGGGTTTATTGAATCTATCTTCCAAGGGGCTCCTTCCCTGTGAAATCGGGTTGCATAAGCTTCTTCCCTTTTGGGAATGGGTCCCGTGGATCCATTTCCCAAGGGATTCCTAACACGTGGATTGGGAGTGAGGGAGTTTAGGTTCCATGAGATTCTGTGTCTCGGGGATGAGTTCTATGGTGATCATTTCTTCTGGGTTCCTTACCATCGGGTTAGGTTCGGTAAAGATAGGTTACAGGAAGTTGAGTGCTCTGGGGGAGGCCTCTGTGGGACTGGATTCCACGGGGTTCCGTGGTGTTGGATTCCATGGGGTTGCGGGACTGGTCTGGCCTCTGGGTTTTCTTTCCAGAGGGGTGCGTTTCATTGAATTAGTTCTTGGGTTTCGTTGAGGTTGATCCTGTTGGTGAATGTTCTGAGGGTGAGTAGAGTCCCAAGGATTTGGGCTCCAAGGTTTCATAGGGCTTGGTGCTGAGATGGGGGGGGGGCTTTAAATGGAATTTCGCGTGCATTTATCTCACGCGTTAGAGATCTCCATAGTAGTATTCTTTGAGGCCAGATTGTACTTTTTTTTTTTTTTTTTTTTTGACGGCCAGTTCAGATGAGGTACTTAATTCTGGGTGGGTTTTTGTGGGGATGATTTTCTTCCCGTTGGTTTACTCCATCAACATGATTTTTTTTTTTGGGGGGGGGGCTGGTACCGTACTGTTTCGTTTATTATTTGTATGGGTTAAGTTAATCTTAGGGTTGTTGTAGTTTTGTTGTTGTTGTTGTTGTTTTCGTCGTCGTTCTTGTCGTCGTCGTCATCGTCGTCGTCCCATTTGCGCCTTTATCCCACTTTGGTGCCATAACCATCATTGCACCAACAAGTCAGCCTTACACCACCTTTCGGCTTATTTTCACACCACCAAAACACACCTCTCTTTTCACCATCAAACCTCTTTTACCTCACCTTAGTAACGTTTCTCACAATACACTTTTTCACCACACTTAACCCATTTTTTCACAATACGTGCTCCAACTCTTCAATCTTTATACACTTTCACAACTTTTGCACACTTGCACACCTCCGTTACACTATTCTATCACAACCTTTCCACCACCTCTGGCACCACATAGCCACACTCCTTTCACCCCCAGCAGGAGGGCCGCGCCCCTGGGCGGTCCCCGTCGTCGCCGTCGTCAGCCCAGGAGCCCCCGCTGGCCTCGCTAACCGGATTTTCTTGAAATTCTGGTCCTCGCAATTGGACCCCGCTCCCTCTGGGCTCCTTTGGAGAGGCGACCCGCCCTGGCACTCCCACAGGGCACTGGTCCTCCTGCAGCTACCCGCTACAGGCACCAGGAACCTCTTTGATATTGTGGTCCACTTCATGTGCTTTGTTCTTGATGCCTTCATGTGAATTTATTCAAGTGAGGAAGGGAAAGAAAAGTCCCTACGTTTCGAGATTGTTGACTAGCCAATCAGGAATTTTAGGGACTGCAAGGCCCTTAATGTGGGAAGGTTTTAAGAATACTGATTTATATTCAAGTATCTTAGGCAGTTCTGCTCCATGTGCTACTGACCCCGTGAACAGTCTTGATGCCGGAACAGTTGTAGCATTGGCACGCTTAAGCACTCGCGGCAGAAACTCCCACTCTTGGTACTGCGGACACTCACGCTGTTGGTACTCTTAATAGCGTTATTGGGTATCCATGACACTTAGGCTATTGGTACCCCTGATATTAGAGTGACTGTTTCCCATGTCATGGACATTCATGGTACCCCTGACGACGTTTGCTTTCTTGGTACTTCTGAGGCTGGTATTCTGTGTTCCTTGGTAATCCCTTTCCCTTTACTTAACTCTCGACCCCTTCGTTTTAGAAAGCTCCATTTGTTTGAATGAAGTGCAGCGATAGCAAGAGGCAAAATTTTAAAGTTTCCCACCTTTTGAATAGGATAATAAGACATTGTCCCCTTAATTGGTAATAAGACAGTGTCCCCTTAATTAAAGAGGCTTTATTTTATACTCTCTTTTACCCATAAACTCGCCATAATCCTCCCAGTAACTATCAAGTGAACCCCCTCAGTGACT
>NC_134811.1:14282272-14314772 GCF_046742065.1 Oratosquilla oratoria
TGCAGAAAGGAGGAAGAAGAGAAAGGAAGAGGAGGATGGAAGAAGAAGAGTACTGTGGCAAACAGGAGGAATGCCGAAAAGAGAGATAAAGGAAAGGAAAGGAAGGAAGGAAAAGGATACGGGTATACAAGACAATTATCTAGGGGATTTCTACCCTAATAATTATCTATATTATCTATTCCTAAGTCAGATAGACATGATGTAATCCCAAAGGATAGTAGGGTAAGTAATAATTAGGCACCAAGAAAGACAGCGATAGTGGGATAAATTGAATGGAGGGATTGATAGACATGAGTATTGGGAAGGTAGATGATTGAAAGTGGATAGGTGTACAAGGAATTGATCCTGGGAGATTTAGGAAAGGAAAGACATAGATGAGGATAACGATTTAAGTGGATAAATCTATACAGAAAGAGGAAGAGGATAGGAGTAAGAGAAGAGAAAGGAGAGTAGAGACATGTAATAGATGTCGCTTGTTACGATCCTAACCAAAGGATGAGGACCTTGTTTATATTTAATTTGATGTATCAAAAATATAGGTCGTCTCAGATACTTTACCTCACCTTATAGCGATATCTTCGTCAAACTTTACCTGATTGACAGTGCAATGACCAATCAGGCCGACTTATGACTAAGGTGTTGCTATAATGTTAGGTTTATTATTGTCAGAATCGCTGGGACGATCTATAGTTCTGTCATCCTCATGGTAATGGATACAACCCCTCCACTTCGACGCGTGTTCGTCGAGGTGCATCTTCGGTCGGGGTCGAACGATCGAGGGTGACCCATAGCTCCATATTATGAGGAACAGACTAATCCTCTTTTATGGTCAAAGTATATTTTATTCTAATCTGTCCCTCTAACCCCACCCCCCGGTCCACCCACCCCGCCCACCCGCAGCCCGTCCTCTACCGTCCAACATAAGGAACCGTCCTCGCATCCCACCACCCGACGAGGACCCCTACAGCGTGGCCGCCTCGGGAGAGTCTTCGGTAAGTTCTTCGGGACGGGAACGAAACGGCAAGGATCGGCCGCCCAAGCTACCCCCCAGGGACAACGCCCATTACCCACACGGTGTCCCCAACGGCAAGGCTAACGGAAAGGTGAGGAAGTCCTTGTGGAGTCCTGCTTCTGCGTGAGGAGGTCGAGGTCGAAGAGCTTGACGGTCCTGCGAAGTCGATCGAGACGCGAAGTACCCAACTGTTGAAGGAATGGCGACTTTTGGATAGGGATTGTTCAATCCGGTAAGGTTAGATTGAATTAAGTTTGGTTAAGATGGGTTTTTATTACATCTATACAAGTTAATCTAGGGTAGATTTTCCGGGAAATCAACTAATCACATTTCTAACCTAATCTATATAGATTATAAGTTTATACAATAGTTGCAGTCAGTTCATTTAGGTAATTTCATGTTAGATTGAGGTAGGGTAGGTTAAGACGTGTCATTTTGAGGTTAAATATCATGATAACTGGATGGGCACGATTTTAACTGTAGTTTCTTAACTAGATGGGAGACAATGCAATAGTAAATAGAAGTTAGTTTGCACTAGGTCGCCATTTCAACAAAAGTTGAGAAATTCGTGGCCGTCGTTGGGATGAAGAGAGATCTTCTTTGGACTCTTCGTTGGCGAGACAGAGGGTTTCTTCGGAGTCTCTGGTTCCTCTGCCAGAAGGATCCCAAGGAGGTTCTTTTGTTTCTTCCATCTTCTGGAGAAGATCACTCACGAGATTCCCTGAAACTAGTTGGAGGAGAAGAAGAATTATCCTTCTAGGCCTCTCCGGTGGTTGGCGAACTCGAGCTTCTCCTCGAAATCTCTAGTTCGTCCACTTCGAGAGCCAAAAGGAAATCTCTTCTTTGTTCTCTTTCCCTATAGGGATCTCCCACGACCGTCAACTTCGTCCTCGCCCCCACGCGCAGTCGTAGGTAAGTGCATGACGACCCCAGTAGCCTCCGAGAAACCAAGAGATCTCGGAACGTAGATGCCCTGAAGAAGCATCCTTCTTCCACAAAGGCACAAACATCCTTTCCTCGAGGGTTCCCCCTTCTGAATGTTGCCCTGCCCTTGGGAGTCCCCTTCGTGAGTCTTCTGCTAACGTGTATGTTTGTGTTGTCCTATCCTTGGGCGAGCCACCTACGTGAGTGCCGCATTACCTTGGGGGCGTGCACCCCCTGTGGGAGCTCTTATCTCCTCGGGTGTGCGGCCTTGCCCTGGGCTTTGCCCACCGCATGAGTCCTACCCTACCTAGGGATGTGCACCCAAGTAACGTTTTACCTACCCTGGGATGTAGCCCTGTTTAATCGGTATCCTGACCTGACCTTGGGTGGCAGTTATCCTGTGTGTTTTCCTGGAAACTCACAATATTTCTTTTCCTTGATGTCACCACTGTCAACACCCTGTCATCAAAAGCACTCTCGTTGCACCATGACCGTGTTTATACTGCCAAACCATTATTAAACTTTAAGTTATGACATAGGAATACCATCACCTTATAGCCTTCTTCATATCACACCATACATTCAAAAATATTTAACGACCATTATCCTTAGAGTAAACCATGACCACAAACTCACTACCTCCACGTTTTCAACCCTATCATCACCACAAGTATCATCACAAATATCCCATGCCCACAGCGCACCATAACCAGGACATTGTCGTGACCACTACTAGTGTAATCACCACAACATTACTATGATTATCATTGATTTATATTATCATGAGTACCCATCTATTTATATACAGCCTGTTTCTGTTACCACCAGAGAAGATAACTATGATCACATACAACCACCATTACCCCAGATCCACCCAAAAACCCTATCCATGATTGCCACCCTGCTTCACCTACACCTATGTCCACTAACCGACCACTAATAACATCACTAACGTTCATCATAACCAAGAACCTCTACAACTAGGTTAAATCAGCCAGGGGTCGCCCCTCAGCCGAAGACACTCACCTGTTAAACTTGTCATAATAAAATCTATGGAGTAGTGGTCTTCAATCTGCCTTGCGTCACGTATCCCAGACTTATATATAGCTGTTCTTCACCCTTTTGGAAACCACTTCAACAAAGAATAAAATCGTAAGACATCTACTAACTCTCACTAGTTTTCGGTTTGTGGCTCTACTTTTGAAACTCTGGATCCCACTGAAGGGCCCAAGAACTCCAGATGGAAAACCACTGCTCTTGATTCTAGAATATATCACTAGACAGAAGAGGTTGATGGAGGAACTTCAACTTCTTCAATCAGGGGGCCACCCCTCAGCTGAATGGAATTGTCTGGCTTTGACCTTTCTTCCCAGAAGGCTGATGTTTTCTTCCCTCTCCAGGGTGATTATACGGCTATGGACGAGAACGCTTTCCGTAAGCTGCAGTCAACAAGAAACCACTCCAAGGACAAGAAGGACCGTAAGTATGGTAAGTAAAAAGGCTTTAGTCACTTGGTTCGTCCTTAAGTAATTTTCTGGGAATCGTTTCCGATAATTAGCAGCTTAAACTTTATATCTCGTCGTTACATTTTCAATAATCTTTGTTTTTGTCTTGATGAGATTTTTTTTTTTTTTTTTTTGTTTTGTTTTTGTGAAGGCTGGGATGAAGTACAAAAGATGCATTCCAAACGTGGGTGGAGTAATACTGTATATATTATTGAAATTTTACTTTGAAAGCCAAACAATTAAGTAGTTAGTCCTAATAACCTATTTGTTTCCTCTGAGGCAGAACTGTAAATTTTGGTCACTGAAGATCAGTATTGAATGTTAAAGCCGAAATATTTTGCACATTTTGCTTAACTAAGAGCAATGCGTTGTTTACGGTTGTTACTAAGAACAGTACGTTATTTACAACTGTTTGCCTTAAACCCTTGTATTCGTTACATCGATCTTAGGACAAGTTACTGTGGCCGTCGATGTTCTGCATATGTTGTAGAAGGGAAGCCTCGAATGAGGAGTGCATCACAAACAGAAAACTTTTCTTTCGCCCCGATTTATCTTAATTGTTTAGTCACAGTTTTACTCTCAACTGGAATCAAATTAGTCTGTCAGTCAAGACTCCGCCTCCTTGATGATGTAAGACCCAAAAGTCACTGTGATAGGCTACCATGATTTTCGTCACCAACATTGCTGTTTTTTTCTGAAGTGAAGTCTTGAATGATTAATATGATTGTAATATAACTCTCAACTTCGTTTTTCCTGTTTGGTTGCTAGCTTGCTTGCAGTTGAATATCGTCTGATCGCTTATAAGTGTTGTTTGAATGCTTGCATCATTTTCATCCTGACTTCTTTCTTTCACGCTAATCCCGACACTTCTGGGGAGTGCAGACCCCTGTCATCTGTATCCAAAGACTATAGGACCATTCTACAAGAATCCCCATTTTCGATGTTGTCAAATTACTTTATTTACAGAGCATTCCCACTGATGACCATCACCGTTATTGATATTAATAACCTGAGACCTCTTTCAAGAATTCACCCGGTGTTGACTCCCACTAACGACCCTCTTTAATAATTTCTCACTCTTCGCTTACTTTCCAGATGATCCTTACTACTGTGGACTCCGAGCTCGCATCCCCAACTTCCCGAAGTCCAAGTCCAAAGACAAAGGAGGAGACCAGCAGACGCAGCCCCTCGTTGGACCCCAGGGAGTTCCTCCCCAGCCCCTCGGAAGGGGGCAGTACCCACCTCCCCCTCTCCCCAACCACCCCAGCATGTGGCATTCCCGCAGCTTCGACTCGGGCATGGGTAAGGCGGAGTAAACTATCCTTGGCACTGTTTGGCACCTTTCTTCTTCTCACTGGCACTGGCGCTGTGACTCAGTGGGGTTCCTTCTAGAGGACTGAGGCTTCCCAGATGCGCTGATTGTGCCTAGGTCTTGCATCACTCATGCACCGGTCTCATGAAGACTCTGTGATACTTGGCACTCTGTGATGTCAGCCTTGACGTCACTAAGACAGTGTTATTGTAGCGAACGTCTTCTGGGACCATCACACTCCCGTAGCCTTTTCACATTCTCCATTTAATGACAAGGATGTGTGCTTATGTATGCACACAACACACACAAGCACACACATACACACACAACAAATGCACACACGCGCACACACACACGCATATACACACGCACACACACACACACACACACACACACACACACACACACACACACACATATATATATATATATATATATATATATATATATATATACAGTATATATGTATATATACAGTATATATGTATATATATATATATATATATATACATATATATATATATCCTCGTTTCTCCATGTAAATATATTGTATGCATGTGAACCTGCGCGTCGGTTAGCTCCAGCTTCCCTCCAGAATGGGCCTTAATCGTATGAAGGAATCTTGGATCGATACTTCCATCGGAGGTAGAGTTCGGCAAAGAGTTCTTATCAGTTCACATCTGATCCACAGAGGAAGAGGTGGTCCTCTCTCGTCTTGAATTAAAGATCAACGATCAGAATTTGGGGAATGAGATAAAGAGGCCTTCCATGGTAGCGTGAAGGACTCACAAGATGGTTGCTAAGGCCCTACGGTCTTCTTTTCCCGAACTGAGTGAAACTGAAGACTTCGAGGAGTTCGAAGTACGGCCGACATTGCTCACTCCACGAAGTGGCAAACTCGACTTTTATACTTTTACCAAATGACTGTTCTGCTGAGGAGTGTCCTCTTAACTGACGTAGAACTTAAGGACATCGAACTGAAAGGTGATTCAAAGTGCCGAAACCCCGAGACTCCGTTCAGACAGAGGTCCTTCCAGCTCTCAAGCGAATAACACCTGCGAACTCTGCCTCCTGTCAAACTTCTCACGAAGCCCTCCTTGGCTCCCTCGAGTCGCCCGCCTCTTGGTACAAATCTCCTGGGAGGCCTTTTCCCTCTTAGACCCCAAGATCTAGATTAGTTCAGCCTCTATGATTGTGAGATTTGCATCCAAGTGTGGGAAATCTATTTTTCAAATTTCTTCATCTAAAAAGAAAAATACATAGAAATCCGATATTTTGGCAAAATATAAACTAAACAAAAGTTTTGTGTTTCCAAAGAATAGAAGCCAAATTATATGTTTCGCCAAAATTACTTACTACACCAATTTACAAAATTGGGAAAAAAAAAATGAAAGGTGGGATTCCAAGTCTACGTCAAACTCTCTGATCCTAAAAGTTTGACAGATCCAGGACCTTTCGATCTTTTATCAACGGCTTGCTTCGATGAGCAGTCTTCCTTCCTCCATTGGATCGCCCCGCGTCCATACAGATCACCTGCTCCAATCTCTCTCCTCCCAAAGCCTCTAGGAAAAAAAAAATAGCTATAAAAAAGAACTTTCTCACGCCACGGTTGGTTACTGTCACTACAGAAACAAGCCTAGGACAATCTGGAGGACATTTTACTGACCATCAGCGACGCTAGCAAGGAAGAGGTGCAATAAACCTCTGTACTTTCCCTATTACCGGATACCCTTATCTTTATCTTCACTCACATCTTCACCTTATAGTGCACTGGTAGCGTAATCGAAAGTGTGCAGGTCTCGTATCTTCCTATTTGCAGGTTCGAATCCCGCACTTCCCTCCGATTCCCAGCAGTGACATTTACCTGCCCCAGCAGTCCAAGTGCATAGGGCAAAGGTAACGGCTTCGGCCGCTGCTAGGCGCCCCGTGGCGTAGGATCCTTATCTTCTTCTTCTTCACCCTTGACTAGCTATACGCTCCATGTTAAAACTTCATTGCTCGCATGCTTCTTTCTAAAGTTTTGGTCCCAATCTGACCAAAGGCTATGAATGCCCCAACTTACTTTAAAGCTATATAAAACCTGTTTATTTCTGAACATATCTGTTCACCATCCCTTCTAAAGCTATAAATACCCTGACCCCATCTAAAGCTATGAATACTTTGTCCCCATCTAAAGCTATGAATGCCTCAACTTATTTAAAAGCTATGGATGCCCCGCCCCTTCTTGAAATCTGAATTTCCGCTTTTCTAAAGCTATGAATTTTCCGCTTACTCTAAGCTATCAACTCTCCTTTCAATTTCTGTGAATGGCTGGCATGGCGTCTCTGAAGAGCCCGATGTTTTTGACACTAAGTGGCCTGCCTTCGAAGGATCCCTTCGGAGGAAGGCATCTCTCGTCTTCGGCTGTAGATCGTTCCTCCAGTGGACTTCGACTACCACTGCGGCCTACGTGAGGCCCCATAACTCAAAATTACAACTTACAATTTACAATCACATCTTTGCCACATCACGTTTCGGCCCACCACAGTGCCCAGTACCCAGTCACAATACCCAATACCCGAACGAAATACGTTATACCTATTCAGCAACCCAGCACCACACATGTCAAAGATTTTCGATATGATGTCATCGACCTATCAACACGTCATTGGTCCATCACACGTCACCCATCATTCACACAATATTTGGTGTGTAATTTAGGTCATGATATTTTGTTTTGGTTACTGTAAGGCTTCTTTTTTTAAGCTTAGGGAAATTCGTTTACTCTAAGTCCCACGAGGTTTCCTAAGCCGAATCAAATTGCCTAGCATCAACCAGAACATACCCCATAAAGGACATACCATTGAAAAAGGATTAACTAAAACAAGCCTATCCCCTTAAGGAGGATGGTAACATCCCCAGTAGTAGATTACCAAATGTTAAGCTATAGACAAAGAAACAACCTTTTGATACAACAAAGACAATAGTCCAACGTTCCTTCCCAGAGAGATCTTCGGGAGGGCCCGGGGACCTCTCCTGGCTCTTGTGGAACAACCTCATAGGTTTTATTATGGCTAGCGCCATGCAGATTGATTCAAATACCCACCCAACCAACCCACCCACCCTTCGACCTAGAAGCACCAAAGACGCTCTCTTCTCTGATCACCAACACCATTTTTGTCACCATTACCATCATCGTGTCCACCATCCGTCTCAACATAGGCACCATCACCATCTATCTGCCAAGGCCCCATCTCCTTCTCTTCGTGCTAAAGCATTCCTTCTAGTTCTTGGCACTTAATGGTATTCTGTGCCATCCCTAAGCGATGTCTGACATTCTTAGGCACCTGCCAAGGGTCCCTGTTAGTGCTACTGATCCTTAGGTCTATGTTAAGAAGATGTTTGTGTGTGTTGGGGGGGTGGGGGTATTGTAACCTGCCCGAATTGAAGTCAGGACAGATTTTTACTAAAGTCCCTTAAGTCGGTTGATTACACCAAGACGCACTCTTAATTTCATTCGCTAACGGTTAAGTTTTCTACAATTGAAGACCGCCTAGTTTAAGGACTTCTATTGCTGTTAAGGTCTTCTTCTAAAGTTCGTCGCGGTTAAGATTTTCTTCTCTATTAAGTCCGCCATGGATAAGGTCTTGACTATTGAAGTCCCTCAAAGTTAAGGTCTTGATTGTTGAAGTCCGTTGCGGTTAAGATCTTCTACTGTTGAAGTCCGCTGCTGTTAAGGTCTTAACCATTGAAGTCCGTCGCGATTAAGGTCTTTTACTGTTAAACTCTGCCGCGGTTAAGGTCGCGGTTAAAGGTCTTACTCTGTTGAAGTCCGTCGCGGTTAAGGACTTGACCGTTGAAATTCGCCACGATTAAGATCTTCTTTTAAGTGGCATCGTCTTTGACACTCACTGTCAAAATCCCTAGCGGTTAAAAGATTGTTCCATTTAAGAAGCCCCGGTGTGGTTTAAGGCTGTAGCGTCTAAGAATTGTGGCAGACAAGGTTTATGTTTGTTCTTTTCAACAACACATTGAACCTTTCACACATCAGTGATGACCCATTTGCATGTTATATGATAAGATAAAGTAAGACTTGTTTTCCATGCAATGCCTTTGTTCATCTTCGAGAAAAGATTTAAATTACTTGATAATCTTTAGATGGAAACCTTCTGAGAGAATTTATGCATATAAACATAAAGATAAATGCCCAGAATTATCAGAAAATTTTACAGTTAACAAAATCATGTATCTAAACCTCCGGTGTGCAAAGGAATATAAAAGAACAGGAAATGTACATAATTCTTCATTTTTTTTATTTTGCAAGGGTGTTACACTGTATGCTCGATTAGGTGTGAAGTTTGGCAACACAGGATTTATTTACGTTTGTCATAGCCTTAATTTCAAATCACTGGCAACACTTCAATTGAAATTTAAGTGTTGTTTAACGCACCAAGTGAAAGTGAAGGAGGGACTATATCAAATATTTTTTGTTATGTATAAGCACCCCAGATGCTACTGTTGTTTTCTGTTCAATTGCTCATCGAGAGATGAATGCTTTGCCTACTGGTTTTACATTCAAGTATTGTACATACATTAATATATAAATATTCTTCAAAATTCAGACCAGTTTCCATCTTGGGAAATTTTTTCAAAGAAAATTTCTAATTTTCATTTGTTTCAAAATTTATCAAACTGCGAGAAGGATCTAAGGATCTAAGCCGAGGATTTTTTCTCTTCTTTTATTCTTACTTGAAGTCTGCATGATTTTTTTTTCTGTGCCCTAAATTTTAAGGAAAACGCTATGTGGTATCAACTATGAATATAGCATGAGATAAATATACCTTTCTTTTCTTGGCTGTGGAGTTACCAGAACCTTTGCAGCGACTGCCTGTTTCTGGTGTGTTGTTATTCTTTCATCATCATTATTGTTATTTTCTAAGTGCTTTTATAGGACTGGCTCATGCAGAGTGATGTCACTGCAACGCTTTGATGTGATTGGCCGAGAGCACCGTATGACGTCAACAGCACTTTGCTTTTTTTTCCTGGATTTGTTTTTGGGGCGAGTGCACCTTCTAAGCATGTTTTTATTTCTCTTCCTTCTAGTCCTCTTACAACACAATCAAGTGCCAAACATTCACAGACTAGAACGCAACCCTTGTTCCTGGGTGCCATCTTTACCTTTGAAAACGGGTGAGTGAAAACAATGTTCGTGTCACGTCCTTATTAAAGAATAGAGAAAAAAATGTGTACAACATCTGGTCCTGCTTTGTCCCCTTACCTCCTTTCACCCTACGAAGGTCTACGAGAACCGCCAGGATGAGTCCGAGCCTCATTTCTTGGCGTGTGTCGGCTGGCTGGTTCTCAATCCTTTGTATACACAAATGATCATGCAGAATGTTAGGATACTCACGTCTTAGTAGGACACAAAACATACCCAGTAAGGTACAGCCACTCAATAAGACGTCACTTTAGAATACACTCTGTAGGACATAAGTCGATCTGTAGGATACAGCCATTCCAAAGTAGGATATATTAATCGTCTATGGGGATGCATAGCTTTCCTCTAGGAGAGTCACTGTCTAGTAGGATACACTCTCGCTCCTTAGGGCACAGTGACTCTAGGTCTACTCATTTGTCTTTGTCGATTTTAGTTTGCTTAGTCAGCATAAAAAGACTTATAATGAGGTCTTGATGAGACCTAGATATCTAGAATGAATTCGCGCCCATCCCACGATCTCATTTAGCATAGTTAGGAAGTTTCATAAGATTTGAAAATTCATTGAGAACATGCATGGGGATGATTGTGATTATTACAATTGATGACATTGGTAACAGTTTGAATTCAAGATCATCATTCTCATGTATATTGTTCTGATCTATATGTCAGCATTAGAGCCGTCATAATTAGCTTTCTGGTAGTGTAGTAAATCCTAAAGAAGGAACAGAAACACGATACATTGTTTAGCTTTCCTTGTAAATGGAAGCATGTTACACTCTTAGTAACAATAAAGTTGACACGATAGGAACAACTGAGAAGGCAAAAGTAACCAAATTAGTTTATTTTTATTAGATAAGTGAGTTTTGATTAAGTTCACAAAAATACTGATAAGGCATTCTCTCCCACTACTTTCTCCTCATGATAAATACATTGTTAATGGTGATGATTATAGTGACCATATGAGGTGTTGAATTTCTAAAGATTTAATCAAATTGTAAGATTTAAAATTCATAAAATAACCACAAAGACTTCAGCATTAGCATATCACCGTAATTATCACCATTATCAATTCTATTGTCATTTCGTTGTTGGACATACAAAATTATTGTGATATAATTAACTTATGTCGTTTCATAAACTGTATCTCTAGGAAATAGCATTTATGTGCCTTGTTGCCTTCTGCAGCATATTTTTTTAGGTTAAGAGTATAAGATTATGATTCACTTATCACCAGATTAAGTTTCTTTGTTTAACAATGGCTGCAGATTTTCCAAATGACATTTCTCCATCCTGTTCTGCTACCATTTATGCCTCTTATATCTCGGACAGTGACAGCACCATAGCATAGAACTAATTTTCATGTATAACTTGCCCTTTCTTTAAGAATGTCTAGCAACAAATCTATCAATGTTTTCATAGTGAAGTTCGTGCTAACCTAGGTCGTATGATAATGTTTAACTCCTAGAGAATGCAACTAGGCAGAAACTCTCTAGGTCATGGACAAAATTGCTAGGTTTGGACAGGAAGACCTACTAGACTGAGACAAGAACCATAGGGACAATTTACTTACATGGACAACGGGATTTGTAACACGCACAGGCATACTTGCCGAGACTTTTCGTAAACACAGACCAAGACTAAGACCTCACGAGGACAGAGCACGACCAAATGGACCCTGACTATCCCGGAAGTGGGGAAATGAATCACGTACCAGTGTGATGAAGACGAGACAGTAATGACGATGAGATAACTTAATATTTTGACAATGACGTGACAGAATGTCGAGACAATGACGTGACAGAATATAACAGTGATGTATCAGAACTGCCGACTTCAGTCCACCAGCAGCTCTGGACCACCATCCACCCGATCCTCTAATTCCAATCAAAATTTCCATCCTCCACTCCCTCTACCCGTTCCTCATAAAGGAAAAAAAAATCTCCCTCAAACCCAATTGCCTTTATATCCTATTTTACCCACAGCCATCATCCAATCCAATTTTACGTACCCAAGCTTGCCTTACTTCCCACACCTATTCCCCACCCCTGACTTACACCACAACAATACATATATATATATATATATATATATATATATATTTATATATATATATGCATATATATATACATATATATATACATATATATGTATATATATATATATATATATATATATATATATATATATATATAATTTGTGTATCTATAACTTGCATGTGTATCTGTGTGCATGCGTATGCATATGTTTATGTACATACACACAGGGTCCAAAGACGGGACCTGCAAGTGGTGATTCTCCAAGATGGACGCCAAAGAGAATCATCTCCCAAGCATCCATTTTCAAAACCCATCAACACCTTCACCTCTATCTGGAGGTGCAGCCCTGAGGGACTGACATTCGGTCCTCTGACCTCGTCCAAGATCTCTCTCTATCAACTTCGACTGTATTTCTTACACTTTTCTACATATGGAGAGCTGGCAACTGGCGACTGCTCCCCAATTTCTATTACTTTAAACCGTTGACATAAAAACAACCCCACGCTGATACAACACGCACAGTATTCCAATATTTCCTCACAGAAAGATCTATGGAAAGGCCCGAAGATCCTTGCCAACAGTCAGTGAAACTCAAGGCAGCAATCTATTACCATCACACACACACACACACACACACACACACACACACACACACACACACACACACACACACACACACACACACACACACATAAACACATAAACACATAAACACATAAACACACACATACACACACGACGACTCAACGGCGCAGTGGTAGCGTACGCGGCCGCCACTACGGCGGTCCGTGTTCGAATTCCACCCAGGGCTGAAATAATTTCAGTATAGTTGCGCTGCGAGTCGTTACTCCAACTCTCTGAGCGGGGAGTTGGGTGTGTGTGTGCGTGTCAGGTCAGAACACTACCCATAGATCGGTCATATATGAACTCTGAGTTCTCTTCCGGGAGGGTAATAGTTGTCGATCACGAGTCCGACACGTGATCCAAGACCATGGTGAATCACACACATCTATATCATGTATATGCATACATGAATATTCACGTATATGTATAAAGAGTATGACGTATATATGCTACAACGTGCCTACCCAACGTGACAATTTGTCCACTTTCCACCTGTCTGCCTGCCTGCCTGTCTGCCTGTCTGTCTGTCTGCCTGTCTGTCTGCCTGACCTTGTTCGAATAGCCTGTTATCTGAATCACCCTTTCGGAATGCACAGCTTGTCAACGCTGCACAATTAGTCTCACAATAGCAATACTAACAATGAAGCTGTATCAAGCAACTTCCTCAGCGGGAGGACCGCACCGTCTTCTACGTCGCGTTGGGTTACGATGTCCGTTACGATTTCATTATAATGTTACGATGTCTGTTACGATGTCGTTAAGATGTCGGTTACGGTGTTCTTTACGATATCGAGTACGATGTTCGTTACAATATCGTTACTATGCTTGTTGCGATGTCTATTAAGATATCGATTACGATGTCGTTACGATGTTGGTTACGATGTTCGTTACGATATCGTTACTATGTATGTTAATATGTCTGTTACAATGTTACGATGTCGGAACGATACGTGACACGATGGTGTGGTAATTGCGACATTACATACGAGTGTGAAAGTGATATTCCTCAAGAGATGTACTTTGTCATGACGAAGCAATGTCACCATTTATTGTAAGTAGTAAGAATGTCATTAAGGATTCTTAAGTCACAAAAATGACATAGACATGGTTGTGGACGTCGTGATAATATTGTATGAGCGGAAAGAGGATAGTGACAATAAATGTTACATTTTTCATTTAATTTATATTTCATTTGGTCTTGAGCAGTGGATGGCTGTGTGCAGCCGTACAGTAAATGTAGTCAAAATACTCTAGAGCAGTTGTTCACCTTTTTTTTTGTATTTTGCTTTATTTTATTTTATTTTATTCTATTTTATTTTTATTTCATTTTATTCTATTTTATTTCTATTTCATTTTATCTTATTTTTTATCTTATTTATTTATCAATGTATTTACTTATCTATTCATTTTTGAGTCCCTGACACTTTTGAGAATCTGGTGAAAGCTCTTAAAAAAAATCCCTTCTCTTAAAAAAAAAAAAAAAAAAAAAAAAAAAAAAAAAAAAATGATAAATCATCTAGTTATGAATGTGACCCTGAGTATCAAACTCGAGACCCTTTGGTACTAGCAGGGTCACTTCCAACTCAAGGAGGCCTCAAAAGGATGACCAGATTGTTGATGAGGGTGACAACTGCTCTAGGAGACTACTTGTGTGGGCTACAGTGTGATAACTGTGTTGGCAGTGCTGATGCTAAATGTGGGCAGTATTGGTGTCAAGGAAGATGGTGGAAATTTTCGGTGCACTGACAACAGACTTGTAGACCATAGCTTCCGCGAGAGAATCACTACCAACAGTTACGCCAACATTGAGGGACAAGGTGGTGGAAAAATAAAGATGTTTGAAAGATAACTATTTCTGATGAACATGACTATGATCAAAGCCGCACTCGCATCATGATCATGAAAGTGATCAAAACATAAAGTTCATGTTTGCCTTCCTACTGTAAACAATATGATGGGGATACAGATTACTACTCAACAAAATTCGAAGCATCGATACTTATTATTGTTGTTATCATTATCATTGTTGTTATCATTGTCATTATTATTATTATTATCATTATTATTGTTGCTATTATCAGTTATAGTTATTATTATTATTATCACAATAATCATTATTGTTACCATTATTATTATTATCACATTATTATTATTATTGTTATTATTATCATCATTATTATTGTTGTTATTGTCATTTTTGTTGTTATAATTTTCTTTATTACTATTATTGTCTTTATCATTGTCATTATTATCATTATTATTATAATTATTATGTATACATTGTGACGAATGTGGATAGGAGGTAAAGGGAACACAGGCTGAGGGAAATACTTTTATTCCTGACTAGTTTCGCCTGAAGAAGCCACTCAGGCGAAACTAGTCAGGAATAAAAGTATTTTCCTCAGCCCGTGTTCCCTTTACCTCCTATCCACATTATAATTATTATGGTTATTATTATTGTTGATATTATTATTATTATATTATTGTTATTATCATTATTATTATCATTTACTATTATTTACTATCATTATTATCATTATTATAAATGAAGATAATAATAATGATAATGATAATAATAATGATGATGATAATAATAATAATAACAATAATGATAATAATAACAATTATAATAATGATAATTAATTATGGTTATAATAATTATAATAATATTGTTGTTATTGTATACACAAAATTATTCTAGCAGTAGTTGCAAAAAGAATATTTACATTCTTTATGACATTGCAAGCTAGTTTTAGGTAATATTCCTTACACAGGATAGATAGTATAATACCAAACGCTAAGTGAATTAATGAAGGAGTTAGAGGGAAAGGTTAGACTAATATTGTATAATAATGGATGGAAGTCAAGTTATAGGAATAGTGGACAGGTTTGTCTTTACAAAGTACAACAATAATCATAATTGCGATGATGAAAAAGATAATGATTAAGATTGTGATAATGGCGATGATGATGCAATAGTAGAGATAGCAGTATGACAATTGGTTCTACAGTAGTTTGGGACGAAAATAAGAAGCCAGGTCAAACGAGGCCAGTCTTAGTACAAATTACTTCAAAAGATCAAGTTAAGGTGTATCAAATTACTTTTTTTCTTACCTGACTGGTGACGTCACGAGAGCGAAACGTTATTTACTCTTTGGTTGAAGAATAGAAGATTAGAATTTAAATAGAAAATTGGCTCTGCCAACCAGAGGAAAAAGATACATCAAGACATAATGCAATAATAAAAGGTTAATTGAGATTAAATTTAACGTTTTAGATATGGTGATTTTTTTTCTGATTAAAAAAAGTATGGATGATGATGTGATGCATGAGGGGGAGAGGGTGGGGGATGGGGTGTGAAGGAGTATGTGTGAAAAATAAATTGACGCAACCCGAAGGGATTTCTCCCCGTCTTCTCTTTTTATGCAAGAGGGGACGGAGAGGGGGGGGGTCGTCGATTTAATGAAACGGCCTTGCTGTGGATGTGCTGTGTCTTGCGACACTGTTTCTGGCCCAGGGTAGTAGGCGAGATGCAAAAATGACCCGTCATCCAGGAGGTGCTAAGATAAGAGGGAGGGAAGGGGGTGGATGGGAGTGGAGTATGTAGGGGATGGAATGGGTGGGAGTGGTTTTTATGACTTTTTTTTGGGGGGGGGGGGGCTACATCCCTTGTAAGGGGGGAAAAGCCTTTGGTATATGTATGTTTGTATGTATGTATGTATGTAATATTAGACAATTTCATTTGGTCCAGGGAAAGGCTTGATTACCAACAGGGTTACGTCCAATCAAGAACCTTTGACCCAAGCCCATCCCTTCGACTAAATAAAATAATCTGATATAAATAAAAAAATATCAAAAATATGTATGAAAGCGTACAGGCTAAATAAAACCACCAACGGCAAGCAAAATAAACTATGTTGAAACATACGTCGTACTAAAGGGATTTGCAGACCAGACCATCAACATGTTAAGACAAGCACGCTGGCACCTAGACCACACCACGACCTCCGTTTCAGGCACTAGATGTTAGCAACAGACCAGACTAGACCAGACCTTCTCAACAGCCCACAGATTAGACTCGAGATACAGACCCCAGACACCTCGACTACTCTGGGACAGAAGTCATCCTCAAGACCCTCGCATCGAAAACGAACTTTCTTGAAAAACTTCGGAGACTTCGGAAAGGAACTTTCTTGAAAGACTTCGGAGACTTCGAAGACTTCGAAGAACCTGAGACCCTGAGACCACCATCGAGGTCACGCCCGGACCTGAAGTCCTTCCCTGACCTATTCCTCCTCATCCTTCTCCCTCACTGTCTTGTACACTTCATTGTGCCCAATGGTTCCCAAGACTTTTGCTGATGTGCCACTTTTGGTGACGTGCCACTTTTGTCAATGTGCCTTCCCTTGGTCACTCCACAAAGGAAAAGCTAATCAATGGAAAATCAATCACATCAAACCTCACATAGTCGTAAGAAACCTCACTGACTCCCCACTGAAAAACGTGAATCACGGTTAAGTCTACTTAAGACGCCTCAGGTCTTCCACAAGAAACCTTGCACAACAACAACCCAATTCCCTCCACTTCAAGCCTGGGAACCATTGATCCAAACCTTCCAACCTTGTCACTCCTCAGAACCATCGACCTATCAGAACCAAGACCTAATTCATCTTTTTGTGAGTCTGATGCCTCTTCAAGTCCTCTCCTTCCTTACCCAATTTCTCAGATCTTCTCCTTCAGACCCTCTTATTCTGTAATTCTTCTCTTGTTTTTTAAAGCCTCTCCTTTCTTCCAAAGTATCTTCACCCAGTTCTTCTTCACATCCTTTCCTTCAGATCCTCTTCTTTTGTAAGTCTTCTTTTACCTCTTCAAATTCTCTCCTATCTTGAAGTCTCCTTACCCAGTTCTTGTACTTCGTACATTCCTTCAGACCCTTTTCTTTGTAAGTCTTCTTAATCCTCTTCAAAACCTCTCCTTCCTAGCAACATCTCCTGAATTAGTTCCTCTGATCCTTCCTTCCCTCAGACCTTTTTCTTTTTTTTTCTTTTTTTTTAACCCCTCCGCCATGAAGGCCAATAAAATAGCCAAAGGGCAACAGGAATGAAAGTTAAAAACACCATCTGGTACGATAGGGTTTAAACCATTCCCCAGATCTTTCCTTTTTTTTTTAATTATCCTTCTTTCTATCATATTTCCTTTAAAAAAGATCAAATCTTCTCTTTCCTTGTAAGTTTTTTCTTAGCATACTCTTTTTTTCCTGATATATTATCATCATATATATCTACACGATATCATCAACTGCTCCCTGACCCTCAATCTTCTCAATCCCACACCTCCATCAATGTCTCCCTGTCGTCAGAGCCCATCCGTTCCCCCAACGCTGACCCAATCCCTCCAACAATCCCAACCACTCCCAGCACAACTCTCACACTCCTGTCTTTAAAACCTTGTTCTCCCTCAAATGATACCTCTCCTCCAACAGATTCCATTATCTTTTTTTGTCTTTTTTTTTTTTTTTTTTTGTCTTTTGAAATTTATTTTCTCTCTGATAAAAAAAATTCCTTGGTTTCCTCCCATAGAACCTTTGTTTATTTTTTATTTCTGTCTTCCCGAAAATTCCATCTTTATTCTCAAAATATCTCGTCTTCCCCAAAATTCCTTTTGACACTTCTTTGGACTGCTTCATGTTACGTGGTCACTAAAGCTCTCCTTGTGCCTCCTTCATTCTTATGCATGTGTTCCTCTTCATCTGTGTGTGTTTGCATGTGCGTGTATATGTGTGTATGAGAGAGAGAAGGAGAGATCTACTTGATCCAGAGAAAACGAGAATGCGCCTTAACAGTAACAAATCAGAATCTCTTAAATTTGCTGAAACCCTCCCCCTTACAATGTACTGCAACGTGATTGGCTAACGGTCCCTTATGACCACACACCCCCACCAACAACATCCATAGGAGTCGTGGCCTAAACGCTAAGTTAAAGTGTGTGTGTGTGTGTGTGTGTGTGTGTGTGTGTGTGTGTGTGTGTGTGTGTGTGTGTGTGTGTGTGTGTGTGTGTGTGTGTGTGTGTGTGTGTGTGTGTGTGTGTGTGTGTGTGTGTGTGTGTGTGTGTGTGTGTGTGTGTGTGAGAGAGAGAGAGAGAGGAGAAAAAGAGTGTGTGAGAGGTGAGGAAAAGGAAGAGGATAAACTTTTTGCACGTCATCTTTTGATCTATGACTGTACATTAAGATATCAACCTACCATTAACTGCACGCCTCTCTTCTTGTGTTTTATGTACTATTTATACACTATATCTTACCGATTTACTATAATTTTAAGTTTCTTTGAATTAATTCTAATATTTGCACGACTGTATTTTTTCTTAATATTTCCCTGTTTTGTTTTGTTGTTGTTTTTTTTATTTTTTTCTTGATTAATCTTGAATCTCTCATTTTGTCTCTCCCCTTTTTTGTTTTGTTTTTTCCCATTACAAGGCTGACCTGCAGGAAGCTACGATCTCGTCTCTACCTGTCCAGCATGTGTGGACGGGAACTCTTTAATACACTCTTTATTCCACATTCTTTTTTTCCTCTCTTTTCCCTTCTCCCATCCCACTCCCCTTTCTCTCCCTCTTTCTCTCTCTCTTTCTCTCTCTCTCCTCTTTCTTCCTCCCTTACTCTCTTTTCTCTCTCTCACTCTCTCTCTTATGCACATATATTTATATACCTATATGCATATAGTTATGTACATACATATATAGATACATTTGTATATTTATATATATATATATATATATATATAATATATATATGTATATATATATATGTATATATATATATATATATATTTATATATATACATATAATATGTATATATGTGTGTGTGTAAACGTGTGTATCTATGTCTATGTATGTATCATGTTTGTCTGTTTACCTGTTTATCAGCACCTGCGTTTGTCTATCTCACCATGTCTGTCTTCTAATGCCCTTGTATGTCTTCTAATCCCTGTCTTTTTTTCGGTCCTGTCTCTTTTCCTGTCACTCTGCATGTCACATAACCAGAAAACGACCTGTGGGTCTTGTGTATATCTCTGTTCTTGTTCTTGTTCTTCCCACACTCCTCCCACACTCCTCCCACACCCTCCTCTTCCCCCTCCTCCTCCTCCTCCTCCTCTTCCTTGTCTTTGTTTCTTTTTACCTCCCAATAATTTATCAGAGATTTTTTTTCTCAATTTTCTTTAGTTTTCTTTGTTTGTGTTTAATTGTCCTGTCTGGTTTGTTTATGTTTTTCTCAACATTCCCCCCCCCAATCTACCTGCATATCTCTCTCTATCTTCCTTTTCCTCTTCCTCCTCCTCCTCCTCCTCCTTCCTTCCTTCTTTTCCTCCATTTCCTCCACAGGGAGTTGACCATTGAGGTACTAATAGATACCTTTGTCCTCAGCTTCCCCCTTGTCCTCCCCCAACACCATCCCCTCCTCCTCACCCCTCGTCCTCTATCCCTCCTCCTCTTCCTCCTCCTCCAAGAAATCCCACGGCTACACCTCCCCGATCCTGCACACCTCTCACAGCACCTCATCTTTCCCCTTCCCCTCCACCTCCTCCTCCTCCGCCTTCCCGTCCGCACCGAGGTTTAAGTGTCAGACAGTGTCGTATATTGCCTGCTCGGACAGCCTCAATCCTTAAATGTCGTGTAAAATCTTACTCCACCTCCTCCACTTCCTCCACCTCCTCCACTTCCTCTACCTCCTCCTCCACTTCCTCTACATCCTTCTCCACTTCCTCTACATCCTCCTCCACTTCCTCTACCTCCTCTCCACTTCCTCTACCTCCTTCTCCTCCACTATTCTCCAACACTCTCCATCATTGTTTCCTCTTCCCTCATTCCTGCATGTTCACATCTTTACTTGCGTCTTTTCCTCTCTCCTCCTCCATATCTCTCTCTCTCTCTCTCTCTCTCTCTCTCTCTCTCTCTCTCTCTCTCTCTCTCTCTCTCTCTCTCTCTCTCTCTCTCTCTCCATCTTTCCCTCTCTCCATCATCTCTCCCAGCATCCCCATCTCTTTAGTCTCCCTTTCTTACCTTCTTTGACAATTACTAATTTTATCCTATTCTTTCCTTTGGTATTATCCTCTCTCTTTCGATCTTCTTCTCGTTCATTTTCTCCTGTTCTTTTCTCTCTTTCTCTCTCCCCCTCTCGCTCTCTCCCACTCCCCACCTCCCTTTTTGCCTCTCCCCTTCCCCCTTCCCGTCTCCCTCTCCCTCTCCCTCTCCTGCTCTCACTTGCTCAATCTCCTCCTGTTCCTTCCCATCTTCTCCCTCATTTATTATACACTATAAGTTTCATATCTTCACCATCTCCTCATCTCTCCACAACGATCTGCTTCCTCCCTCCATACAGCCCTTCCTTCCTTCCTTCCTTCCTTCCTTGCAACAATAACTACATAATAACCTCTAACCTTCAAACCAACTCCACGTTCCTCCACGTTCCTCCACGTTCCTCCACGTTCCATCCCACGTTGGCACTCCATACCTTCTCCTATACCCAAGCCCTATCTCCTATCTCTTATCTCCCGTCACATGTCTCCTTTTCCCTACCTCCTACCTCCTGTACACTGTGTGTCCCGTATAATACTGACCTATTGCCCTGTACCTTTATGTCCTCTACACTTCCGATCCAGTGACGTTCTTCGTTTATATTCTTCGATTAACGCCATAGATTTTTATTCAGCGAATGGGTAGACTCGAGGACGGAAGGTGATCCCTTCCCCCTTCCCCCTGCCCCCTCAGCTGAATAAAATCGCCTGGCGGCACTCGGGAAGAAGCATGTGAAGACAGGTCACAAGGTTGGAGTTTGACCTTCCTTGATTTGTAAACCTATATCTAAGATATTTTCCCACTACCCCCAAAACACACATACATATACATAGGAGTATATGTATTTGTAAGTACACATACGCACACATACAATTCTCGCACGCATGCACGGATGTACACATACACACCACCTACATATATATACACGCACACACGCACACATGAACATGCATGCACATCAAAATACATATACATAACATATATTGATATACGTATATATAAGCATCTATATATACATTTATATTCATCCATATATGTGTGTATATATGTTTATATTCACACACAAATATATATGTGTATATATGTTTATATTCACACACACACAAATATATATGTGTATATATATATATATATATATATATATATATATATATGTATATTTATCTATATTTATGTATATGTATGTATATATATATATATATATATATATATATATATATGTATATATATTACAGGTGAAAAATGTAATCACACATTTATCAATAACGTAGGAACCACTGTTGGAGTAGAAAAGACTGGAAACGGGGGAACTATATATTTAGATTGCAAGCTGCAATCCTCTTCAGTAGAGGATTGAAGAGGATTGCAGTTTGCAATCGAAATATATAGATTCCCCGTTTCCAGTCTTTTCTACTCCAACAGTGGTTCCTAGGTTATGTATATATATATATATATATATATATATATATAATATATATATATATATATATATATATATGTATATATGTATATATATGTATTAGTATACATATATATATATGTATATATATATATGTATATGTATATATATACATATATATATATACAGTATTTATACATATATATATACATATATCTATATGCATATATGTATATACAGTATATATATATATATATATATATATATATATATATATATATATATATATATATATATTGTACAGATGCTGTCAACATTTGGCCATGCTGCTGGGATGGTATTGACAATCAGGCCTCGCCACCACAAGATGTGCGTGTGTTTATTTGTGTGTGTGTGTGTGTGTGTGTGTGTGTGTGTGTGTGTGTGTATGTGTGTGTACGTGCGCGCATGCGTGCATGTATTTCTACAGTGAATAAGCCTTTTCCTGCATATCCCTCCTGTGTTTCCTTTGCCTTTACACGACATCGTCCACGTCCTTCCTTGTTGACCCCTTCCTCCCTCACCTCCTATTCCTGATCCTACTCCTACTCCTCCTCCTCCTCCTCCTCCTCCATCTTGTTCTCCTCCTATTTCATATCCTCTTCCTCCTCCTCCTCCTCCTCCTCCTACTCCTCCTGCTCCTGCTCCTCCTCCTTATCCCCCCCGGCCCCCGTGTTGGCGGAGGCGACCGAGATTCACCCCGGAGGGGGGGGGAGGGATCGTGACTCCTCAACGGTGGAGGCGCGTCGCCCCCTCGTGATGTCACCCCCCTCCACCACCACCACCACCTCCACCCCCGTCCGCAGCAGATCGAGGCCACAGACGCACTCCTCCATCTTCTCCTCCTCCTCTTCTACATCCTCCATCCACCGAAGGGCCACAACCTCACCAAAACAAGGCAGAAAACGAACCTTACGAACTTCATCCTTCAGAAGGGTAGACCAGAGTAGACCAGAAAGACTCCAACCACCTGAACCAACACATCCACAACCTCCTCCTCCTCCTTTTCTTCCTCCTCCTCCTTCTACTCCACCTCCACTTCTTCCTCCACCTCCTACTCCTCTTGGAGGGCAACATCTAACCGATTGCATCCGCCTTGTTCTTAGAAACGGAGTGGGAGACCTACTGGGGGAGTTGAACTCCCTGCCGGCGATTCGAGGCGAGCCGGGTTTTGAGCATAGGTAAGATGGACTCTGAGGCGCGTCTAAGACCGCAGTCTCGGAAACCTGTCGCCAGCCCTGGCGAACGCTTTCCATGATTAAAAAGTAGCGTTTTACCAACCTCATTGGCTGTACTTAGGAAAATTGCTTGACAGAGAGAAGCCAGTAAGCCAGATCAATTCAACTAGGAAATCCAGGTAAAATGTTTACTTTTTAAGAGTAGGAAGCGTTCGCTAGACCTGGCGATTGGTTTTAAGAGCGCGGGCGTTTAGTCTGCAGTCAAAAGAGTGGTGGTGCTGCTGTTGCTTCAAGGAGGACTGTTGGTGCTGCTGTTGCTGTTCTTGAACCTCGGTGGGAAGATGGTGCTGGTTGGGAAGGGAAAAGAGGATTAATATGTTACGTATATGGCTATGTGGTAGTGCATTTCTATTTATATGTGATATAGCATATATCCCAGACAAGCATGTGTGTGTGTGTGTGTGTGTGTGTGTGTGTGTGTGTGCAAGTGTGTGTGTGTATGTGTGTGAATGTATGTATACATGTACATTGGTATGTAGGTATACACACACACACACACACACACACACACACATATATATATATATATATATATATATATATAGATATATATATATATATATATATGTGTGTGTGTGTGTGTGTGTGTGTGTGTGTGTGTGCGTGCGTAAGAACACATGTACATGCGCATATGTGTACTTTTATTTGAATGAAACGTGTGTGCATGTGAGTACGATCGTACACATGTATGTATCTATGTGTGCATGTATAATGATATAGTTAAATATAACTATATATGTATTGTATGGTTCTTTGACGAGCGATACAGTCGTTGATCAGCCTTTTTTAGCTTTGTTCTGGTCAGCTTTGAATCGATTCGGGTCATGAAGCTTCTGGGCGGCTTGCTGCATGAATGCTTCGTGCATGACCTCTCCCTTTTTATCTACATCTGGCTCCATCTGTGCGTGGATCACCATCTTACAAATTGGTTTTGTTTTTGTTTTCCTAAGGTCAGACGATTTCATTTAGCAAAAGGGTTACAGATCCAGAATTAGGAATTTTGTTCTTTTATATATTTTGATTAGTAATATTTTCAAATAATAATTACAAAACTCACATATCCATAAACATACACGTTAAAATTGTGTGTGTGTGTGTGTGTGTGTGTGTGTCTGTCTGTCTGTTTGTCTGTCTGTCTGCCTGTCTGTCTGTCTGTTTATCTGCTTGCCTGTTTCTCTGCATGTACGTACATACACAAATACATATGTGGATACAGGTATTTTTTTACATTGCCTATAGTCCTTGTGCTCCAGGAAGTCCGTTCAGGGTGGGACAGAAGCGGGAGTGCCCCCCGAGTGCGACGTTGCCAATTTGACCACCAATTATCGGATCGTCAATCACCTGTCGCCCAGTGACACCTCGGAGTTGCAACATGGGGGGAAAAAACAGTTGTCACGTGTCAAGAATCCATTCAAATCGTTGTTACAATTCTAAAAAGTTATATTCATTGCATTAAACATTTTCCTTTACGATTTATAGAATAAAAAAGACAATACCAGATAGTACACAGATGGGAAATAAGAAAGAGTCATGTACTAAGGATGATTTGGCAACATGGCTTAAGACGTATGCCACACCCTGAACGGACTCCTTGAAGCGCAAGGACTTGTAGGAGGGGTGTAGGTATGTGGGATTAGGGTGTGGGTTTCGATGAGGTTGGCTGATGTAGCTCGAGTATTAGGTCCGACCTCGGTCCAAGTATTAGGTTCGAGTGTCAAGTTTGAGTGTATGGAATGAGTGTGAGGTTTCAGTGTATGTTTCGAGTACGACTCGAGTTCAGGGTTGAAGTATGCAACCAAAGTATAAGGTTCGAATGTGCTATTCATGATAACAGTGGTGAGCCTCAAGAGTGAACTTGGAGAAAAAGAACATTGAGGATCACTGCCTTTCTTAAGTATGACCCAAGTAATCTGAAATCCCTGGTAGTAACTTAAAGTATCAGGTCGATACCTGAAGATACCTGGTAGTACCTGATGATACCTGGTAGTACCTGGTCTTAGCTGGTTCCTGGGAGAGTATCCTCAACCCCCCCACTCCACCCCGCATGGTTCCTTCTGGTATAAGCAAGGACTGTTCCATGGCTTCAGACAAGTTAAAGTCAAGCCGCTGACTTCTGGAGAGTTCGCAACATGAAGTGACCCTGAGAAACCATGTCTCAACCCCTAAAACTATCGAAGTGCCTCCTACTTCTAGATCAGTGACTCTCAACCTAGGGCCCACGCACCCCTTAGGGGGCCACAGAGTCCACAAACGGAGAACTAGAGGGATTTAGTGGGTACATAGCGATTAAATTCAGTGTTGAAGTGGCCATCTCCAGGAGGCTAAACAACAGCAGTGCATAAGTATAGGATGCGTGATGTAAGACAGGTTGAAAGCCCCTGATCTAGGAGGAGACTTCTGCATGCCCGTTACCTCTGGAATGTCGACCCGATCTACAACTGCCTCCTTCACCTTCCTTCCCCATCCACCCTAGGACGCCGCAAGTTTTGTGCACGTGACTTAAATCGTGTTAAGTCAGCGCGCAAAACTTGTTTCCTTAAACCATTAATGAATGCCCGTTGACCACTTTCCACGTCAGCTGAAAAGAATCGTTTAGCATCACCATAAACAGAACATGCAAAGTGGACACGAAGCGTTCATGATTGGCATCTTTTCCAGCAGACTCTTCGTTTGGCAAATGAAATTTGCTGCCGAAAAACAAACTTTGAATGGATTTTTTCCCACGATGTCTCGACGCAGACACCAAACGTGGTTATGTTTTCAGCTTCAAATGCCGTTTGCCAAGCGTGAGGCTTGTTTGGTAAAGACGTCTACTCCCCCTCAATGCTGTGGAATATTCTAATAGGTCTTCAGGTGAACAAAATTGTCTTGTGTTTACCACAACAGATTTGATATTTGCAGTACATGAGAGGTCAACCTATACGTATGTTTCTTCTAACAGGTAAACCTGACTCAATCTAACAGATAACTGTAATATCTATACCGACAGTGTGCTAACAAGACACAAAAGATGGTGTACATAGTAAACATAATAAACAATTTTGCTTTTGACCAATTGATGCAGGTTACAAAATGTTCGAAGTCTTTTGGTAAGATGGCTCTAAACTGGTTCTACATTGCATGATTGCATGGCAATTGGCTCCCTCTCCTTGCTGCCTTTCTCCCCTGTCTACCAAAAGACCAAGAGCTTTCTATACCATAACAAAGTATAACTATTTGCTCCTTCTTTATACATACTTTCTATGGGAAACCTTTAACTGCGCATGTATATTTGCTGTATATATATGTATATATGATCAATGATCCTTTAAACTGATCATGATCAACCAATATTCACTCTATTTCATCACTTTCCACCCCTTGAAATGAATGTTACCCATATCTCTCTTTGTCTTACCCTCTTGTTATTTTTATCTTAGCTACTCTATCATCAATAATGTTAATGATTTTTTTTAAGCAATCTGAACCCAATCAAAAGGTTCTGAACCCTTATTTTTGGTATCAGATCCCATTATACAGATTCTGAATCTTTTCGTTTATCATTCATTCGCCTCCCATTTGTCTCGCAGACTCGGATTACACAGACTCCCACTCCTACTCCCACATCTACGGCCGCCTCCCGCTCCCTAACCGGGCATACCTCCCCCCTCCTCTCCCCCACCCAAGAACAATGTACGTCAGTGAGTGGAATTGAAAGAGAGCCACCGGACCCCTCGGCTCCCGGTACCGTTGGCCCTCGCTTCCGGTTCTGCACGCCCCTCCTCCTCCTCCTACCAGTACCAAGAAGAAATCAAGAAGATAGGAGGAGGAGGCGGTGGAGGAGAAGGGGGAGACGACGAGGACAGGAGGAGGGGGAAGAAAGCAGACGTGGTGAGCGACTTGACTTCTTGGGAGTGGAATGGGCATCATCTCGCGGAGTCTGACACCGCCTCTAGGATTTCCACCACTATCACCATCACCACCACCACCACCACCACATCCTCCACCACCTCCTCCAGCTCCTCGCGTCGGTCCGGTTTTCTTCCTGAAAATCTTTACCAGACTCTGAGCTCGAAGACGACGACAGTTTATTTTTTTATCTTTATTTTTTTTTCTTTGTGAAGTTGCGCGTGTGTGTGTGCGCGCGCTCGCGTCCGGAGTCGTCCCGGGAGGGTGCCTGGCCCCGTTTTTGTTGCTATGGTAACCGCGGAGGCTACGGTCAGCCCTTCCAGCTGAAGAGACTCATTTTGAGCATCATCGCTTATTTTTTTTTTTTTTATGACACTCGCCACTTAATATGTGTACAGTTCATATTATATCGTTCAGTTCATAATGTATCATTCGTTGGTGGGTGCCAAGTGCGACAGTTTCCACTGGCACTCCCCACCCCCTGGAGGATCCTCTGTGCCAACTGGTGCCCTGAATAGAACTCAACCCACAACTGCTTCCTTTCACCCCACCTGCTCCCTCTACCACCCACCCCTTAGAGTTGCACCCCTTCTCCCCCTCCTCAGCTTTTGACACCCCGAGGGGCAACATTTGGCACAGAGAAGAATTACATTAGCCTGAGGCCATCCATTCCACCCATTAACACACATCCTCAACGCACTCATTCACCCATGTTTCCCTCCCCTGTCTCTCTTATTCCCTCTCCCATGGGTATTAGGTGCTTCGTGTGGCTACCTGATTCCCCCCCCCCTCACCACCACCATCCCCCCCCTGCTTCGCGAAAGTTCTCTAGTATGATGTCATAGCTGAGTTTAACACACACACCCATCCTGACATATCTCCGTTCCCTTTACTCTCACTATCACCCCTCCACCCCTGTAGCCTAGCTCCCACCCCCTTACCTAACACAAGATGACCGGCCCCATTCTGGGGTCCCCTAAATTTGCCCCCTACCACCCAAACCCATAATTTAGGGACCCGACAGAAGCTGCCGGCCTCAGTCGCTGACTCTCAACTCTCAACGGCCGCCATATTGGAAGCCATTTTGTATAAATCTTCCCAGCTGTTACGAAGCTGTGACCACGACAGCTTCGCAAAAGCTCCCTTTTGCATCACATTGGAGGAGGAGGGAGATGAAGGGCAGACTTCCTCTCTCCTCCTCCAAGTTAGAAGACGATGGCGTAAGAGGGGAAAAGGACTTTGGAGGACCCTTTCTTTCTTTTCCTCCGCCTCCTTTTCCTCCAAGAATCCTGCTCCCTCTACCATTATCCCTCTCCTTCACTCGCTCCCTCTCCTCCTGTCACTCCCTAATTCCCTGTACCCACAAGGTCTTCACTGGTCGTACAGACAAGGCTCACAGACAGTGACGCCAATAAAGAATGGCGTCATCATTTCGTCATCAAGTCATATCGTGACATAATCCACCGGATGTGCAAGCATTTCTGCGTGCAATTTGATGTTTTTTGTTTTCTTTGTGTCCTTTATTTTTTTTATTCGCCTTATAACCATGACTAGATCTACTGTTCCTCCTCTTTCTCATCCTGCTCCTCCTCACCGGACAAACTGATGTTTACGCCTTATGTCAAATACTCACGTTTCGGTTGAGTTTCGAATCCTCCTCTGTATATAATAAAGCGGATTCGAAGTTCCACCGATGCTCGTTTGCGGGATGTCAGGAGATAAGCTTACTTTTAGGAGTGTTTTTTTCATATCCTTTTTATTTCGTGGCAATTACATTGTATGTTTTCTTTTCTCACACACAATTTATTCTGCATTGAGTATATTCTATGTACGTTATCTGTTATAATGATGGACTACAGTTTGGACATGTACCCCCTGTACGTTAAGGAAAGTGTCGAGAAGAAATATGTTTATTTTTTCTTCTTTATTTTTTGTTGTCAAGATAGAACAACATCTCTTAGAGTGTCTGGGCGTTGGCCCTTCACCTCCCCACCCTACCCCACCCCAGATCGTATTGGCCATCTCACTTTTATTTTTTATATATATATATACTTTTTTTTGTTCATGCATTCCATATTTATTCGTATTTGTCACTATTTTCATTTTTACCACAAGAACCTGTGTTTTTATTATTGCAGATATTCTGTGTATTTTTTCTTTCAATTCCCCCCATCCCCCCCGTAGATAGATCCCTTCCCCCGTTTCATCAATCTTTATTTATGTTTAATCCACCAGATGTGAGCACCATGCCCCCCCCCTTCGTCCTCCCACCCCCTCCATCCAAATCGGCTTACCATGCAAATGTTTTCTGTATAAATATGAATAAATCGTCCTCCTTGTTACATGGAGGAAATATGATGATTTAGTGTAACTACTGTATATGCCAATAAACACATATTTGCGTTTCCCTTGTTTGTTTTCCCCAAAACGAGATAATGAAGAAGAATCACGTAGAAAGGTCGACAGCAATGTTATATCTTCTAGTTGACATTGTAACTTGATATATCTCTCATTCGACATCGTAAATTCATGTGTCTCCCAGTCGACATCATAACTTGATGTAGTTCTCAGTTGATATCGTAACTGTCTCTTAATCGAGTAAAACTATCTACTTCAAACTTTACTTAGAAACGGCTAAAGAGATCACTATCAACTTTCATCCCTTCGTTCTTCTTCCCTGAAATCTCTCCTTTACTACTTTTATGACTCTTTGGTGCAATATCATCTCCCCAAAAATAAAAGCGCTAGTTATTGTTGACAAAATATTAAATACAACCGACCTAAGCTCTTAAAGAAAAATAAAATAAATAGATAAAGCAGTGAATCATAATTTGCTGTAGTTTCGCTCCCTACGCGTAGTTGCCACGGATGGACCTCTTTACGCCCGCCTATGACCGACTGTCGGGACGACCCATTAGGCCCTCTTCATACTAGCAGTTTCAACCGCGGTGCTTCAATTACAGTGTAAGTCAATGGAAGGTATCACACATAACCGCGCTATTTTTCCTTGACTGTCCGGCACCGCCGCGATTTCCATGCGGTTCAAACCGCTAGTGTGTATAGGGCCTGGGTCCAACTGGATATTGTGCAGAGAACAGTGGCCAATTTAGCTCCAGGTTGGCGAGACGATGACTGGTATAAGCTATTTGCTTTAAACGATTAATGACTAAATAGTTTGATATATCTAAACCTGTGTGGATATACAAAAAAATAAAAATTACTGCATATGTAATATCGAAACAAATTACAGACTTTTGGGTTATCTAAATGGTCCTTTTGAAAAACCAAAGCTGTTGTTGGTTTTAAGAAAAAGAAGAATTGGTCAACAAAGGAGTAAAAGTTAAGCTTATTTTGAATCACCACTTGTTTCAAGAAGACTAGTTTACAGAAACAATGGATCTGAGCACCAAAGTTTTTTTAATATTCTTATATGGACCAAAGTTTAGATTATAATTTTTCTATGGGAACAGAAATTATGATTTGCAATGACTATATCCGTATACAATTCAGTACTTAGGAGTCGTTGTTGAGTAGGGCTGTAAGTGACCTTTAGTATTATGTTAAGACAGAGGCGCTGGATAAACTGGGCCATAACAACAATAACAGTATGTTAGACAATGTTTAACTGGCAGTTCCGTACAGCAGTCACTGGGGCGATCGAAAAAGAAAGATCGAAAAAGAAAGAAAAAAACGAAAGCTAGTGGTGACGGCTATAAGTCATAAGAGTGTCGAATGTACAAGTGTCGTGATAAAGCAATGATCGTGTGATGATATTCACCACTGAGGAGCACCAAGTGACTTCAAGTGTGTTCCTGCAACATCACATCCCGTGAGTGTCTTGGCGCCTCACCATCACACCACAAATTACTCGTAGTAAGTCTAAGAGCTGCATTTTTAAAACCTTTCGCTATACATGGCGACTATTTTCTACTATTAGTAAACAAAACCTTGCCTGGTTTTCTAGTTATATCTATCTAGCTTCCTAGTTGACCTATAAAAATATACTGTTAATTTTCTTTTTTATAAGGGGGGGAGAAGCCCTTGGTATATAGATAGATGGATTGTTAATTTTCGTAAATGAAACCAACGAAAGTTGTACAAAGCTTATGTAAGTGATATAAAGCGTTCGCCAAAGCTGGCAAAAGGTTCAAAATATATAACCTAAGTAAGGCGTTATACAATAGGTGTGAGGTAGAAACCAGATATATAGACCTGGGCACTATTTTTCACACATTCAATGAAAACGTTGAGCGGAAATGATGAACCCATTCCTTGTGTGCGCCGTTGGCGTCATCGTAAGCGTGTTGGTCTCGCATTGCTGGTTCGAATCCCGCACTCCTCTCCTGGCGTAGGCTCCCCACCGCCTTCTTCTGAGACGTGATGAGAAACAGACGCCAAAGACCCTCGTCCTAGTTATCACAGGCAGGAGGTGGGAGAGTAGCGTGTCATTACAGTGCAGATAAAAAATAAATCGTGCAAATAAATTTTATACAATCTTATCAAACAGTTCGACGAGAGAGTTGCATCGTTTGTAGCTAGTAAATTTAGTTTTCAGTCAAACGAAGAATATATAAGAAATATGTCGTAATGGCTAAGGTGTAGAATTATCTTGTGTGGAATTACTTAGCAATTTCTATTCCCTTTTTTTTTTAATATACGTATTTGTGGACCAAAAAAATTGCTTGTTGACGTGTTTTGCCAAAACTCCCCTCCTACCTTCCCTCCCTCCTCCTCTCCCCTCCCATCTTCCCTCCCTCCCCCCTCTCCCCTCCCACTCCCCATTTCCCTCTCTCCCCACCCTTCCTTCTCCTCACTCCTCTTCTTCACTCCCACTCCTTTACCTCCCCCCTCCTTTCCCCTCCTCTTCTCCATTCTCCTTCTTCCCTCCCCTCCCCTCCCCATCCCTTCCCCCTCTCCCCTTTCTCCCCTTCGCCTCTCCTCTTCCAAGCAAAGTAAGGAGAGTCAGGAACAAGCAGATAACCAGGCAAGCAGGCAGACGGGGAAGTAGGCAGACGTGCAAGTTGGCAAGCAGGCAAGGTGACAAACAGGCAGACAGGCAAGCAAGCAGGTGGGCAAGGAGGCAAACAAACAGGCGGGTAAACAGGCAGGAAGGTGGGCGGATAGGCAGACAAGCAGGTAGACAGGTGGGCAAGCAGATAAGCAGGCATGAAAGCAGGTAAGCAAGCAGGTGGGTGGGCAGGCAGACAAGCAGGTACGCAAGTGGGCAAGCAAGTAAGCAGACAAGCCGTAGGGCG
>NC_134811.1:14337272-14359772 GCF_046742065.1 Oratosquilla oratoria
TAACTGGACTGTCGCAACGTTCTTGAGGACATCCTGATCTAGAGAGAGAGAGAAAGAGAGAGAGAAAGAGAGAGAGAGAGAGAGAGAGAGTGGAAGTAGAGGGACAGGAAGACATGGATCAGATCGTTGAGTTGTTGTTGTTGTTTTGTTGTTGTTGTTATTGTTGTTGTTGTTTTTTGCCATAAGCCTGCTGGACTTGTTTTAGTTTCCCTGTCACGCGTTCTTGAGGACATCTTGATCTAGAGAGAGAGAGAGAGAGAGAGAGATAGAGATAGCGAGAGAGGGAAGCAGAGGTACAGGAAGACACTGATCAGATTGCTGACATTTTGATCATTCTTTAAATTGTTTTAATTTGTCACCGCATTCTTGAAGTCTTCCTGGTTCAGAAAGAGGAAGAGAGAGAGTGAGACGAAAAAAAGAATCTAATTATAATTACTGCGTTTTGGATCAATCTTACCTTATACCACAAATGGTAAGTCCATGAATAGAAGATAAAATAAGAATGATGACTGTATAAGTAAGAAATGTGTGGAAAGGAAAGGCAAATTGGTTTACCTGGATTTTAAGATATGACCCCTTAGATAGGGTAAATCAAGGCGAAAATATAGCTGTTCCTATATAAGTAATTACTTTTTTTCACTCGCCATATCTCGATTTTTTTTGTGTTTTTTTAATTCCTGCCAACATCTGACTACACCCATCTTATCCTGACCGACCCTCAGATAACCTAACTTGACCTAACCCAACCCCGAACTGAAAGAGTACCAATAAAGAATCATTCTGGCAGCAGACACTAAATTCCCCAAATAACTTGAGTTCTAACTTCGCTGATTTATGAGCTGAGCTGATGATTATCGTGGCCGGTTCCCTGATGGCTGGGGGTTTCATGCAAGAAAGAAATGTGACGACGGATTGAGCGATATGGATGTATATATGCATGCATGTATGTATGTATGTATGTATGTATGTATGTATGTATGTATGCATGTATGTATGTATGTATGTATGTATTATGTATGTATATATGTATGTATGTATGTATGTATGTATGTATGTATGTATGTATGTATGTATGTATGTATGTATATCTGGCCGCTCGTCTACAGACCCACCCCTTGAACAGCCTCACCTCCACCTGGAGACGCAACCCCGAGGGCCTGACATTCGATCTCCGGACTGAGTTCAAGATAGTTTTCCATCAACTTTATTTAATTTCCTCCAATTTGTTTCACATAAGGAAAGCTAACAGCCTACGAATATTTCCCTCCTCTTCTTCTTCCTCCTCCTCCTCTTCTTCTTCCTCCTCCTCCGTATCCTCATCCTCATCATCGTCATCATCATCATCCTTATATTTATCCTCATCCTTATCACCTTCATCCTCATTCTCATCCTCATCTTCTTCCTCCTCTTCATCCTCATCCTCATCCACATCCATCTAGTGATATAGAAATAGAACTCCACAAACACAGACAACAGTCCAAAGTTTATTCTTTGATAGATCTATGGAATGGCCTGAGAACCGTTGCTGGTCGCTGTGGGGCTGGGGGCTTCCAGTATATGAAACTCGAGACAATAGCTGTTATTGCTCTTCAGGACAAAGTAGATCTTTGCCCAATCAATGTGTTTGACTACGATTGTCTTTTCATGTATAAATACATATGATATAGATATATGTATGTATGCATGTGTATATACATATATATATATATATATATATATATATATATATTTGTGTGTGTGCGCGTGTGTACGTATTTATGTACATGTATGTATATATGCACACACACACACACACACATATATAATATATACACACACACATATATATATATATATATACATATATATATATATATATATATATATATATATATATATATATATGTGTGTGTGTATATGTATATATATATATATATATGTGTGTGTGTGTGTGTGTGTGTGTGTGTGTGTGTGTGTGTGTGTGTGTGTGTGTGTGTGTATGTATTTATGTATGTATGTATGTATTTATGTATGTATTTGTATATACATATATATTTCAGGATCACATTACTGAAAGCCTTGATGTATTGGTGATTTATTCCAAATTTTAATTCCAGGGCAAAGGCGTCATAATATTTAGGAACATACAGTATAGATATTGTTCTGGTTAACGCCAAGCATTTTAATTCAAATAGATGGTTAATGGAATATAAAGATGCGCTGGCAATTCTATTCAGTTGAGTCAACGCCCCAACTACATCCATTGCAGTCCAAGCGTTAATTTTTATTTTATTCACCTCATTTGCAATTTTGTTCATGTGTTATTGTTCTAGCTGCCGTCAGGCGGTTTTATTCAGCCAATGTAAGCCCCTGTGGCAGTCAAGCTTTTGGATTCTATATAATGGCAGGAGTAAACAAACAAAACAAATCGTGTCGATTACAGATATATTTCGTTCAGTCAAAAACAGCTGAATCGACGGGCAGACAGAGCTGCGGCGGATATCCGTAGTCGAAGATGATCTCCGTTTCCTTATTGGCCAGAGGGTACTCGCCCCTCTGGGTCCTTGAATTTTACGAAGAAAAGGAGACTCCCCGATTTCCCTTCGGCGACACAACAGAGAGATGTGCCATCCTTTGCAAGGCCTCACGATGAAGAGGAAGAAGTTCTTGTGTTCCTAGGGCCTCTTCAGGCCCTCGAGGGAGGCCGAGAACGAGTGTTCCAGAAGGTCTCTTGGCCACCTTCGTGAGGCGACGCGATGGGAAGAAGAGGAGGTGCAGGAAAAGTTGAGGAGGAGGAGGAGGTTTATGAAGAACACAATGAAGAGGATCCAGGACGAAGATCATGAAGAGAGAAAATCTCCAGACCCACAGATCTCGAAGAGTCTTGTGAGGTTCTTCGAGATTTGGTTTTTATGAAGAAAGACAGCCATGTTTATTTTCATATGAAAGCAAGAGAACTATTACCCATTCGAAAAGCAAAGAGGGATATCAAAGATAAGAAATCAGATCAATTTTTGATAAGGAAAAAATTCAAAGGCTTATGGGTCCAGAGAGTGGGAGAAGAATGTGAAATCAAAATATGCTCTAAATGACATGTTCCAGGGGGCTTTTACAAACTAACTTCCCCACTATAGATGTTAGCACATGTGTAAGAAATAATGTAAACCTCGAATCCAGGAAGAGGAGTGAGTAAATTCGACAGAACCACCAGGGCAACAGTCTTAGTCACTCCTTGACTTCTCTGGAGAGAGAGAGAGAGCAGCTGACTGAAATATCTGCATGTTTAGGCTGAGGATGTCCACGATGCATCCATGGCAAAGATTTAACAAACCAAATTAAAAAGAAATAGGTTTACCTATTGGATTAGTAGAGAATATAATTATACTTTTCATAAAATCTCTGAAAGTGTGCTATTGCCAGCAATGCAGTCTGATTATATACATTTTTTTTTATATTTTTATCAGAAAGACACGTAACGACCTTGAAGAGCCTTTAAGTAGGTTCTGGACCATGAGGACAAGACGACTTCGATGGTCGCCTTCTCCTTCGATCGTAGAACCTACAGACTTTACCCAGGTCATAACGCGTCTTCCTCTCTGGTATGGGAAATGACTAAATGTGTTTTTGAAGTAGTTTGAGGAATGGCCGAGGGCCTACTTCCTGTAGACTACTTCGGTCTGGTACAGTCTGTTGCCGTAGTTCTCGTCGAACTGAGCTCGAAGAATGTCTTCGTCCTCGTCTTCCTCTGATGATGAGGACGAAGAACTGTCTTCACCATCCTCTTCACTTTCCTCCTCATCCTCTTCATCCTCCTCATCACCCTCTTCGTCATCCTCTTCGTCGTCTTCCTCTTCTTCGTCGTCTCCCTCTTCTTCATCTTCCTCTTCGTCGTCCTCTTCCTCTTCATCACTATCCTCGTCATCGCCTTCCTCACTGCTAGAGCTACCATCCTCCTCAGAGGAAGAACTCTCACCTTCTTCGCTAGAGCTGACACCTCCTTCTTCGCTAGAACTGTCACTTCCTTCGTCAGAGTCTTCGCTTTCCTCGTCACTCTCCTCTCCCTCTTCCTCCTCCTCTGAGACCTGTTCTCCGTACTTCAGGGCTGCTGCCATAGGTCGTCCTCGAGAGGAGGTCAGAGTCGCGGCGGCTGCAATGGCAACACCTCCAGGAGTAATCCTTCCAGCTGACATCCTCTGCTCAGCATGGAGAGCCTTTCGTTCTTGGAAGGCCTTGAAGAAGGCGTCCTTGGCCAGCTTGACTTCGTCAGTGTCTGTAGGAAGGTTGTTGGCCAGGACCCTGTAGCCGCTCGGGCCGGAAGCGTAGTGGACCTCGACGTCTTTCCCGAAGGCGTCCTTGTAGGTGTATTTGCCCAAGGTACGGTCCTTCCCGTCGGAGGTCTGCATGTGAGATTGCTCACCGTTGTTGAAGGTGTAGCCGTAGATGTAGCGGCCCTGTCCGGGAGCTCTGTAGAAATGAGTCGATTCGCCCGCGGAAACGGGAATCTTTCGGATCTCTTCATCCCAGACGCGGTTGATTTCTTGTCGTTCGCTGAGAGTAAGGGAGTCCAGGTCGACAACGGAGGCTGAAGAAGAGGCTCGGAATGGCTTGGCCTCCAGCGTATACAACGTACACGACAGGACTGCCGTAGCTACCACCACCTGTGGAAGATAAAAGAAGTGATATTAGATACAGGTGCAGGAGCCTCTGACCAGCTGTTTACACACACACACACACACACACATATAGAGCTAAGTATGATAGATTGGAGAATAGGAGACTGGACCCAATGAACGTTGCTCCTTTCCTGTATGACAATTAGATAAATACAATTAAGTAAACACACACACACACACACACACACACACACACACACTTATGGCAGAAGGTAAATACATAATACCTGAAGATTTGCTACTGATCATGAAGACTATACCTGGCTAAGCACATTCTATAAAGATGAGTGAAAAGTATTTCTCTCTTAATCAAAGTTTATTTCATGCAGAACCTAGTTACGAAAGCTATTCGTCTATTTTTGTGTGTCTTTACCCAGGCTATACAGTATTGCATGGGAGTACACAATTAAATGCATAAAACCGAGGGTGCATGAAGTGATAAAGAAATAATCGAGATTCGTTTTCTTTTTTTCTTTTTTCGAGTCTACTTGAAACCCCGATGGGTCAAGTTAAGGAATATGAAGAACTCTTCCCCTTCCCTTTCGACACCATTTCAAAAACAAACGAAAACCCAATTACATTTTTGATCTGGGGACTCCCTGACAACCCTTCTCAAATCCTCCACAGATGAGCTTCTTAAGGAGATCGAGGCGTGAGCCTAATTTCGAAGTCTGGGTCACGAAGTGATTTCGGCGTTAGATAGATGACCTCCTTTAAGAGGCGGCGTGTGGCTCCTGAGACGCTAATTGTTCAGAGTGTGTTGCAGTTGTTGTTGTTGTTATTGTTGGTGGTGGTGATGATGGTGGTGGTTTTGTTATTGGTGTTGTTGTTGCTGTTGGTGGTGGTGTTATTATTGGTGTTATTGTTGCAGCTGTTGTTGCAGCTGTTGTTGCAGTTGTTGTTGTCATGAACTGTATTTCAACAGTGATTCTATCCTCGTAGACAATTTTGCTCCGCTGTTGTGCGCATATTTATACTTCACATGTTGGCTTAACTGAGGGGAGTGCGTTCAGGTTAAATGATACTATCGTAGTAAAGCTAAACCTAAGCAGAAATGAGATAATAACTCCTTGAGATCCTTGTGAAGCTACAGATAAACTACACCTTTTACCAACTAACATTAAAGGAAACTATTATCCCCAAGAACCACGTGACTAATTTTTCTTCTTCGTTTGGAAAGACGAACGCATCTGATTGGTACTTGAGGGACTGGAAAGCCCTCGATCGTGACACTTGTTGCTGGGTCCTTCTGGGAACTCCGGGGGCCTCTGAGGACCTCTGAGTTATTGTAGAAACCTTTGGGGACATTTAGGGACCTTCAGAAAGCTCCAGGGAATTCCAGAAGCCTCCGGAGTCCTCCGAGGACCTTCCGGAACGCCTCTGTGCTTCGATACTTCTAATCAAAGGCTACACAGTCAGTAATTACAAGAGTAATTGCTCACGAGGAACAGGAGTGATTAGATAAGCGATAAATAGTTATAGAAATATATTCGTATACATATATATATATATATATATTGTGTGTGTGTGTGTGTGTGTGTGTGTGTGTGTGTGTGTGTGTGTGTGTGTGTGTGTGTGTGTGTGTGTGTGTGTGTGTGTGTGTGTGTGTGTGTGTGTGTGTGTGTGTGTGTGTGTGTGTGTGTGTGTGAGTGCATGTGTGTGCACATGTGCTTGTGTGTGTGTGTGTGTGTGTGTGTGTGTGTGTGTGTGTGTGTGTGTGTGTGTGTGTGTGCATGTGTGTGTTCATGTGTGTGTGCATGTGTGTGTGTATGTGCGCGTGTGTGTGTTTTCCAACATACACGGTCTTTATAAAGTTGAACCCAGAAGTAAAAAAAGAATAAAAGATTTTTGTGAAGAACAATTAAAAAAAAAAGAGTCTTTTAGTCAGCTCCAATTGCACGTTCTCTTATGTGCTAACACAACGAGCGATGTCGGCCTTCAAGACAAAACGTTTGTCGAACTTTTGTCGCGGCTCAGCACTTTCGCGGATCACGAGAAGCCTCAGGAAAGGAGTATTAGTGTTACGTCGCGCGATAACCAGCACTTCTATCCATGGGGGGATAATATCGTGCCGAAGAAGTGGACTCCTAAAGGTGATAAAGGAGGGGTTTTAGGAGGGCAGTAGGAGAACAGAGGGGTAACATAAGTTGTTGTTGTTGTTGTTTTCTAGATGACTGTGGGAACAGAATTCTTTTTTTTTTTTTTTTTGACGTAGATGGGGAGCTACAATTACTACGGCATACTCTCCTCCTTAACTTCGAGTAGGAGGACAACAGGGAAGGTAAAAGTGAGAAGAGCGTCGTAGGGTCGTTATGGGGGCGAAATGGAGAAGTAGGATCGTCACAGAATCCTTTCCCATAAGTGGAGCGGGAATGAGGATGGAAATGAAGGTGTATTTATGGGTGGGGAGACAGAAGGTGATGTCGTTGTATAAACTGAGAAGGAATAAGAATGTATCTATTTTATTTTCTTAACTTACGCTCCTAACATATTTAGTCTTGTATATGGCCCCCAGTGCCCATCCCATCCCACTCTTAAAGGACGAGTTCTTCAAGAGGTAGAAAGCTGGAAGTCCGCGAGGTGTGGAAGAAGTCTCGAAAAGTAAGAAGTAGATTAAAAAAGGTCAGACTGTTGGAAGAAAATGTAACAGTAAACAAGACGCGAATGGTCTTCTATTGTTGAAGACCAGGAAGCAGCGCCTTCAGCCAACGAGGGACTTGAGACCTGAAAGATCGACCGACGCGCAAGAAAAGTCGAGTTCGGAACAGAGTTCGAGAACAGAAAAGAATGCGAAGCCCAGGTTCCTCTTATCCCCCTCCTCCCCCGCACTCCTCCCCCCTTCCCCCCGGGAGAGACTGTGAGATAGCCCTAATTAATAACAGCTTTGAAGACGATGAGGTAAAAATAAATGACTGTAGCTATACTTCACAAAAGAACGAATGGCTTATTTTTTAGTTGGATCGTGGTGGACCTGAAGACTCGACATTGGTCACAATACCATTTCTTCAGTAGATGATATGATATATGACTTTGTTTTTTTATCATAACTTATCTTCTGCCTTTGATGTAATATTATTTATCTTTGTTGACTGTTTATATTTGTTTTTAGTTTTGATCAAGATTATACCTTATAAAAATTGTAAGTAATAAGTGCGTAATAAGTTAAGGAAATACTCCATTTTGCTGCAAAGAAATCCGCCAGGTGGACGAGTTCGACAAGGCATCTCAATACGACCATTATCTATTGACAATTCTGTATATTAACAATATTGAAGTGACATTGACAACAAATTGATACAGATGGCACGTGCGGGGCAACGATTGACGATAGTGTCGACGTTAGCAACATTGTCATAGATATGTGATTGTCGTTTGAGGGACGTTTGGTCAGGAATCTGGCAAAAAAGGTCACTGGACAAGATGACCTTGACCCGTGTGTACCAGAAGGGTCATGTTGGAAGATGCCCAGATAACCAGACCGATTTTTTTTTCTGGGTGGAGTGAGCTGGCGAATCGACAGAGAGGAAAGAAAACAGGAGCCAATCATGTGACGCGACTTGGCGCGTTTCCTCCAATCACGGCTTTCCTAAGAACCTCCATAGAGATTCAACCTATGGGGTGCGTCCGAATCTCAAATGCTTTGATAATGCAAGTGAAGAACACCCATTTTAGATAAGTTTGCCTATAACTCCTTTGGTATTCATCTTTTCTTTCTTTTACATTCTTAACATACAGGGCTCACAACGGGAATGGATATTGTTTTATTAGTGTGATACATTGTTCTCTCCTGTGTGTGTGCGTATGTATGTGTGTGTGTGTGTGTGTGTGTGTGTGTGTGTGTGTGTGTGTGTGTGTGTGTGTGTGTGTGTGTGTGTGTGTGTGTGTGTGTGTGCGTGTGCGTGTGCGTATTCGTGTGCATATATATGTGTGTGTGTGTGTGTGTGTGTGTGTGTGTGTGTGTGTGTGTGTGTGTGTGTGTGTGTGTGTGTGTGTGTGTTTGCATGTGTGTGTGTGTGAGTGCGTTTGCGTGCATATACTAGACACCCGCAAGGAAGTCTACCAGCCCTTATTTACACGAGACACGCCCGACCCACTCACTTCATGAGCGACTTTTTTCTTTCTTTTTTTTATGAGGGGGGAGGGTTTGATGTAGACCCAGAGGGTCATAGCAACTGAGGGCCAGGTGCTGTATACGGAAACCTGTCCCTCCCCCTCCCACCGTCCTTCTCGTCAAGTGGATTGGAAGGGGGGCAAAGGAAGGAGAAAGGTATGGAAGGGAGAAAGGGAGGGAAGGTAAGGGAGGGAAGAAAGGCCAGAAGTGAAAGCATAGAGCGAAGAAGGAAGAAAGGAATGACAGAAAATAAATAGGGAGAGAGAAAGGGCAAGAGGTAAAGAGTAAGGGTAGGAAGTGAGAAGGGGAAAAAGTGAGGAAGAGAGGAAGGGAAGAAGGGGTAGAGGTGAGTAATTACGTAGGAAGGGAGATGAACAAGAGGAACGATGGGAGATCATGGAGGGAGGAAGGGAGAGAAATGAGATGAGAAATGAGGAGATAGAGACGAGAAGGAGAAAAAGAGAGGAATGGTGGAAAGTGAGGAAGGGAGGAAGGGAAAAGAGGAGGAGAGAGAGAGAATTAAGGAGCTAGAGGCGAGATAGAGAAAAAGGGAGGAATGGCGGAAAGTGAGGAAGGGAGGAAGGGAAGAGAGGAGGAGAGAGAGGAGGCGAGTGAGCTAAGAGTAGGGAAAGTCTCTCATTCCGTATTTGACGATCCTGGCGGCCAGTTGCCATTTTACCACAAGGCCCTCTAGTTATCTTTTGTTATGATAATCAGCAGCAACTTATTGCTCTGTTTATGCCTTTGCATAGGTTCTATATTTGGTGAAGGTTTCAATGGAGGTTTGATTTGTTAGGGAAGCTTCTAAACTAAATGTTCTCCGCAAGAGATCATAACCTAGAATTTATTAACTTTATCTTGTTTTATTTTTTATATAAAATATACAATTGAGTCGTAAAACAAATGGTCATACGCTGCATTTTTTTTCACAATTACATATTACGGACCCCCTCTCAGAGACCTGGCTTTTGCAGACTCTCATAAGGATAAACCATCGAAGGCCTATATATTTTGAATAAGGATATTTATACAAAGGGAGGTATCCTACCAAAGCAATTTTCCCCAGTTAGATCAGCGTCACAAGGGAACAGCATTAATGTGATGAATTGATTTGCCATCATAGCGAGCTAGGGGGGGGGGGGGCAGGATTTCGGGTACATGGGACCGTGGCCTACTCTATGGGACCCTTGGAGTTCCTCCTGGGGAGTCCCTTTCGATCCGCAACTCCCGGTCTAAGGAAAATTGCTTCATGACTTACTCCTCCATCGCATCAGTGAATCGAAATGTCGCTGCATAGTCCCAACGGCCTTGACATTATGATGTGCTCTCCCTCACGTGAAGTTGTGTTTACCTCACGTGTAGTTGCGTTTATCCCACGTGAATTGTATCTATCTCCCTCTTCAGTGAAATGTAAATGATTCAAGCTGATATATAAGTAATCGAAATGATTCAAGCTGATATATAAGTAATCGAAATCCTTTTAGGAAACCCCACGTATTGATAAATCCCATTATATGGAATCCCAGGATGCGTACTTGTTCTACTGCGTACAACCAAGAACACAAGAATTTTCTTTTTTTTGTTTAGTTCGATTTTGTTATGGCGTATGTGACAATGAAAATTTTTCTTCGGTCTGCAACTACTGTAGACTTAACAAGATTCGAGGATTGTCGCTTTGTTTATCAGATCACCATTTATAATTGCATTTATGATTAGATTGGTTATGTAACTAAGATTTAAAAGAAACGGATGTGTCTTTGATTGTCTGGATGGAGTTGGGGTGGGTCTATGTATGGATGTGATATGTGGACGGAGGTTATGACAGGACAGCCAAGGTAAAGTGCCAATTCTCTCCATCTGTTGGGTTTTGCTGAGCAGTACAGAATCCACACAAATATTTATTGAATTTCATTTTTAGTACTGTATGAATCTATAAAAAAAAATCGAACTTAGGACAAACTCTGCTCGTGAAATCATAACTTTGATAATTATTTATGGAACTTTTGATGTTAAGTGTGTGGTTCTTACCTTACTGACTATATAATTTAATTGTTTCTTATATTCTAAGTGTTAGCGGTAATTTCTGTACTTCATCTAAATTTCAGTAAATTAGCACTATTTTCCTTAAATAGTAGATTTTTTTTAGGTGTCCGTTATAATACAGCTCCTCCACCCTTTACAAGAGGATACTATTGACACATTAATGCGTCTTCTTCGTTATCTAGTCAAAAATATTTAGAAAATCTCAAACCAAAACTGACAAGAATTAAATGTCGGAGGAGGTAAAAGTAAAACTCGAAGAAAATAATGATATAATGAAATCAAACAGATCGTGATTCTTCTGGTTATCTGCGTATTAGGGAGTAGAAAGTAGACTACAAATGTAGAAATAGAAAATAAAATATATCGAGTAAGTCTAAGGAAGCCAGGAAAGTCTCGATATAACCCGTATCCTAATACTCATGGAAAAAAATAAATTGATATAAATTCTGTGACAGAGTTACTGGGTGATTTAGCAACCACTTCACTAGCCCCTTTCTCCATACATCCATACCCACACAGAAACCCATGTTTAGTCTCAGTGATAGTGTAGGAAGGCGGTGCATACCCGGACACGAGGAAGAACTGGACCACGAACTCTCCTTGGCTCAACCTACCGCCCTTTGCAATAATTGCCACGTCGTTTTTTTACTCTTGGCGACAACTCCCCCTCCCTCCCTCCCTCCCTCCCTCCCCCACTCCCTCCTTCGTGTTGCATACCACATTAAACAAACTTTAACTAAGACCTAAGGGTATTAAAGCCTCCTATAACTTATAATCGAATTTAAGTGTTTGTTTATACCTTTCGAGATTGGGAAGCTACCTACTGTTTCTTTTTTCTTATTATCATTTTTTGGAAAGACAACTAACCTAAATCTCACAACGATTTTAAATGTCAAAGTACAGTGATTATGTATGTACGCGTTTGGTGTATATGCATGTTTGCTTGTGTATGTATGCGTGCATGTATGTGTGTACACGAATATGTGTGTGTGTGTGTGTGTGTGTGTGTGTGTGTGTGTGTGTGTGTGTGTGTGTGTGTGTGTGTGTGTGTGTGTATATATGTGTGTGTGTGTGTGTGTGTGCGTGTGTGTGTGTGTGTGTGTGTGTGTGTGTGTGTGTGTGTGTGTGTGTGTGTGTGTGTGTGCGCTTGAGCATATACCTATATATATATATATATATATATATATATGTGTGTGTGTGTGTGTGTGTGTGTGTGTGTGTGTGTGTGTGTGTGTGTGTGTGTGTGTGTGTGTATGTGCGAGTGTGCGTGCGTCATCATTGGCCAATTGGGATGCCGCTCGTCCTCTCACACTCTCACTCTCTCACTCTCACTCTCAGTCCTGGCGCCACGTAGCACAGCTGGGACCCGCGGGTCCACTCTCACTCTCACCTTCGTTGCCTCCCGCCTGTGTTAGCCAGAGGACAGTGAGGTGGTCCGTGGAGGAGTAGGAGGAGGAATATGAGAAGGAGGAGGAGGAGGAGGAAGAGGAGGAGGAAGAGGGAGAGGAGGGGAGGGCGAGAAGGAGGAGGAAGAGGGGTAGGAAGAGGAGAATGAAGAGGAAGAGGGGAGGGAGAGAAGGGGAGGAAGAGGAGGAGGAAGAGTAAGGGGGAAAAAGAGAAGGAAGAGGAGGAAGAGGAGGAGGAGGAAGAGAAAAAGGAGAAGAATGAAAAAGAGAAGGAAAAAGAGGAGAAGGGGAAAATGAAGGAGGAGGAAATGAAGGAGGAAGAAGAGTAGAAGGAAGAAAAAGAGGAAAAAATAGAAAGATTAAAAAAGTAGGAAGAGGAGGGATAGAGAGAAGAGGAGTAGAATAATAAAGGAGAAGAGAAGGAATTGGAGGAGAGGGAAGAGGAGCAGGGGGATGAAGAGGAAGAGAAAGATATTAAGGACGAGGAGGAGGAAGAATAGCAGGGGGATGAAGAGGAAGAGGAGGATGAGGACGAAGAAGAGGAGCAGGAACAGTTGTTGTTGAAAAATTGAATAATTTTGTTCTGCAAAGGTGTTCGTGAGTGATTAAAGACTAATTATCTATGCGGACATCAACAATTACAGAAATATTTGTACAATGCGCAACATATGCGTTTCTGTTCACAATGAAAGGCAGAGGCCGTCTGCCATCTCATTGCCTTCAACTAAACTCCTGATTGTTTACGAGCTCAGGATAATTTACCCATGAATAACACTTGTTCTGAAAGTATATAAATCACACCAATCCGTTCCGCTCGTTGCGTCACTGGAGGGCAGGCAGATCGCTACGTGACCACAACAACTACCTCCCGAGGACACTTCGACTCTTGATTGGTTATAAGTTTGCAGAGCGAAATGACTGCGAGGAGGCCACACCCTCCCTCAAGGACTCACACAAGAGAGAAAGACCATAGACGAAATGCTTTCTGCGATCAGAAGCTGTGTGGTTATCCATCCCTCTACCTCTCTGTTGCATTTGCTGCCCCTCCCTCCCCTCCCCCCCGTTTGTTCCCCCTCTCCCCTACACTCCCTCCTCCCCACCCTTCCTCACCCACTCGTTCTATCAAACCGACCGCCTTGCCCTATAAGGCGCTGTTTCAACCATCATTACTCTCATTTTCAATATTAGTGAACACCCCACGATATTCATAGAACACTTTTATTTTTATGCACGTTTACGAATAACAAATATTACATCTAGATTCTAATGAAAATTGTGCATTTTCAGAAGATTGTCTTTTAGCAAAAGACTAATTTTTTACCATCAGTTTAACGAAAGATCAGTTGTATAAAAAATGACCAAGGAAGCAGTGTATTCGTTGGAACTGACCTTGCAAAAAGATAGATAGATAGATAGAGAGAGAGAGAGAGAGAAAGAAACTTTACTGTAAGAAATATAACTTGCAGTATACAAGTGTGTGTGTGTGTGTGTGTGTGTGTGTGTGTGTGTGTGTGTGTGTGTGTGTGTGTGTGTGTGTGTGTGTGTGTGTGTGTGTGTGTGTGTGTTTGTATATGTGTGTGTGTGTATGTTTGTGTGTGTGTGTGTGTGTGTGTGTGTGTGTGTGTGTGTGTGTGTGTGTGTGTGTGTGTGTGTGTGTGTGTGTGTGTCTGTTTGTGTATGTATTTGTATGCGTATGTGTATTTGTGTGTGTGTGTGTGTGTGTGTGTGTGTGTGTGTGTGTGTGTGTGTGTGTGTGTGTGTGTGTGTATGTGTGTGTGACTTTGTATGTGTCTATTTCTTAGGTTCAAGACCTTGTCAATCAGAAGGAGCAAATATTATCACTACTGTTTTCAAAAGAAAAAAGTTTTCTCATATTTTTTCATGAAATACTATGTATCACTTTATGAAAGCAAGGCAGATGGTGTTTAGAAAGAAATGATGATATCATCACCAGTTTTCTTTTCAAAAAGAATACTTTTCTCGTCTCATAATGTACACACCATTGTTTTATGAAATATGAACTATTATTTTGAAGTTTAATGTCTTAAGTAATTAGTCGTTTCTATGTTGTGATAGACTGGGAATGATTTCAGTTTGTATAGATGGATAGTAAGATGTTCTCAAGTGAATTACTGATATGCTTTTTTGATATTCATTTCGTGAAAATATCCTGGTAATTCTTGTTATTCACTCGTATAAGACCAAGCATAATGAAAATGGCTTTTTCGATCTTGGTGAACTCAACAAAGCAAAAATAGTTATCCACAAACTCTCCTAACTCGCCCTCCCCACTCGTTTCTGCTCCCATCACTAAAACAAACGAAGAATAAATCACAGGTCTTTTCCTTTATCGTAAGAACGTCAACACACGTCCAGTTATCCGATTTTCCCATGCACTTGTTCAAGATTCACAGTTCACCGTCACCTCACTATACATCCTTACAGTAAGCACATGCTCTTCCTTCCGAGATACTTACCCACTGAATACCCATGATGAAAAGTTAAGTTGGGGGCTAGAGACGCAAGTGCTCCACTCAACACCCAAGAACAGATTCGTTTGTGAAGTCAAGGATCCCCGCCCGCCTTATATACGACCGCGGGGGACGACGCCCGCTCAGGAGAGGGTGAGGGGGGGGTCCACCTCGGGCACTACAGAAAGGGGAACATTTTACAAGGTTCTACATAACGACGAACGGACGAACGAACATACACCCATAGAGCATAGATACAAGGCGTTGGTGCTATGATAGGGAGAGCAGGTAGCCAGACAGGATCACCAGTAAAAACAAGGACTATCTGTACCACCTTGGAAAAATCATTTGATAAAAAGCATTTCATACATACATACATACATACATACATACATACATACATACATATATCAAATCAAATCAAATCAGCCAACCTGAGTCCACTGCTGAATAAAGGCCTCCTTGATAGCATTCCACGATTCACACGACCACGCCAACATCTGCCACGTCACTCCTGCAAATTTCTCAATCTTGTCTCTCCACTTTCTGTCTTGTCTCCTTCTTCCACGCTTCCCATCTCGCGGTGTCCACTCAGTAACACACTTGCTCCATCGCTTATCCACTTCCTCTCTTTCACCGCCTCCACAGTATATTTCACTCTAGTCTGCTCTCTCACCCAACTTGCTCTGTTTCGGTCCCTCAGCGTCATTCCTATTATTGATCTCTCCATTCTCCTCTGTGCAGTCCTTAGCTTTGCTTCCATCACCTTCGTCAGTTTCCAAGTCTCACACTCGTAGACTATTGCTGGCAGAATGCACTGATTGTAAACTTTACGTTTCAAACATAAGGGTAGAGAGCCTCTCAGGATTTTATTATACTTGCCAAACACTTTCCAACCAATTGTAATACGTCTTTTTATTTCATTATCATGATCTTTTGTCACTTTCACCATCTAGCCTAAATAATTATATTCTTCAACTTCTTCAAGACTCCCACCATCGATTATAATCTCGTTACTTTGAGCTTTCGTGTTAAACATTACTTTGGTTTTACTTTCACTGAGACTTTCCTTGTTCAGATCACTCAGCATCTCTTGAAAGTCTTCTGATCTTTCTGAAATAAGAATAATGTCATACGCAAATCTTAGGTGGTTCAAATATTTGCCATTAATCTTCAAACCTTTCTCTTCCCAACTCAATCTTCTGAAAATCTCCAAGCAAGCTATAAGTAATTTGGGTGAAATTGTATCGCCTTGCCGTACTCTTTTCTCGATCTTGATTTTTTCTGTATACGAGTATTTATGTAGTCGAATTATAGCGGTACCTTTCGCATAAATATTTTCTAAAACTCTTACGATCTGTTCGTTTGTACCCTGCTTGCCTAGCGAGTTTGGTATTGCTATTTGTTCTACTGAGTCAAAGTCCTCGTAATCTACAAAATTTATCAGGTAGGTATATTGGATTATTTAATTTTCTCGAATAGCTGGTTCATCGCCTGCAAATGGTCTAGAGTCAAATATCCGCTCCTAAAGCCTGCCTGTTCTCTCGATTGATTTCCATCTAAAACTTGACTTAGTCTATTTGTAAGGGTCTTGGAGAATATTTTATATACATTTGATAACAAGCTAATCGATCAATAGTTACTAAGGTCCTTCTGATCTCCTTTTTATGAAGCAAAATCACTATAGCATTTGCACCATGATTCAGGACGCTTTCCTGACGTAAGCACTGGGTGTACAACTGAGCTAACTTAATATGCACTTCTTTCCCTGCGTCTTTCAAGAGATCTATCGATATACCAACTTCCCAGGGTCCTTTATCTCTTTTCATATTCTTTAGAGTGAATTCTACTTCTTCCTTTGTATTCTTTGGTACACTACTAATGTCTACATATAAATTTACTGACTCAGCTACGGTCTTCGACAAGTAAAGCTCTTGGGAAAAATATTCTATTCTTTTTACCATCCTGTCTCTGCATTTAATGATTTCTCCATTTCTGTCTTTCAAACATATAATTTTTCTCTCTTCCTAAAGTATGTCTGCGCTCGGTCCCGTTGATAATTTTACCTTTCCGAATAGTTTCCTCTATTTCATCCATGTTTCTCTTTCTTTTCTCTAATCTCCGCCTTCTGTTAAGCTTCTTTAGTTCTACTCTTTCTATTTCGTCTCTCCTGCTTTTAATCTGCATGGTCCTTCTACTTTTAATTAAGTCCTTTATAGCTTTGGATTATTTGCTTTCTCTGATACTTTTTGTATTTCCTACTTTCTCTGCCGATTCCCTAATGATATTCACTAAATTCAAATTCATATCTTCGACGGTGCCCTCGTTAGTTCTTAGAGCTTTGACTCTATTTTTTATTTCTAATGGAAATTCCTTCTTATCGTTAATCTTTACAAGGCTTATTCACTTTCTTAAAACTAGTTTATTTATCTCGATTCTGAAATTGAATTTATCTGTACAACCTACCATTCTATGGTCACTACCTATGTTGACTTTATTTATGACCGTAACATTGCTAACATTCTTGATCTCATCTAATATGAGGTCTACTTATTCATAGAGTTCAGACGATGAAATTAAATCCTTCTATGATGATTTAAGTCAAGGTAATGGATAAATAAAGTAAGTACACGTTGGTAATAGATCATTTTAGTGCTAAAGTGGGGAAGAAGATGGGAGATGAGTCGTGCATTGGGAAGTTTGCAGTAGGTGAAAGAAATGACAGAGGCGAGATGTTAGTAAATTTTGCAGAGAAGTATAACATGAAGATAATGAACACTTTCTTCCAAAAGCGTGTAGGTCGTATATGGACCTGGAGTACTCCAAATATAATAACAAAGAACATACATATATACATAGATATAAATACTGTATATACATACACACACACACACACACACACACATATATATATATATATATATACATATATATATATATATATACATATATATATATATACACATATATATATATACATATATATATATATATATATATATATAATATGTGTGTATATATATACATATATAATATATATATATATACATATATACGTGTATACATATATAATATATATATATATAATATATACATATATATATATGTATATAATATATACATATATATATATATATATATATATATGTAATACATATGTATATACATGTATATATATGTATATATATATATGTATGTATATATATATATATATATATACACATATATATATATATATGAAGTATGTAAGACAAATGAGTGGAAGGGTGGTGAGTTAAACACAAAGTTAAAACTCCAACTGTTCTTTGTGTTTAACTCACCACCCTTCCACTCATATATATATATATATATATATATATATATACATAAATATATATATGTATATGTATATATATACATACATACATACACATACATATACCAAGGCTTTTTCCCCCTTCCAAGGGAGGTAGCCAAAAAGGGAAAGGCATAAAAACACTCCCACCCATTTCATCCCTAAATACACTCCACACCCCTCCCACCCTTCCTCTCATCTGAGCACCTCCTGGATGACGGGTCATCCCTGCACCCTGCCCACCGCCCTGGGTCAGAAGCAGTGTCGCAAGACACAGTACATCCACAGCGAGGCCGCTTCATTTAATCGGCGACCCCCCCCTCTCCGTCCCCCTTTGCATATAAGGCGAGGACGGGGAGAAATCCCTTCGGGCTGCGTCAAAATTTACTCACACATACTACCCCACCCCCCACTTCCCCGCCCATTCCTCCTCATGCAGTCACAACATCATCCATATACAACCATTCTCCACTCACCTCTGTCTTCCGTACTCTCCCTTCCTTCCTCAACAGACATTCCCCTCTTCCCCAAAGCCCCCTTCACCCCATCCATCCACCTCATCCTAGGACGTCCCCTCATGTTCACTCCCTCCACATCTGCCTTCCATACCTCTTTTACTAGTCTTTCTTCACTCATTCTTTCCATGTGTCCAAACCATCCTAATATTCTTTCATCAACCCTATCTCCCAAATCCTTTTTCACCCCTGTTCTCCTCCTCACCTCCTCATTTCTCACTCTATCTAGCCTAGTAACCCCCACCATACTTCTCAGACACCTCATCTCAAACACATTCAAACTCCTTCTCTCTTCTTCTCTTATGTTCCACGTTTCTGCCCCATACAGTGCTGTTGGCACAATCACTCCTTCATACAGTCTCCTCTTCGCATCCATTCCCAAATGTCTATTCCTCATTACACTCTTTAAACCACCAAGGCATTTACTCGCTTCTCTCAATCTACATTCTACCTCCACCTTCACTCCACCTTTTCCTGCTACACTTGCACCCAAGTATCTAAAACTATCCACTTCCTCCAGTCGCTCTCTCTTAATGTTCACTTCCAGTCTACTGCCACTTTCACCCCTTGTACATCTCATCACCTTACTTTTACCCACATTTATCTTTAGCTTTCTTCTATCACATACTCTCCCAAACTCTGCCACCAGCTTCCTCAATCCCTCCTCTGACCCTGCCACAAGCGCAGTGTCGTCCGCAAACAACAGCTGGCTCACCTCCCACTTTTCTCCATTTTCTTTAACCATCTCCAATCCCTGACTCACTACCCTAGCATTCACCTCTCGCACCACCCCATCCATGTATAAGTTGAACAGCCAGGGCGACATAACGCATCCTTGACGAAGTCCCACCTTTACTTCAAACCACTCACTCTCTCCATTTCTAATCCTAACACATGCTCTACTACTCTCATAAAAACTCTTGACAGCTCCCAAAAGCTTTCCTCCTATCCCATAAATCTGCATAACCTCCCACAGTGCCTTTCTGTCTACCCTATCATAAGCCTTTTCCAGATCCATGAAAGCCCAAAAAACATCCTTCCCCTTTCCTATAGCTTTCTCACATATCTGTCTTACCACAAAGATCTGATCTACACAACCTCTACCTGTCCTAAATCCACACTGTTCCTCACCAATTACTCCCTCTGTTCCTCTCCTAATCCTCTCAATTAAGATCCTCCCATAAGCCTTCCCTACTACACTCAACAGGCTAATCCCTCTGAAATTACTACATTCACACTTGTCCCCTTTTCCCTTGTAAAGAGGAACTATACAGGCACTACTCCAGTCCTCCGGTACTCTACCCTCTCTCCAGCAAACATTAAATAACCTCACCAACCAGTCCACCATCACTGCACCTCCCTTTTTCAGACATTCTGCATGACATCCATCCAGACCAGGTGCCTTACCTGCTTTCATCATCTTTACAGCTGCCTTCACCTCATCCTTCCTTATTTCTCCTCCATTCTCCTCACTCATCACTCTCATTTTCTTCGCATTTCCCACTGCAGCTATCTTTCCTTCCCTATCCTCCTTCACATTCAGCAACTCCCTAAAATATTCTGCCCATCTTCCCCTCACTGCCATTTCTTCCATTATCAACTCTCCATCTGTACCTTTTACCTTTTCTTCCCTACTTGATTCGCCTCCTCTTCCTCTCTTAATTTCTTTCCAAAACATCTTTTTATTACTTTCAAAATTTTCTGTCATACTCCTACCCCATTTCACATCTGCTCTCCTCTTTGCCTCCTTTACCTTTTGCTTTACTTCTCTTTTCTTTTCTTTGTACGTCTCATATGACTCCCCTGTCCTCTTTTGTATATATATTATGGTTTTGTGTGTGTGTGTGTGTGTGTGTGTGTGTGTGTGTGTGTGTGTGTGTGTGTGTGTGTGTGTGTGTGTGTGTGTGTGTGTGTGTGTCTATACATACACACACACACACACACACACACACACACACATATATATATATATATATATATATATATATATATATATACACTTATATATGTATATACATATGTATATGATATATATATATACATTCACATATATATAGACATACATACTTATATACATACAAACATATATATATGCATACATACATAAATATATACATATATATACATGCATACATACACACATGCATTCATACATGCATACATACATACATACATACATACATACACACATACAAACATGCATACATACATAAACACTTACATGTATGAACACAGACATACATACACACATACACATGCATACACACATGCACACATACATACATACATACATACATACATACATATATACATACGTACAGTACATACATGCATACATAACTACATTCATACATAAACATATTCTTACACTTATAAACAAACACATACATACATACATACATCCATATAAACATGCATAAATATATACATACATATATATTGTATATATATACATACATATATACATACATGTATAAATTTGACCTAGGGGGCTGTGACGAGGTAAGATACACCGTCAGTCCGGACATCATTAGCGCGGTCAGGAGTCGGGTCACGGAGGGTAATATGCTTACCTTGGGTCAGGTCACTTACAAGCGCGAGGTAAACAGCCCCGTCAGCGATTTGAATTAACTGTACAGTAACCTAACAGCTTTAATTCTAAATGCACAAAATAAATTCATTCACCTCAACTCAATACGGAAGAATAGTTATACTCCTAAAAGGATGGGGGATAGGCTGAAATATGAGATCGGAATGAAAAGAGGACTTAACATAAGAATAAAAAAACGGGGTAACACACCTTAGATCCAAATATAATGATATGGCAAGATTGGTTAAAAAGAACACGAGCACAGCGAAACGTAACTATGAAATTAAGGCTGCCAGGCAAGCTAAATCCAACCCAAAGGGCTTCTTTTATATCTGCAAAACAAAAAATAAGGAAATGATAAGCCCAGTTAAAAAAGACGAAACTGTCATAGTAGAATTGGGGGGGAAAATGAGCGTGGCGTTTAACAAATATTTTCTCTCGGTGTTTACTAAGGAGAGGCAAGATAAGGTAACCTGACTGCGATCCAATTTTCAGTGGGGATGAAGAAAGTAGGCTATCCAATATCAACATTAGTAAGGTAGAACTAGTCAAACAGATTGAAAGACTTAAAGCTGCAAAATCCCCGGGTCCAGAAGAATTTTTTCCAAGAGTGCTTAAAGAGTGTAAATTTGAAATCTGCGACCAGTTAGCAGAAATATTTAATAAGTCGGTAGACACTGGTTTTGTATTGCTTGGGGTGGCAGGCAAACGTTGTTCCTGTTTTCAAAAAGGGGGATAAATCGTCTATACGCAACTACAGGCAATCAGTTTAACATCAGTTATAGGTAAAAGCTTGAGACAGAATCTGATTCGTGACTCACAGCATGGTTTGTCCAAGGGGAAGCCATGAGTGACTAATCTCCTATCTTTTTACACTTACGTATATAAGGCGTCAGATAACAATGATATTTACGATGTCATTTACCTCAACTTTAGCAAAGCGTTCGATAAAAGGTTCCACCAGAGATTACTAAATAAAATCAAAGCCCATAGCATAGGAGGAAAAGTGTTAGATTGAATTAGAGCTTGGATCAGTGACACAAAACAGTGGGTCACCATAAATGGTGTAAAATCCAAATGGGGGAGTGTTTCTAGTGGAGTTCCCCAGGGCTCGGTTTTGGGTCCCTTAGTGTTTATTATCTACATAAACGACTTGGACAATGGGATTAACAGTGATGTTAGTAAGTTTGCGGACGACACTAAAATAGGACGCCCAATTAGGTCAGGAGACGATGCCGAGGTTCTGCAGGATGACCTTAACAAATTGTTCGTATTATCGATGAAATGACAAATGGACTTCAATACCTCAAAGTGCAGCGTCTTAAACATAGGACTACACAACCCCGAATACAGATATAGCTTAGATAACACGTTTTTA
>NC_134811.1:14364772-14367272 GCF_046742065.1 Oratosquilla oratoria
ACTCAGTCTTAATGAAAGAAATATATTCAGAATAATTAGGATATAGATAAGTTTATTTCCAAATAGAAATGCAACATTCTTTAGAATGTAATCAACGATAAAGACAATAAAATGATGCTTAATAATCATTACTGGGGAACTGCAGAAGAAACACAAAGTCCAACAAATATATATATTTGAAAAATTAATTTCATCTAGACAACAACACAAAGGTAGTTCTTACGATGTAAAGTAGTTCTTACTTCTTACACAGTAGACGAAAACATTGGAATATAAGGTCTGACTTTTGTCGTTCGATTTGCCGAGGAACTATCGGATCCAAACAATAGCCGTCGGTCTGAACCTTATATCGGGTTAGCTTCTTTTATCTGACAAAACACTTGAATGGCATATTCCTGACCTCCATAATTCTATGAAACATCAAGGTGATCTGTATCTATAAAAAAAATCTTGTGATATCGGACATACCCTTATTGTGTGTGTGATATATAAATTTGAAAACCCACGACGTTCCAGTAGCGAGCAAGGCATAACAATATATATGTGTGTGTGTGTATGTGTGTGTGTGTCTGTGTCTGTGTCTGTGGATATGGATGTGGATGTGGATGTGTGCATCTGTAATCTGAGATCTGAGAGACACAAAGCGCTCTTGATTAAACGGTTGATATGCTTGACTTAATGAAACGTCCTGAATTTATAACTACAGATCATAGATGTGTCAGTGGATGGCACCAAATGGAGAGGCCAAAAGAAGAGGTTGTCACTTGGAGATGCGACCTCACGAAGAGGCCACCTTTGGAAGACACCATCGCTTGGAGAGGCTACTCTTCGAAGAAGTCGCCGAGTAGAAAGGGCGCCAGATGGGTCTAAGGTCGTTTCGAGAAGCGGTAGCTACCTGGGTAACTGGAGGAAGAGGAGACAGATCGGAAAGGGTGACAAAAAGAACAGAGGGTGGGGAGGAAGCTAAATGAAAAGGTCACTGGTATGGGGTAGTTCTACATCGAAAGGTCGGTGAGTTCGGGGAACGCTAAATCAAAAGGTCGGCGAGTTCGAGAGAGCCTTATGTGGGACGTCTGCTGGGCCGAAAAACTGCAGAATGTAGAGGACCCAGAAGGGTACCAAGATGGGGAAGACTCCAGAGCCACTTTTCCAAAGGGAAATGCTAAAGAAATACCAAGAGGCTGAATTCACTGACAAAGTTAATTCTATGTTACTAAAGAATCAAGTGAACACTGCATCAGGACAGCATTTAGAGAGAAAAAACAACTAAGAATGTAGTAAAGGGGAGAGGTTTCATTTGAAAGACCACCAAGAGACGAGGATACAAAGCCAGGTAGATAAGTCGGTGAATAAAAAACGCCCCAGTTCCAAAGGACCTGAGGCTCCTCCTGAAGTGAATAAAATTACCCACCAGAGAGATTATCTTCGGAAGCGTTATTTTAGTTTAACGAAGTGTCCATTCGGGAACGTGTGGAAGAGTCTCAAGGTCTCTTTGTGTTCGTGACAATGACGACTCATTTCACGCCCATCACTAAAGACCACTCCCTTGTGGCAATAAATCCCTGGAGTTGCTTGTAATTGCCTCCTGGGATTACCGAAAACAAAATTAGGCGTGGCACCCGGTTGGGGGAGTTAATTGGAAAGGTTTAACTCCCTCGTCCAGAGGTTTAAGTTATCTTCTTTAGTTAGAGAAAAAAATTCAGAGTGGGAGATATCATGGGACACGCCTTTACATGTTTATTCATGCTTTTCCAGACGATTCTATTCAGATTGGGAACATATCTATAGGGTCAGGGAGATATCAACCTCAATCAATCGTTTTACCAAGACGCATTTCTTTAAATATTTTAATCTGTTTGATGACGCACTCGATTCTATTCTCCCAAAAAAAACTCAACGTGTCAAATGTTATGGAATCCACCACCAGAGTTATGCAGTTTTTTTTTTCTTGTCATTGGAGACTAATCTCCACTCAAAGAAGAAATCTTATTAGGTTCAACTTCTACTATCCCTCATTCCTTCTACTTGCCTCATGTTTCTCCTTTATAACCTCTGCGAGCCCGTCTCTTCTCTGCAGTGTTGTCAAAGACGAAATGCAATTCCATTAGATATCTTTTTTACCACTCCGACTCCACCTCTTCTCTGCGACATTTTCCCCAAGGATAGAAGCGCTACTTATCAACAAAAAAATGCATTATCATCCTCTAAGTAGATTCCTACCCGTACTCCGTTCTTCGAGACGCTAAGAACCTGTGGCGGATCCGTCGAAGAACCTTGTCTTGCGGCTTCCAGGGCCACGGCCAGACGCCGCCGCCACCGCCGGCGCTGCGTCCTTCCGCGTCGCCCTTTGCTGAGGAACTCGGCCTCGACCACCTTCAGCAGATTCAGAGCGTCGCTAGGCTCTTATGACTTCGCCAGAAGGGGCTTCTGGTTTATGTGTGACTCTTCGTTTCTTGTTCTGCTTCGGTAGCTCTGAAGAGACGGCGTCAGATGTTAGATT
>NC_134811.1:14372272-14377272 GCF_046742065.1 Oratosquilla oratoria
AAGAAACCTAAGGACTACCATCGGTAAACCTTTGGTGGTTCTCTTCTTTTTTTTCCCCGTTCTCAAGTGGACATCTTCGAGTCCTTGAGTCTCCTTGAAGCCGATCGAATGGTTCCATTTCCCTTTCTGAGCAGACTTCATAGGTTAGGTAGCTTATGCCGCACGTGCTGTCCGCACCAGTTGGTCGTTAGTTGTCCTGCACTAACTTTTCCTTGATTGACCAGCGCTGACTCTTTGTTGATTGCATTGGCCCATACTAGCTATAATGTGATGGGCCTTCAGTAGCTAGTCATTGATGGGCCTGTACGAAGTAGTTGCTGATTGGCCTTCGCGAGCAAGTCGTTGATTGGCTCGCTGGAATTAGTCGGTGATTGGCCCACGGGAACTGGTCACTGATCGGACCACGCGTACTGTTTGCTCATTATCATAAACTTGTAGAACATCTGAATTGAGTTCCTAGATTGTCTTTGCAGGTGCCATTATAGTTATCATTATCATTATTGTTATTATTATTATCATTATTATTATTATTATTATTATTATTATTATTATTATTATTATTATTATTATTATTATTATTATTATTATTATTATTATTATTATCATTATTATCATCATTATTATTATCATTATTATTATTATTACTTTTATCATTATTAATTATTATCATTATTATTATTATTATTATCATTATTATTATTATTATTATTATTATTATTATTATTACTATCATCATCATCATCATCATCATTGTTATCATTAATATTATCATTAATATTAATCATTCTATTTTAATTTGTTTTCTTCTTTATTGTAATGAGCATATACAAGACCTGACAAAACACTTAGAGTTGTAAAAAGGATTTTATTCTAGTGACCCTTACAAGCTGTCTAGTACATTCTAGATACTTCATAAAAACCTGCACCCATAGCAAGAAAGGTATACATGTACATACGATCTCCTGCAAGGAGTGTAATAAAAACTATTTCAACCATACGGGTTGAAAATACAAACATCAGGATGTTCAAGTACTAAAACTTTAAATAATTGAAAAATAAATATGTAATTTCCAACTACGTTTAAAAGCATACCAGTGATTGGAATAGCGCTACCATTATACATAAGCCAGTTGCATTTTTAAACGGAATATTACATAATCAATGTATGTCTCCAAAACAAATAAACTTAATGTGTTACAAGATCACTAAATAAATGTTGAATGTGTTCAGAATATTCCTGGTATTTTAATCACATTATGTAAGAATATCAAAGTGCAAATTGCTACTATAATGGCCACTGTTAGTATATAAATACATAAGTATATATATATATATATATATATATATATATATATATATATATATACATACATATACATATATATAAACACACAAACACACATAAATACATACACACACGCGCGCGCGCGCGTGCACGGTCACACACAGACGCACACAAACTACAGGAAGCCGGTGTGTGTGTATTTATATCTTGTATACATTACGTATTTGTTCATATGTACATACATATACTACAAGGCCCTTTTCCCCTTATAAGTGGGGTGGCCCAGCCAAGGCATATACCCACCCTTCATCCATGCATAACCATCCAAACCCATATGTTCATATTACAACGTATATTTTTACGAGTCCGTAGAAGTGCTATCGGAAACGAATGCGTTTTCGTTTAGGTGTGGGTTTAAATGACGGAATGATAATTGGCTGAGACACTTGTTTTCATAAGCGTCTTAGCCTTTCAGACCAGAAAACCAAGATGGAGAGGCGAGGCGCTTTTTGCCTATGACGGCTCCCAAGGCCGCTCGGGTCGGAGGGTCCGGATGGTCAAATTCTTTCTGGAACTTCTTTTGGAGATCCGGGGCCAGACTCCCCGGTACTTAATGACTTCTGATGACGTGCCCTTCTCCACGGTTACCCCCTGAGTTCGGCGAGTTCGGGGACTGTTTTGGCGCTCTCGACATCGCACTAATGAGTGGAGAGGGTCTCCCTTGCGGTCCTTTCTTGCGGTTCTGGTAAATGTCATCTACCCGTTTGATTTCGCTTCGGATGGTGTCCACAGAGGGTGTGGTCAGGGCACAGAGCACAAAATGCTCCGTTGCCACCATTACTACAGGTTTCATATTGGTATAACCACTTTTTGGCAATTACTTTATTGCTGACTTGTCGCCTTCTAATGTGGGTAACCCCCCCACACACACACACACACACACAAACTCCATCCTTGATAGAGACATTTGACTGGGGACCTCAGGACCGACATTTGGTAATGAATATCTCAAATCAGCTGATGGATAAAAACAAAATCACCTCTTCATAGTGATAAATTATGAGATGTGCGAAGATTGAAAGTGACATTTGAATTGTCTGGAATAAACTAGAGAATATTCTAGAGCAGTCTTTCATAACCTGGGGATGTTAGCACCACCACGGGTGCTGAAATCAATTCTAGGAGGTGCTGGGAAATACTAATTACACCATGGCGGTAAAATATCAATATTCCTAGCACGGGGGTAAACAGTACTGAAGAGATAATTTTTTGACAAATGTCTTGCGTGTGTGTGTGTGTGTGTGTGTGTGTGTGTGTGTGTGTGTGTGTGTGTGTGTGTGTGTGTGTGTGTGTGTGTGTGTGTGTGTGTGTGTGTGTGTGTGTGTGTGTGTGTGTGTGTGTGTGTGTATGATTCACCATGGTCTTAGATCACGTGTTGGACACGTGATCGACAGATATTTCCCTCACGGAAGAGAGCTCAGAGATCATATATGACTGATCTATGTGTAATGCTGTGAGCTTACACGCACACACATTCCCAACTCCTCACCCACGAGATTTGGAATAACAACCCACAGCACAGCGATACTGAAATTATTTCAGCCCTGGGCGGGATTCGAACCCGAACCGCAGTGGTGGCGGCCGCGGACACTACCACTGTGTGTGTGTGTGTGTGTGTATGTGTGTGTGTGTGTGTGTGTGTGTGTGTGTGTGTGTGTGTGTGTGTGTGTGTGTGTGTGTGTGTGTGTGTGTGTGTGTGTGTGTGTGTGAATGTGTGTGTGAATGTGTGTGTGTGTGTGTGTGTGAATGTGTGTGTGTGTGTGTGTGTGTGTGTGTGTGTGTGTGTGTGTGTGTGTATGTGTGTGTGTGTGTGTGTGTGTGTGTGTGTGTGTGTGTGTGTGTGTGTGTGTGTGTGTGTGTTTGTATATATATATATATATATATATATATATATATATATATATATATATATTTTGCAGTAATTCACAAGGCACACGTGAAAATAATATGCAGAAAAACCACTGGGAAATAAGAAGCTTAGTCCGAACGTTTTCGTCTATTTAAGACATTATCAAGGAATACACAGTTACAGAGACAAAGGTGGATATATATACATAAAGTAAAAGACAAGCTAGGAACATGGGAAGTACACACAAGATGCATCACAATCAGGTAGAGCCGATGTTTACATATACGGACGTTTGGTCCATGACGTTACGTCGCCCCCGCTTAGTAGCACTTGGAGAAGTTCTTACAATTTTATCAATAACAAAATCATCAAGTTTAAATAATCCTAAACTTAAATTGATATTATGGTCAAAGGTTTGTTTAATATGACTGGATTCGATTATGTTTCTTTCCAATAAGGATCTACAAGAAATTATTACATTCGAATTATCCCAGTCAATAGGATGATTGTGGTCTCTTACATGGACAAAAAGGCCACTGGAACTTTGCCCACTCCTTACACTATATTTGTGCTGATTTATCCTAGTTTTTAAGTCTTTACCAGTTTGGCCGATATAAAATTTATTACATTTAAGGCATGGAATAGAGTAAACACAACCCTCGTTTGCTTCAGGTGAATTTTTAATGAGCTTACTTTTTATAGTATTATTTTTGAAAACCAAGTTGATGTTGAATTGTTTGAGAATATTAGGCAGACCAATTAATTTCTCACTGTAAGGAAGAACCAAAAGGTTCTTTTTGTCAAATACTTTTCTTACGTGTGAGGTGTTATGGAAAGTTTTGTAAGCCATTTTATGAGAAGTGTTTACTAAGTGCTTTGGATATTTTAATTCAGAAGCTATGCTATATATCTTCCTCAGCTCATCATCCAAAAATTCCAGGCTACATATCCTGTAAGCTCTAAGGAACATAGAACTAAAGACAGAAAGTTTTGTCTTCTGATGATGAGCCGAGTAAAAGTGGACATATGATGCGACATTAGTAGGTTTTCTATAAACGTCATATTTAAATTGTTTACCATTTCGATGAATTAAAATATCAAAAAATGGCAACTTATTCTCTATTTCTATTTCAAAAGTAAATTTGATTGAAGGGACCATAACATTTAGTTTTTCAAGAAATAAATCTAAGTTACGATTAACTGGCCAAAGACACAAGATATCATCAACATATCTTTTCCACACAACTTGTTGGGGAAGAATCCTAGGTAGTAGTTTCATCTCAAAGAATTCCATGTACAAGTTACTAAGTACTGGGGACAGAGGATTTCCCATTGCCATACCAAATTTTTGTACATAGAATTCACCATTAAAAACAAATTTACAATTTACAATACACAACTTAATAAGTTCAATTATGGTTTTAGCTGGAAGTGGCAAGTCATGTTTTGATAATAATTCTTCTTCAAGATATACCAATAAGTCAATTACGGGGACACGGGTGAAGAGCGAAGTTATATCAAAACTAACTAGTTTAAAATCATAACAGATTTCTAGATTATTCAAATAATTAATAAAATCAACATTATTTGTGACGTGGGAAGAAGAAATAGTACCCACTAAAGGACTCAAAATAGTAACAAGCCATTTGGACAAATTGTAAGTGACGGATCCTGTGGAACTGATGATAGGTCTAACTGGATAACCAGGTTTGTGGGTCTTAATCAATCCATACATGTAAGGCAAGGAAGGGGACAAAGAAGAAAAATGTTTTATCAGATGTTCATGCCCTTTCAGAATCTTTTTAA
>NC_134811.1:14389772-14454772 GCF_046742065.1 Oratosquilla oratoria
TCTTAAACAATTATTTTAGCTCGGTATTCGTAAATGAAACACCTCAAAGTGAATTCCAAACTGAAACCTGTGAAAAGTCTGGGGTAAACTTACTCACTACGGTAAATATAACAAAAGAAAAAATTGAAAGGTGTATAGACAAACTCAAAGTTAATAAAACACCAGGGCCTGACGGTTGGCATCCAAGAATCTTAAAGGAAATGAAAAATGAGATTGTTGTTCCATTAGAAATTATTTTCAAGAAATCCATCATATCTGGAGATGTCCCAAGAGAATGGAAGCTAGCTAACGTTACTCCCATATTCAAAAAAGGTGACAAAAAGAAACCAAATAACTATAGGCCTATAAGTTTGACTTCAATCGTAGGAAAAATAATAGAAACTATCATCAGAGATGCTATCGAACATCATTTAGAAAGTAACCGTTTGATAAATGATAGCCAGCATGGTTTCAGACGGAAACGTTCTTGCGTGACTAACTTACTCGAATTCTACAACACAGTTATCTCGAATTATGACAAAAGAAACAATATAGATTTAATATATCTAGATTTTGCATAAGCTTTTGATACCGTCCCACACGAAAGACTACTTACTAAATTAGCTTTGCATGGAATAAGTGATAGCCTATTAGGTTGGACTAGTAATTGGTTGAATGGTCGAAAACAGAGAGTTGTTTTAAATGGAAAAACTTCTGGATGGAAAAGTGTTGCAAGTGGAGTTCCTCAGGGTTCCGTTATTGGGCCACTTCTATTCATAGTATATATAAATGATATAGACCATGGACTAAAATCTACTTTTTCCAAATTTGCTGATGATACAAAAATGTGCGGAGTGGCAAATGATCACTCAAACCAATTAGATATTCAAGTAGATTTAGATAAATTACAGCAATGGTCTGAAAAGTGGCTAATGAAATTTAACACAAGTAAATGCAAAGTAATGCACATAGGTAAAAATAACAGTAAGTACGATTACAAGTTATTTGGTAATTCGTTAACAAAAGTGGATAGTGAAAAAGATCTCGGCGTAATTATCAGTAACGACCTCAAATCACCCAAGCAGTGTATTTCAGCCTCTGAGAAAGCAAATAAGATTCTGGGACTGATTGCGCGATCTTTTGATTTCAAAAGTCCATCACTCATTAACAAGCTATATAAATCGTTAGTTCGTCCACATTTGGAATATGCTGTTTCTGTATGGTCACCGAATCTCATTAAAGACATTGACAGACTGGAAAAAGTACAACGGCGAGCCACAAAACTTATTCCAAATATCAAAAATAAATCATACGAAAATCGACTAAAACACATGAATCTGTTTTCCCTAAAAAAGCGTAGACCCAGAGGTGACTTGATACAGGTCTTTAAGATTTTAAAGGGAGTTGACAACATCAAAAGTGACAAAATTTTCACATTGAATGAGAATCAGACAAGAAACAATGGTCTCAAACTATCCGGAAATAGATTCAATTTGGAAGTAGGTAGAAACAACTTTGCCAACCGTGTAGTAAATGAATGGAATAAACTTCCTGCACAGGTAGTGCAATGTAGTTCAGTTCGAAGCTTTAAGAATCAGTTAGATAAATACCTAAGATGCTGTAATGATTATAATTTATCTTATATTATTTGTTTTTGTTTTGTTATCATTTGTCTGTCTGATTTTCATTTATCATTGGTTATATGTCAATTTATTAATATTTATTATTATTTACTATTTGCCTGTTTGTTTATTATTTAACTATACCTATGCATTTATTTATGTATTTTATTTGTTATTTACATTATTATAGTTTTTATTTATTGTTTTATTATTAGTATGATTTTTTTTTTCGCATCCGACCTAGATATGGATCAAAAGGTCTCCTGTCGGCATGCTCCGCCTTTGTAATCAGGAAAAGAGGAAACAGATGCCCACCGAGAAGAACACTAGAGACGACAAGAACATTGAAGAAGAGCCGTGTCGGAGCGGCATCCCGAGGGGCTGCCCACCCCCGAAGACATCAAAACCGTGGATTTGCACAGACCGCCTCTGTGCCACGGAAAACGAAGCGCTCCGGCACGTGTGTAAAGGCTGTCGGCGCGCGAAGGGAAGGAAACCCCAGATCATCACATTACAGGAACTTCTCCAATCAGATGACTGGGTGATATTCTCGGTTTCGTAGAAAATGAGGTGCGTCGCTATAAGAGTTCGAGATTATAAATTCGGTTTTATCTTCATTTAGAAACCAGATGGAACGTGGGCCATGATAATAAGGCACCCAAAGGACCTGAAAGAATGGTTCCCAAACGCCAAAAATAGGCCTACATTTCAAGAAAAATAATAGATCTATTTTACCCCCCACCCCCGAAGCTGGCACATTTTTCCAAGTTTTTTGAAGCCGTCATAAATGGAAAATGTGTATGGAAGCCAAAGTCGTCGAAGAAGCTGTTCTTGTCCTGAAGGCGCCACCAACAAATGAAGAAAGATTTTAGCATGGGATCGTCATTCACAGCGAAGTGGGAAGCCCGGGAGCTGTTGTTTTGGACGTCTTTGTCAGTTCTTGAGGGCGGATGGGCCAGCATACTGGAACATTGCCATAACCGGTGCGGTCTGTCAGCTGTATCAGGTCCTTCTTTGAACCAGAGCTGGTCTTGAAGTCTTAGTGGAGCGGCTGTTTTGGGCGTCTTTGCCAATCCTCGAGGGCTGATCGGTCAGCATACTGGGACATTGCCATAACCGGGGCAGTTTATCAACTGTACCTGGTCCTTCTTTGAACCAGAGCTGACCTTGAAGTCCTTGTGGAGCGGCTGTTTTGGACGTCTTCGCCAATCCTCGAGGGCTGATGGGCCAGCGAACTGGAACATTGCCATAACCGGTACAGTCTGACAACTGTACGAGGTCCTTCTTTGAACCAGAGCTGGTCTTGAAGTCTTCGTGGGCTGATGGGGACGTGTAGAGCAGCCGCAACTGTGGTATACTGCTAAAAGCTGTTGGAACTTTGTCAAGTAGTCACTTCGGTTTTTGAGGTAGCGGTAGGTTGGGTAATTCCTGTGGGTAACTGCTGCAACTGGTCCATATCAAGTTTTTGGGACCCCCTCAGCTGAATAAAATTGCCTGCCAGAATGATATTTCAAACAAGACAGAACAAGTAATACAATATCTTTAAAAAATCCTGTGTCCATATATCTTGCTACTTCCCCTACACATGTAAAGAACATTTTGGTACACAGAATAAAACATATATGCCTATACATATGTGTGTCATTGTGATGTGCTTGTATATGAATCATTTCAGGAGCGAGATAATGAATATACGATTAAATATCTAGTTGCCGCAACACACACACGCGCGCGCGCGCGTGTGTGAAAGAAGGAAATTAAAAATGAATGTGAGTAAGGTGAGGAGATGTACAAGGGGAGAGGATGACAAAAAATTGGAGGCAAGTATTAAAGGCGAGAGATTGGAGGAAGGGGATAGCTTTAGATACTTGGGGGCGAATGTGGTGGGAAAGGGAGTAGTAGAGGTGGAGGTAGAATGTAGATTGAAAGAAGCAAGAAAATGCCTTGGGGGATTAAAAAATGTAATGAGAAATAGACATTTGGGAATGGATGAAAAGAGGAGATTATATGAAGAAGTGACTGTGCCGACAGCACTGTATAGGGTAGAAACATAAGAGAGGAAGAATTTAAATGTGTTTGAGATGAAATGTCTGAGAAGTATAGTAGGAGTTGCTAGGTTGGATAAAGTGAGAACCGAGGTGTGGAGGAGAGCGAGGGTGGTAAGGGAATTGGAAGATAGGGTTAATGAAAAACTATTAGGATGGTTTGGACACATGGAAAGAATGAGTGAAGAAGGAATAGTAAAAGAGGTGTAAGAAGGCAGAGGTAGAGAGTGACAATGAGGGGCGACTAAGGATGTGATGGATGCATGGGGTGAAACGGGCATTGGTAAAGAGGGGAATTTCTGTTGAGGAAGGAAGGGAGAAGACAGAAAATAGAGGTGAGTGGAGAATGGTTGTGTATGGGTGATGGTGTGATGCATTGATGGGAGAGGGGTGGAGAATAGGGGGAGGTGATGGAGTGTATGTGGAAGATATTTTGAAGTAGCCTGAAAGGATTTCACTCGTTTTCTCATTTTCTCCATAAGGAGAAAGAGAGAATAGGTCACCAATTAAATGAATACACCTTGCAGTGGATGTGTTGTGTTTTGCTGCATTGCTTCTGACCCAGGGCAGTGGGAGAGATGCAGGGATGGCCTGTCATCCAGGGGGAACCAAGACAAGAAGGAAGTATGATTGGTGAATGCAAATAAAGTATTTGGCAATGAAATGAGTCGGAGAGAATTTATGCGTTTTACTTTGGCTACCCCTCTTGAATGGGAGAAAAAGTCTTTGACATCTGTATGTATACATTCTTCTTTTTCTTCTTCTCTTCCTCTTTTTATTATAAGATTATTATGATTATTATCGTATATATATATATATATATATATACATATATATGTGTGTGTGTGTGTGTGTGTACATACACACACACATAAGTATATATATATATATATATATATACATATATATATATATATACTGTATATATACATATATATTTCACAAGACGAAAATGTAGTAGCACATTTAGTAAAATGTTCTAAATTACCCACTGTCGGAGAAACAAAGCAAAAGAAACAGACGAACTGTATATTTCGACCACTACTGTGGTCCTCTTCAGCAGATAGGTACAAGGTAAGATGTACAAGAATATATACAGTGAGAGAGGTACAAAGTGGGAGCAAGGGGAGGTGGCTCAAGTCACATGTCCAAGGTGGGGCGGATTCGGGAATGGTAATAATTTATTCACAGCATAAGTTGTTATACAATCAGGTGACCATTGCCCTTTTGATGTGTTGAAATTTGGCAAGTGTTTAATGAGGAAAGATTCGACTATCTTTCTCCTAAAGCTACAATTGGATTTATAAATTATTTCTGGTTTGTTCCAATCTATGCGGTGATCCTTATACACTCCATACATCAACAAAGGATCAGCGCATAGATTGGAACAAACCAGAAATAATTTATAAATCCAATTTAAAATTCATTTCAAATTTCATTTTCAAATTCTGTCTAAATCTGACTGTAATTATTATATATATTTGGGGTGGGGGTGCTAGACTCCATTAGTTACTTCTCTCCATACTGACATTCTACCCTGTATTACTGATCTCATGTATTGGTCTTTTAAGTTGTCTCTCATTTATTTCAGAAGGTTTTCTTTAAATCCTCTGATACCCCCTTGTTTCCACTAAAGTTGTTTGTGTGGTTTGTCAAAGGCTTTCCCCAGAGCTAAATACATTCAGTCCACCCATCCCGGGAGAGATTGAAGGGCGTGGGGAGATACGCCCCCCCCCCCTTTTTTTTCACCTGTACTTTAAGAACCTAACACAGCTGAATTCCCGATGTGCACACAAACGAAAGATCCGGTTGATAAGAACTGCTCATATACCCAAACTATCTTATTGCGTTACACGCAGGGCCCTCACATGGGGGGGAGGGGGTTATATGCCCTGGAGCGGCACTTCTAGTCTGGACATGCCGCCCACAAGGCTGACAAAATAATTATAATAAAAAAGGTCAAAGAAGCCCTGAATATATTACCTCAACATACTAGTTTTGCGTTACAATCAACAGAATATTAAATATCTTCCCTTGTTCTCTCTGTAACACGGACACTCGATAATATTTTCAAAATATGTTTAATTATTTCGTAAGACAATGGCTATAACGGGCAGTGAGGAACGGTGGAAATTGGAAGTGGTGATGGGGTAAGGGGGGTGGGGCTTGACAGAACTTTGCCCCGGGGCGGCACCTAGGCATGTAAGGGCCTTGGTTCCACGTGGTGTGATTGGTGGAATGACATGCATATTTAGCTGTAGAGTTGATATGACAAGCTGTAAGGTATTCTTCCTGTTGTTTTCTGTGAGTGTTGAATTATTTATCGTGGCAGTGTTCTTCTTGTTGGATCCGGCCCGGTATTAGATTTATTTTCCGGCAGTATCACCGACTTCTCTAGACATTTATTCCACCTGTTTCCATTATTTTCCTGAGTAGTTAAACATGTTATCATGCTGGTCAAATTAGTCTGCAATTCAGGGGTTCCTCTTATTTTCTTCTTTTACAGAAATTGTCGAATAGAGCCTCTTTCAATCCTAAGACACTATTATGTCTATACTCAAATACTATATTACCGTGAATCTTGTCCACCTGTTCTCTTCATTCCTGAAGCATCCATTTTGAAACCTCGTAAAATCCAGTGGCTTTACTTACGTGGTGTGTCTGGATCCTAATCTTTGGTGTATTTGTTTATTTAGTTATTTGCTAGCGTTTGTATTTTACTTTTTCGTCTGCGAAGATAGGGTAGGGTATACCTCCGTCATCGCCTGCGAACGGAAAGAATGCTACTCGTATAACTTCCTGTCATCCTGGAACACATGGCAAAACCCCAATCGGGTGGGGGGGGAGGGCACAACCAAAGCTAACCTACTGATTGGGGTTTTGTCTGTTGGGATATTGTCCGTTCACCGTCGTGCAGCATGAGCACAACAATCATGAAGGGCCAAGAAAATGAAGTCGTATGACGTATGCTTGAATAAAAATGTGTGATCTGAAATAACCTGCCTCCATAAATTCCAATCGTAGTTTTAATAACACGGTTAATAAATCATATGGTATGATAATTCGTGCTCCGCATTTTCAGCACAGAACCTACAACCCCAATCAGCTGAGCTTTGTTTATACTCAAGCGAGCGCATTGGATTCTAACACCGCTGTCTAAACTAACAGTATTAAATGGATATTGAATAAATGCTCGACAGGTAAGACGGTTTATATAGATTAAAAGAATTGTACATGACTTTGATTTGAGTATTACCAGCTGAATTGAAGAGTTGCCATAGCGGTAACTTGATGAAAATATGAACTCACTCGAATGTATCTAAGCTAAGGGTTGCACGAAAAGTTAGTGCTGGAAAACAAACTGAAAAATTTCCTAACTTCTTGGCTCTCCTTGTTGGCTTTTCCTTGTACCTTATACAGTACAATCAAAGAAACCTAATTTTAGATTTAAGTCCAAGGTTTCCACAGGTACACCAAACTACAAAGTTTTGATACTTAATGAAGTTAGAAATAATTGTATTGACAGTAAATTCAAAATTGCCTTTTTTTTCCTTTGCATTAACAACAATATATATACAATGTAGTTCAGGCTGTGTATTGATGAGTTTAATGTTTAATAGTATGCATAACTGCTGCAAGGGGAGATTTTTACATGGCACTGTGTGTGCAAAAGAAGGTAATTGTTTAGAAAAAGCTTGCAGTGATTATATGAATTAAATTGTTTTTCTATTTTCTTTGTTATTTGAGTAATTCTGGCTTTGTACTCATATCAGTATTGAGAATGTATATGGAATATGGGTGGAGAACAAACTATGAGAGATTTCCACATCAAAAGACAAATCAAGATCACAAACTCTTGAATCATCAAAAACACAGGAAAAATGTCCTTAATTTTTTGTCAACACTTGTCTCATCCCGCCATGTACTGCATTTTGTTGCAGAGCTACAGATTAATTAGAAATCTGTGAAATGACATGTTGAAGGGGACAAAGCTACACAACCCTAAGGCTGCAATAATATTCTAGGTACTGGTAAGCTCTTTCGGATATTTTGGTAAGCATGACCTCCTCATGCTCTATTTTGGCCAGTATCTTTTGGGCAACTCCACTCCATCCTTCAATCTTGAGTCTTCAGTTCTGATGTTTATTTATTGATTTTCACAAGAATCTAAACATCCTTCTGAATAGGACCATATGTTTTATATGTATATGTATATATTTTTTCTCTCCAATCCATTGGCTCAATTTTGGTTTCTGTATATTGTTTACAATTTCACATTTATTTAAAAATGAAATGACATTTCCAGTATAGATTTTTTTTATTTTTTAGGATTACTTGAATTACTGTAGTTTAGTTTATGGTTGTCTTAAAGATCAACAATGAATACTGCACCCACACAAAGTGGTCCTGCAAGATAGAAATGAGAGGGAATCATCTGTCTGCCACTCATCTTTAAAATTCATGAGGCCCAAGATCTTTCTTTATCAGCTACATCTATATTTTCTCGTATTCACTTAGGAGAGCTGATAACTGGCAACTGCTCCTCTCTTACTACTACTATAAGCCAGTGACATAGAAGTAATTTCACAATGATATAACACAGACAACAGACCAATATTTCTTTCCAGGGAGAATTATGGAAGGACTGTCAGGTTGCACGTTTCCAATAAGTGAAACTTAAGGCAACAGTGATTATTATCCATCTCTTCTCATACTTGCCACCACCATGTTTCCAAATATGTTTAAAAAAGGGGGGGGGGCAGGGTAGAGGTAGAGTGAGGAGGGACTGGGAATAGTCTACACATTTTTCTTCCATGAAGAAACAAGACGTGCTTTGATTTGGCCTCACCCCTTATAAAGGGAAAAGGCCATTGGTGCAACAATAAGTTATTGTATTCTAATTAATGTTGATTAATTTGTTGAACAGTCATAATTCAAAGTGAATATTAGGAATGCCTCTAGAGTCAAAGAGAAAGAAGAGGTTGTTATACACATGAAAAGGAAGGGAATCTGCTGAATATAAAGAATAAAACAAGCAGTGAAATCATAAACATAGTAGTAGCATCACTACAATATACATATGGTGCCCCATTCACTATTGTGTGAGAAAAGGAAGATCATAACACTTTGTCTAAACAAACCATATTAGAAGAAATATGAGAGTATTAAAAAAAGTTTGGGGATTGTATGGTGCTTGACGATAGATTTTAACTAGGTTTCAGAAGTATTCATCAGGCAGGGGAAGATCAGTCTTATATTGCAAAGCGACTAATTGGAAAAGTACTGATTGGACTAATTTCATAGAAGTATTTTAATCATTTTATCAGCAGTAACCAACATTTCTATCTTTGGCAACATGATCACACCAAAGAATAGTGAAGGAGAGATTTAAGGTGTTATTGTAGAAAATTGGAAGTAACAGCATTCATTTTTAAGTGGAGATTTGTCTCCAATTATAAAAGAATGTTGCCTGGCTCTGGTCTGTGTGGATGTCATTAAAGTCCCCAAAATATTAATGGCATAAAACTTATGCAATTAGTACACTATACAGGGTAATTTCAAAGTAGGGCAGACTCAGTCTGCAGGGGCAGGTGCCATCCTAAACCAAGTAACAGACTATCTACACCAGCACCTCTATGATCTAGTTAGAGCTAGAGGAACTTCTAGTGGTTTGGTAAAGCCCCATCCACATGATATTACAGGGTCTGCAGAAGCTATGCTCATGTGGACAGGAATTTACACTGACCTTTGTCATTCATATACATAATGAAAATGGGCTATGAAGTAAGAAAAAAGAATATCATTGAATCTAACCTTCCTCCATTCTTAAAAGAAGTTCTTTTGGCAGAGATAAGATGAACTTTTGCAACAGTTCTGGATCAAAAGAGTCCCATGTCTTCTAATTGGCTACATACATATACCAAGGCTTTTTCCCCCTTACTAGGGAGGTAGCCAAAAAGGAAAAGGCATAAAATCATTCCCACCCATTTCATCCCTGAAAACACTCCACACCCCTCCACCCTCCCTCCCATCTTAGCACCTCCTAGATGACGGGTCATCCCTGCACCCTGTCCACTGCCCTGGGTCAGAAGCAGTGTTGCAAGACACAGCACATCCACAGCAAGGCCGCTTCATTAAATCGGCGACCCCCCCTCTCCGTCCCCCCATATAAAGGAGAGGACGGGGAGAAATCCCTTTGGGCTGCGTCAAAATTTTGCTCACACACACTACCTCACCCCCCATCCATTCCACCTCGTGCATCACAACATCTTCCATATACAACCATTCTCCATTCACCCCTATCTTCTGTCCTCTCCCATCCTTCCTCAACAGACATTCCCCTCTTCCCCAAAGCCCCCTTCACCCCATCCATCCATCTCATCCTAGGACGTCCCCTCATGTTCACTCCCTCCACATCTGCCTTCCATACCTCCTTTACTAGTCTTTCTTCACTCATTCTTTCCATGTGTCCAAACCATCCTAATACTCTTTCATCAACCCTATCTCCCAGCTCCCTTTCCACCCCTGTTCTCCTCCTCACCTCCTCATTTCTCACTCTATCCAGCCTAGTAACCCCCATCATACTTCTCAGACACTTCATCTCAAACACATTCAAGCTCCTTCTCTCTTCCTCTCTTATGTTCCATGTTTCTGCTCCATACAGTGCTGTTGGCACAATCACTCCTTCATACAGTCTCCTCTTAGCATCCATTCCCAAATTTCTATTCCACATTACACTTTTTAATCCACCAAGGCATTTACTCGCTTCTCTCAATCTACATTCTACCTCCACCTTTACTCCACCTTTTCCTGCCACATTTGCACCCAAGTATCTAAAACTATCCACTTCCTCCAGTTGCTCTCCCTTAATGCTCACTTCCAGATTACTGCCACTTTCACCCCTTGTACATCTCATCACCTTACTTTTACCCACATCCACATGATATTACAGGAATTAGTTGGTGTCCTAGCCAGTTGGGTTCCCTTTGTAAGTTCTCAGTTGGAAAAAAGTCATGACAATTCTCCAGTCAGGGTTTATGACCTCAGCCTTGCAGAGATTAAACAATTTTGTAATCTTGGCATTATAATACACCAACCTTGTGAACAATTTCAGAACAAAACCTAGTAAGGAAATCACTGAATTCAGAAATTGATAGCTCTAAGTAATATGTACTGTTCACAGTAACACCTTAATTCAATATCATCAGCATACTAGTGCATGCAACTTTATTGGCAGTCCAGTAGAGTAAATGCACCAAACTGAATAACCATATGTTTACATGACTGTCTTTCAAAAATTTAAGGACAGTGCAAGCAAGCAAGCTTCTAATTTGTGAGTGATGTAAATGTTTTATGGTCTTTAATTGTATCTTTATGATATTTGTAGAGTATAATGTAACCATGTCGATTTTAAAGGGTTTTATAAAAATAATTACCTTTCGCTTTTAGGATGCAGACAAAGAAATCTCAATTTTCTATTTCCAAGTACAATCTTATTCAGTTGTGAGCCACCAAATTATATTTGCAGAGTATAATGTAATGCCTTTGGGGATTAAAAAGTGTAAAGAGAAATAGACATTTGGGAATGGATGCTAAAAGGAGATTGTATGAAGGAGTGATTGTGCCAACAGCACTGTATGGGGCAGAAACATGGAATATAAGAGAGGAAGAGTTTAAGTGTGCATGAGATATAATGCTTGAGAAGTATGGTAGGGGTTACTAGGTTGGATAGTGTGAGAAACAAGGAGGTGAGGAGGAGAGCGGGAGTGGAAAGGGGAGTTGGGAGATAGAGTTGATGAAAGAGTATTGGGATGGTTTGGACACATGGAAAGAATGAGTTAAGAAAGATTAGTAAAAGAGGTGTGGAAGGAGTGAACATGAGGGGGCGACCAAGGATGAAATGGATGGATGGGGTAAAGGGGGCATTGGGAAAGAGTGGAATGTCTTTTGAGGAAAGAAGGGATAAAACAGAAGATAGGGGTGAGCAGAGAATGGTTGTGTATGGATGATGCTGTGATGCATTGAAGGAATGGGTGGGGGATGGGAGGGTTGTGAGGGAGTATGTGTGAATGATATTTTGATGCAGCCTGAAGGGATCTCTCCTCATCTTTTTCTGCATGAGGGGACAGAGAGGGAAGTCACCGATTCAATGAAACGGCCTTGCTGTGGATGTGCTGTGTCTTGCTACATTGCTTCAGACCCAGAGCAGTGGACAAGATGCAGGGATGACCTGTCATTTAGGAGGAGCCAAGAGGGAGGGATGGGGGTGAATGGGAGTGGAGTATGTGGGAATGGAATGAGTGGGAGTGGATTTTATGCATTTGTTTTTGGTTACTTCCCTTGTAAGGGGAAGAAAACCACTGGTATATGTATGTATAGTGTAACCATGTATATTAATGTTGATTTTAAAGGATTATGTAAAAATAATTACCTTTTGTTTCAGAATGCAGAGAAAGAATTCTCCACATGCATTTCCAAGTACATCCTTATTCAGCTATGAACCACCAAATAAGAGGGCAAGACACAATATACCAGAAGAGACACATCAGTTAGTATATATATATATTTTTTTTCTTTCAAATGTTATAGGATAACACATTACTGGGTTATTGAGTGCATAGTAAGTACATTAGGGACTTTGGTGGTACACACATAAAGTTGTGCTGGATTCTTTTATGTATAGTGACAGTCTCCATTCATAGAACAATTCTGAGCTCCTTTTAAACTCGTATTATTCTTCATTTCCGTTGTCCTTTTTAAATCTCTCCTCTACCATTCCTACACCTCTTTTCTTTTGTTCCTGTGACATGAGAATGAGAATGCTATGGCCAAGTTCATATATGAGTGTTATGAAAAGTGATTAAAACTTGCCAAAGCTAGGGGCCTGAGGACTATTGCTGACTGTTGTAGGGTCACAGTGTTCATTCATTCTTTATTTCATTCAGACTAATTTACTTTTGAATGAATATCATCCTTTGTTTGAGGTAAGTTTATTGTCATCAGAAACTTGTATAGATTTTTTTTTCAAATCCAGATTTATTTAGATGAGGTTCAAGAAAGTAAAAGTTTTGTTTATTTCAAAGTAGCCTAATTATAGTTTTAAAAGGCATGTAAGAGTTTAAAGAGCATTTCTTTAGAGTTAGTAATCTTGTAAGCAAATATCTTTGTGTCTATTCAGAATTTTCTAAATTGTTACCAACAGAGCTGCACCAAATGAGGCAGAAGAAGAGGTATGGGATGATTTGGATGATGCTGCTGTTGAAGAATGTATGGTTTTGGCAACCCAGATGTGCTCTCAAGCTCCTCCAAACACCTCAGAAAAAGCTACTTCAAGTACATTTTTAGAGAGGAGTACCATTGATGATAGTGGGCTTCCCAGCACATCCCACAGTAATTCTTCAAAGTTTACATTTCATAAGAAGCAAAATGGAAACTTCAAGAGACCAGATATTCAACAGATTCCTGATGCAAAGAAAAACCTTTCTCAACAGAAAAGTCTTTCTGTTGCCAATAGATTTAGTGATTTCAGGGCACCAGGAACTCAGCAAGTACCTGATGTGAAGAAGAACCTTTCTGTTGTAAATAGATTTAATGACTTCAAAGCCAGTGCGGACAACACTGTTGTCAAATCTCAGGAAGTAAAGCCTAATTATGGGCCATCCAGAGCATACAATACCATACCTATGAAAGGTAATTCAAACCAAGATAGAAATAAATTGAACTCTACAAGTACAAATGGTGATCCAGGATCTGACAGTGAAGTGAAGAGACTGTTAAAAATTGCAAATGAAGAATGTGAAAGATTAAAGGAAGAGCTTAGTTTAAAACAAGGAGAGGTAAGATGATCCATATACTTTCATTATTTCAAAATATATTCATCCAATCCAGTAGCTGTTGCTTGTTGCCTGGGAGGTATGGATTTCCTACAAAAGAGACTTAGGGAAACAGTTTGATTGATTGAACCAGCTTTGGTAGCTGTACTCTGTTGTGGAAGAGCTGTGTTGGAATACGTTACTTTTTCTTTTTCATGAAAGTAGCAGTTGCCGACAAGACTGACGAGTTAAGAACCATATGAGGACGGAGCCTTTATTTGTACAACGTTTCGCTCATTACAGCTTTTTCAAGTACAGTACTTGAAAAAGCTGTAATAAGCGAAGCGTCGTTCAAATAAAGGTTCCGTCCTCATATGGTGTTTAACTCGTCAGGAATACATTACCTTTGACCCAGGCAATGTGATGGGGGAACAGGAATGATTCTTCATTTCAGACTTGTTGAAATGGGAGGGGTGGTTAAATGGGGTTTAATTGTGTATGATTATGTATGATTGACTTGGCCACCCCTCTTACAAGGAGGAAAGGGTCTGTGGTGTGTGTGTGTGTAAATTTCTATCTATATACTAAAGGGTTCTTCCCCCTAATAAAGGAGGTAACCAAATCAAAGGTATACACCCAGTCCCATTCACATCCACCAATCTTGTTTACTTCTTGGATGAAAGGCCATACCTGTCTCATGCCCTCTGCCTGGATCAGAAGCAATGCTGCAAGATCACATCCACAGCAAGGTTGCTTCACTTACATGGTGACCCCCCCGTCCCCTCATGAGGATATTAGAGAAGACGGGGAGAAATCTCTTCAAGCTATCAAAATATTATCCACACACCCATGCATACTCAGGTTTGGGTATGAATTTATATATATATATATATATATATATATATATATATATATATATATTTATTTATATATATATATATATATATATATATATATATATATATATATATATATATATATACACACACACACATGTATATGTACCCACTAAAGGAGGGTAGAGTGCTGGAAGACTGGAGGAGTGCCTGTATAGTTCAGCTTTACAATGGGAAAAGGAACAAATGTAAGTGTAGTTTCAGAGGGATCAATCTGTTGAGTATAGTTGGGAATGCATATAGGAGGGTTTTAATTGAGAGAATAAGGAGAGGAATAGAGGGAGTAATTGGTGAGGAACAGAGTGGGTTTTGGAAAGGTAGGAGTGTGTGGATCAGATTTTTTTTGGTAAAGCAGATGTGTGAGAAAGTTTTAGCAAAAGGAAAGGATTTTTTTTAGGCCTTTATGGATTTTGAGAAGGCTTATATAGACAGGGTAGACAGAAATGCACTGAGGGAGGTTTTGCAGATATATGGGATTGCGGGAAAGATGTTAAGGGCAGTCAAGAGTTTTATGAGAATAGTAAAGCCTGTGTTGTAATTGGAAATGGAGAAAGCAAGTGGTTTGAGGTAAAGGTAGGACCGCAATAGGGATGTGTCATGTTGCCATGACTGTTCAATGTATACATGGATGGAGTGGTTGGGGAGGTAAATGCAAGGGTAGTAGGCAGGAGACTGGAGATGATTAAAGAAAATGGAGAAAAATAGATGAGCCAGTTGTTGTTTGCTGATGACACTGCTTGTAGCAGGATCAGAAGAGGGATTAAGAAGTTACTCATTGAGTTTGGCAAGGTATGTGATGGGAGAAAGGTGAAGGTAAATATGGGTAAAATAAGGTGATGAGATGTACAAGGGGAGAGGATGGCAGAGAGTTGGAAGTAAGTCTTAAAGGAGAGAGGCTGGAGAAGTGGATAGCTTTAGGTATTTGGGGTTAGATATGGCAGGAAAGGAAATAGTGGAGGTGGAAGTAAATTGTAGACTGAGAGAAGCAAGTAAATGCCTTTGGGGATTAAACAGAGTCTTGAGAAAGGGAGGAGTTGGGATGGAGGTAGAATGTAGATTGAGAGAAGCGAGGAATTGCCCTGGGGGATTAAAAAGTGTAATGAGAAATAGACATTTGGGAATGGATGCTAAAAGGAGATTGTATGAAGGAGTGATTGTACCGACATCACCGTACATGGAACATAAGGGAGGAAGAGAGAAAAAATTTGAATGTGTTTACCTAGTTGTATTATACGGGAAGGGAACTATGCTCGTGGTGACCTGTCTTTGTATCTTTCGGCATCAAGTTTATTCCTAAAATCGTGAATAGTATTTGCACACACTGCTTTTTTATCTAAGTTATTCCATATATCCAGCACTCTGTGAGGGAAGCTATTCTTTTTCCTATTTCTTCTATAGTTGTCCTTTTTGAGTTTCTTTTCATGACCTCTTGTTTTTCCATTGTCATTTTTTAGTCAATCTTTTCTGTCAAGGATTTCTGTTCCTTTCATGATTCTATATATAGTCAGTAGATCACCTCTTTCTCTTCTTTGCTCTAGTGTTGTTGTTGTTGTTGTTGTTGTTGTCGTTCCCTAGACTGTCTGTCCGAGCAGTCCCGTCTCCCCAAGGAATGCCATAGCCGAAACTGGGTTTTCCCACAAATCCTTTATAGAGCGTATGTTGTGTTGTTTGCGTGCATGATTGTGTATAATGCAGTCTTCCATTATGTGTTGTATGGTATGGGGTGAAGTGTTTGGTAGTTCTAGTTTTGATAATCTTTGTTCGTATGTTAATTTGGAAAGAGCTGATGCCAACTTTGTTGTTGCTATCTGTATTCTTTCTAGTTTCCTTATATTCTTTTTAGTACTGGGTGTCCATAGTGTCGCTGCATATTCCAGTTTTGGTCTAATCAATGTGACTAATATTTTTTTTTATAATTTCTTCATCCAAGTATTCAAATGCCACTTTCATTGACCTTAGTAGGTTGTATGTTTCACCAACTATTTTGTTTATATGTCTGTCAGGTGTCATGTCATTGCTGATTATTATCACTCCAAGGTCCCTTTCTGAGTGCATTTTTTTTAATTTAATTTTCACCAATTTTGTAATTTTTTTAAATTCTGTTTTTGCTTTTACCAAACTCCATTATGCTACACTTCTTGATATTAAAGTTCACCTCCCACTTTTGAGTCCATTTCCTGATTGTGTCCAGGTCTGATTGTAATGATACTTTCTTTAATATTTTTGCATCATCTGTGAAGAAATTCATATAACATTCAACTCCTTCATCCATGTCGTTTACGTATATGGCAAACATGATTAGAGCTAGTACTGATCCTTGTGGAACACCACTTGTCATTTCTTCCCATTTCGAGTATTTGTCTCTAATTACTACCCTCATTTTTCTCCCAGTCAGGAAGTCTTCCATCCATTTTAATAAATTACACGCAATGCCACCTATTGATTATAATTTTCCTATTAATTTTTTGTGTGGTACTTTGTCAAATGCCTTTTGTAGATCTAGATAGGCACAGTCTGCCCATCCATCTCTCTCATCTATTATATCTATCATTCTCGAATAGAAGCAGATTAGATTTGTTGTACATGATCTTCCTTATCTAAATCCAAATTGGCTTGGGTTTAGTATAGATTTTTCTTCCAGATGTTTAACCCATCTACTTTTAATAATTTGTTCACATATTTTAGCTACTGTGCTTGTTAGGGAGACCGGCCTGTAGTTAGTTGGATCTTCCTTACTTCCTCCTTTATATATTGGTACAATGTTTGCATTTTTCCAGTCTTGTGGTACTTTTCCTTCTTTGAGCGAGCATTTGATTATAGTGTGTATTTTATCTGTTAGTTCCTCCACGCATTCCTTCAGTATCCAATTTGCAATTCCATCCGGACCATGCAATTTTCTAACATCTAGGTTTTTTATTTGGTCACAGATTTCCTTTTTTGTTATGGTTATTTCCTTCATTTGGGTGGATTTCTGTTTCTCTATTCCTTCACAGTTAGGTGAGTTCTCAATTGTGAAAACTGATTTGAAGTGGTTACTCATAACTTCTGCCATGTGTTTGAGATGAGGTGCCTGAGGAGTATGATAGGGGTTACTAGGCAGGATAGAGTGAGAAATGAGGAGGAGAACAGGGGTGGAAAGGGAGTTGGGAGATAGAGTTGATGAAAGAGTATTGGGATGGTTTGGACAGATGGAAAGAATGAGTGAAGAAAGATTAGTAAAAGAGGTGTAGAAGGAGTGAACATGAGGGGTCAACCTAGGATGAGATGGATGGATGGGGTGAAAGGGGCTTTACAAAAGGGAGGAATGTCTGTAGAGGAAGGACAGGAGAGGACAGAAGATAGGGGTGAATGGAGAAGGGTTGTGTATGGATGATGCTGTGATACATGAGGAGGAATGGGTGGGGGATGGGGGTGAGGGAGTATGTATGAGAAATAAATTGACACAGCCCAAAGAGATTTCTCCCTGTCTTTTCCTTTTCTGCATGAGGGGACAGAGAGGGGGGGTCACCGATTTAATGAAGCGGCCTTGCTGTGGATGTGCAGTGTCTTACAACACTGCTTCTGACCTAAGGCAGTGGACAAGCTGCAGGGATGACCCATCATCCAGGAGGTACCAAGATAAGAGGGAGGTGAAGAGGGTAGATGGGAGTAGAGTATGTAGGGAATGGAATGGATGGGAGTGGTTTCTATGCATTTGTTTTTTGGCTACCTCCCTTGTAAGGGGGGGAAAGCCTTTGGTATATGTATGTATGTATATATGAGAAACAAACATTTGGGAATGGATGCAAAGAGGAGATTACATGAAGGGGTGATTGTGCTGAAGGCAATGTATGGGGCAGAGAGGAAAAGTTTAAATATATTTGAGGTGAAATGTCTAAGAAGTATAGTAGGGGTTACAAGGTTAGATAAAGTGAGAAACGAGGAGATAAGGAGATAAGCTGGTGTGGAAAAGGAGTTGGGAGATAGTGCTAATGAAAGTGTTGATATGGTTTGGACACACAGAAAAAAATGAGTGAAGAACGATTAGTAAAAGAGGTGTGGAAGGCAAAGGTGGAGGGAGTGAACTTGAGGGGACAGGATGAGATGGATGGATGGGGTGAAAGGGGTGTTGAGCAAGAGTCTGCTAAGCAAGGGAGAAAGCAGGAGGTTGGAATGAGTGGAGAATGGCTGTGGATGATATTGTGATGCAAGGAAGGGAGGGGGTGGGGGATAGGGTTAGGGAGTTGTTATGTAAGAATGATATTTTGACACAGCCCAGAGGGATATCTCCCTGTCTTCTCTTTTTTCTGCACAAGGGGATGGAGAAGGTGGGGTCACCAATTAAGTGAAATGTACTGCATTGCTTCTGACCAAGGGCAGTGGGCAAGATATAGGGATAACCTTTCATCTATGTGAAGTTATTTTGAGAAGGAGGAATGTGGTGGATGGGAGTGGAACGGGTGAGAGTGGGTGCTTGTCTTTTGACTTGGCTACCTCTCTTGTAAGGGGGAAAATGCCTTTGGTATATAGACAGACATATACATATGTATGTACAGTGCTCGACAAAAGTTCGCGGCGCCTCAGCGAATCTAAACAAAACTGCACAAAAATGTAATTAATCATTATATTTATTGGATTTTTACTCACCTAATACTTGGTTGGGAGTCCTTTGCGCTTTAACACAGCCTCAAGACGACGTGGAAGTGAAGCAGCTAGGTTGTGGAGGGTTGTAGGCTCAAAATTATCCCAGATTTCCTGAATGGCTGCCTCGAGCTTGGGTATAGAGCTGACGTCTTTGCCTTGTAACCTCTTCTTTATAATGTGCCACAAATTTTCAATTGGGTTCAAATCAGGGCTATTACCTGGCCAGTCCTTTATAAAGTTCACTTCACAGTCGTTGAGCCAAGTAGTGATGGATTTAGCAGTGTGGCAGGGGGCACCGTCCTGCTGAAAAACTGTGGCACCTGTTTTTTCAAATGATTCAGGTAAATTTTCACACAGAAGCTCCAAGTACACGTTTTGGTTCACTTTTAAGTTCTTGGGTAACACTACTAATGACCCCAAGCCCTTGCCGCTGAAACAGCCCCACACCATTAAAGTATCAGGGAATTTGACAGTACCCTTGACGTACTGAGGGTCAAGCGGGTCACTTCCATGTCGCCGGTACACCTTTGCACTACGGTTACAGGTGACACTGAAGGTGGCCTCGTCAGACCACAAAACGTCAAGCCAGTCGTCCTCAGTCCAGTGAGAGTATTTCTTGGCAAATTCAATCCTTCTGGCTTTCTGCTTCTTGGTGACAAGTGGCTTAGCAACAGGCTGGTGACTCACGTACCCAAGCTCATGCACCCTTCGTGACACTGTCCTCACAGACACCTCACCAAACACCCCAGGGTTCTGTTCCCTAGAGGCATCTCCTCGTAAGACAGCAAGGGTAGTGAAGGAACAGAACCCTGGGGTGTTTGGTGAGGTGTCTGTGAGGACAGTGTCACGAAGGGTGCATGAGCTTGGGTACGTGAGTCACCAGCCTGTTGCTAAGCCACTTGTCACCAAGAAGCAGAAAGCCAGAAGGATTGAATTTGCCAAGAAATACTCTCACTGGACTGAGGACGACTGGCTTGACGTTTTGTGGTCTGACGAGGCCACCTTCAGTGTCACCTGTAACCGTGGTGCAAAGGTGTACCGGCGACATGGAAGTGACCCGCTTGACCCTCAGTACGTCAAGGGTACTGTCAAATTCCCTGATACTTTAATGGTGTGGGGCTGTTTCAGCGGCAAGGGCTTGGGGTCATTAGTAGTGTTACCCAAGAACTTAAAAGTGAACCAAAACGTGTACTTGGAGCTTCTGTGTGAAAATTTACCTGAATCATTTGAAAAAACAGGTGCCACAGTTTTTCAGCAGGACGGTGCCCCCTGCCACACTGCTAAATCCATCACTACTTGGCTCAACGACTGTGAAGTAAACTTTATAAAGGACTGGCCAGGTAATAGCCCTGATTTGAACCCAATTGAAAATTTGTGGCACATTATAAAGAAGAGGTTACAAGGCAAAGACATCAGCTCTATACCCAAGCTCGAGGCAGCCATTCAGGAAATCTGGGATAATTTTGAGCCTACAACCCTCCACAACCTAGCTGCTTCACTTCCACGTCGTCTTGAGGCTGTGTTAAAGCGCAAAGGACTCCCAACCAAGTATTAGGTGAGTAAAAATCCAATAAATATAATGATTAATTACATTTTTGTGCAGTTTTGTTTAGATTCGCTGAGGTGCCGCGAACTTTTGTCGAGCACTGTATATATGTATGTATGTAGATATACATATGTATGTATATATATATATATATATATATATATATATATATATGTGTATATATAAATATATATATATATATATATATATATATACATGTGTATATATATATATATATATACATATGTGTATATATATATATATATATACATGTGTATATATATATATATATAATATACATGTGTATATATATATATATATATATATATATATATATATATATAGAGACATGTATATATTTATGTATCATGTGGTACTTCTTGATTTATTCCCATAACCTCTTAAAGCCCTTCCATTCTTAATCAAGCTCTGCATTGACAGATGAGATCTCTAGATCTCCTCTTTCCATGCAGTATACCCCCTTTAGTGACCTAAATACTGTAATCATATCGCCTCCTTCTCTTCGATCTTTCAAAATTGGTAGACCTAGTGGTTTTAGTCATTCCTCATTTGGTTTATCTATGAGGCTGGAGTGAATGCATATTTACCTAGTTGTATTTACCTAGTTGTATTTTGCGGGAAGTGGAGCTATGCTCGTGTTGTCCCGCCTTTGTATCTTGCAGTGTCTAGTTTGTTTTTAAACTCATGAATGGTTTTTGCGCATACTATTCCATTGTCCAGTTTGTTCCAAGTGTCCAAAACTCTATGAGGAAAACTGTTTTTCTTCAGTTCTCTTCTATAGCTATGTTTTTTTATTTTCTTTCCATGTCCTCTTGTGTTTCTTTTGTCCCAGTTAAGTAAGTTCTCACTATCGAGTACCTCTGTGCCTTTCATGATTCTGTAGATGGTCAATAGGTCACCTCTCTCTCTTCTTTGCTCCAGTGTCGGTAACTCCAGTTTAGCCAATCTCTCTTCGTATGATAGGTTTGCAAGTGCAGGTGCCATTTTTGTAGCTGCTCTTTGGATTCTTTCTATTTTCTTTATATTCTTTTTGGTACTGGGGGACCACAATGTCGCTGCATACTCTAATCTAGGCCTTATCAATGTAACCAATATTTTTTTCATCATATCTTCGTCCAAGTATGTAAACGCCACTTTTATTGATCTTAGCAAGTTGTAAGTCTCCCCGACAATTTTGTTAATCTGTATATCATAGGACAAGTCGTTCGTGATAATTACTCCCAAATCTTTTTCGGATCCTACTTTCTTTACTTCTTTGGTTCCAATTGTATATTTTCCTGATATTCTGTTTTTGCTTTTTCCAAACTCCATTATGCTACACTTCTTCGTATTAAAGTCCACTTCCCATTTCTGACTCCAGTTCCATACCCTATTTAGGTCTTCTTGCAGTGCTTCACAGTCCTCATCAGTTTCTATTTTCCTTAGCAGTTTGGCGTCATCGGCAAAGAAGCTCATGTAGCAGTTCACGTCCTCATCCATGTCATTCATATAGATAGCAAACATTATTGGTGCCAGCACAGATCCTTGCGGTACTCCACTGATCACCTCTTTCCAGTCTGAATATTTTTCTCTGAGCACTACTCTCATCTTTCTACCAGTCAGAAAGTCCTCTATCCATTTTAGTAGGTTTCCCTGTATTCCTCCTATGTGTTCCAGTTTTTTTAGTAGTTTTCTGTGTGGTACTTTGTCAAAGGCTTTTTGCAAGTCTAGGAATGCACAATCAGCCCATCCATTTCTTTCTTGCACTATGTCTATTAGTCTTGAGTAAAAGCATATTAAGTTTGTGGAGCATGATCTTCCTTGTCTGAATCCGAATTGTCTTGGGTTTAATATGTCATTGTCTTCCAGATGTTTTACCCATCTATTCTTGATTATTTTCTCACAAATTTTGGCAATGGTGCTTGTTAGTGATACTGGCCTATAGTTGGTGGGTTCTTCTTTGTTTCCTCCTTTGTGTATTGGTACAATGTTAGCGTTTTTCCAGTCCTCGGGTATCTTTCCTTCTTTGAGTGAGCTGTTTATTAAGATGTGTATTTTGTCTGTTAGTTCTTCTTTGCACTCCTTTAGAATCCAATTTGCAATACCGTCCGGGCCATGTGATTTTCTGACATCCAGCCTTGATAAATGTTCTGATATTTCCTTTAGTGATGCTGTAAACTCATTCATGAGGGGAGATTTCTTGTTTTTGTCTATGTCACAATTCGGTATTTTCTCTCTGGTGAAAACAGATTTAAAGTGATTGTTCATGACTTCGGCCATCTCTAAATCTTCTGTGTATTCTATGTTTCCTTGGCATAGTTTCACCAATTCCTGTTTGTTTTTAAGTTTACCATTCACATACCGATAGAATAGTTTGGGTTGCTCTTTGCATTTGTCTATAATATCCTTCTCATGGTTCCTTTTCTCCTCTCTTCTCACATTAACATACTCATTTCTATAGTTAACATAAATTTGCCATTTGCTTTGTTTTTTGTCTTTTCTCCACTTTTTCCAAGCTTTGTCCCTTCTGTCTTTTGCCTCACTGCATCTTTTGTTGAACCAACATTTAATGTACTCTCTCTCTCGCTTTTGTCTTGGTACATGCCTGTTTACCCCTTCATTGTAGTTTTCCATCAATATATTCCATTTCTCTTCCACTGCTGTTTCTTCCCTGTAAAATATTTCCCAGTTTGCATTCCGGAAGAATGTCTTTAGTTTTGTAAAGTCTGTTTTGTTGTACCTCAGTCTTCCTTTCCTATGCTTTTCGTTCCTCTCTATGTCTATTTCTTCCTTTAGTATAGTTTCGATGAGTACATGGTCACTCTTTCCAAATGGTGTCTCATACTGGACTTTATGCACTATTTCAGGCTCTGTTGTAAATATTAGATCTAGTTTCGATGGCTCTTCATTATTTCTGTACCTTGTGTTTTCATGGACCCATTGGGTCATTGTGTACTCCATGGTCATATCTAGCAGTACATTGCCCCACGAGTCATCTCCTCCTTGCACTGTCATGCTGTCCCAACAAATTTCTTTGCAATTGAAGTCCCCCATAACTACCAGATTACCCTTACCCATTAGTATCTCATTGAGTGATTTTCTTGTGTCATCTAGCATTTTTTTATGTTCAATTTCTTTCCAAGCGCTTGTTTTTGGAGGCACATAAGTCACCACAAACTTTCTACTTTTCATATTCTTGCCTTCGACTTTTATCATGATCAATTCAGCATTACCTTTGCCCTCTGCAATTTTTGTCACCTTTAGGTCTTTCTTGGCCAAGAACATGATTCCCCCTCCCTGTTTCTTGTCCCTGTTTTTTATCCAGTAGTTGTATAAACCTTGTCCGATAACAGTGGATGGTATTTCACCTCTTAGTTTAGTCTCTACAATTCCCATTATGTCTGGTTTTGCTTCTAACAGATAATCATTGAGTTCGTTCAGTCCCGAAATTAGTCCGTCAATGTTGGTATAGGCCACTTTTAATTTTCTTCCTTCTCCCTGGTTTCTTCTTCCCTTGTTTTGTTCGTTTTGAAGCGCCATTGTCTTAATCTCAAGTCTATTACTCTCCACTGGATGATGTGCCTGACTGCATTGCCTTTGACCTGAGCAGTGTGGAAGGGGACAGGGACGACATTTTATACAGGAATTGTTAAGATGGGAGAGGTGATATAATCAACTTTATAAAGTAGATATATGCATTGACTCATCCTTATATAGGAGAAAGGGTATTTAGTATAGATATATAGATAAGTCAAAGTAAGATGATTGTTTTCTGATTTCAGGTGAACCTGCTTCGTGCAGAGTTCAAAAGGAAGGAATCCCAGTTAGAGACTGAACGGTTGGATCGATATGCTGATTTGGAGTTGGCTGAAAAAAAGGGAAAAGAAAAGGTAAGGAAAACAACAGATAAACAGCTACATGATATAGTTTTCATTGCATGTCAGAGAAATGCAAAAGATTGGAAATAGGTTAGAGTACAGAGGTCATCATTGAAGAATATGGAGTCTTACCCAATGGCATTCTGTTAAATGAAAAATACTTATAACACTTTCCTTTCTCAAATACTTACCATTGTGAAGAGGAATTGATATATGAATGAATTATAAATTTTCAGGCATCTCGTATGATGAAAGAATCTGAAACAAAAATCATAGAGCTTGATAGAAATGCAGAAAGACTTCAAGGAGAATTGCATTTCAAGGTATGTATTTTGCCTTCAAGTTACAAGAAGAACAGTGTTACAAAATTACTTCACTATTGGTTACCGTATTTTTCGGACCATAAGGCGCAGGAAAAATCCTTAAAATCGGCCAAAATCGGGTGGTGCGCCTTATCGTGCGGTGCGCCCTATGTGTGGCTTCAGTGCAAAAAAATGCCTCAGATAGTGACGTACAATTTTGACACGTTTCGTAGCTAGCCTGCCGACGGCGACAGTGCATGATAGGCCTAGCAAAAGTTACAACCAAGTTATAACCAAGATGCATGTATCTTGACAAGAAAATTGCGAAAACTTCGACAGTTTTCGGGTCCATGCCACAGCATTCATTCACGCTATCATAGCTATGACATGTTAGCGTCCACAACACAGACATCCATTTTGCATTGGTATAGTCTCGCTCCACTTAGACTGTAGTCATTTGGGTATTTTTTTAGTTTTGATCATGGGCGCAATATAGCAATATACAATTAATTATTAATTTTGTAAATTAAAATGTATTAACATAATATGCAATTTTGTGGGCGGAAATGAAAATAAGCTAATGAACAAAGTCGGTGGCATAGGATCGGGACGCCAACATCTCTCACAATGACGACAACGAGGACGAGCCGGATGACATTTAATTTGCAGGTAATGATTTATTAAACACAGGTTAGGTTAGGTTAGACGAACTTATCACCATTTCATATCTTCGATGTTGGTATCTATCATAACAAACATGGCGTACCATTCGTCCGACACAACTTCGTTACTTACGAAATCTGTTTCAGCACTTTTTTTTTTTTCCGCTCACAAAAATGGATATTACGTTGATACATTATAATTTACAAAATTAATAATTAATTTTTTTATTGCTATATTGCGCCCATGGTCAAAACTAAAAATATACCTTCATTTGTAATCTTGTGTTTTTAAGTGAATAGAGAATTCCGGGAATAAAACTGCTAATGTTGGTTTTATTCCCCACAATTCCCGTAACGTGTTTGTTGTTTTTTAGGAGTATTGGCAGGGCAGACCCATGGAGGTGGTCTGATTTCACTGACCAAAATAAAAATATATATCATTTATTTTTGTAATTTTGCTAAATCCCAACAGATTTTTTCTCATTCAACAACGAAAATGTTGTTCTGAATGCACTCACATATGCATGATTATCCGATGACGAGACCAGGTGCGCCATATGTAAGGACAGGGAATAGCAAATTACGGGTGCGCCTTATGGTACGAAGCGCCTTATGGTCCGAAAAATACGGTAATCATCTGAATCCTTTGACTTTTATATTGTTTGAGGTACAAAATTGTAACATGTTAATCATATCACTTATCATACTGATGTATGATGTTATTAACTCTCATTCACATGTATTGGCATCACATCTCTCATCTTCCTTTTGTTGCAGGAGTCATTTTTACAGCTAATTTCACATATGTCATATTCACATAGATTAAACATCTTAATTTCTCTCTATGTTGATAAGGAAAAAAACAGAAAATTTTACTTGTCTTTTGAATAGATATTTAGTGTGTAATATGAAATGAAACAAATCTAAGAATTCCAACCATTATAGGTAAATATACTGTACATTGATAGCTTGACATTTTTATATGATTTCAGAGTTGTATATAAGCAGTAATATTTGTGTCTTGCATCATTGCCTCTGACCCAAGGCAGTGGGGGCAAGATGCAGGGATAATCCATCATCCAGGAGGAGTCAAGATAAGAGGGAGGGAGGGGGTGAATTGGAGTGGAGTATTTGGGGATTTTTTTTTGGCTACCTCCCTTGTAAGGGGGAAAAAGCCATTGGTATATGTATGTAATTGTGTGTATGCAGTCATTTAGCCCTGAAAGACTTGGTATTTTACTAATTTCACTCATCTATATACCAATGTTTTTTCCCCCTTTACAAGGGAGGTAGCTAAAGTCAAAAGGCATATACCCTCTCCCACCCATTTCATTCCCTCCCATTTCATTCCCTCCCATTCCACTCCCATCCACCATCCATTCCTCCCTCTCATCTTAGCTCTTCATAGATGGCAGGCCATCCCTGTGTCCCTCCCACTGCCCTGAGTCAGAACCAATGCAGCAAGACACAGCACATCCATAGCAAGGCTGCTTCACTTAATTGGAAACCTTCCTTCTCTGTCCCCTTGTGCAGAAAAATAGAAGATGGGGAGAAATCCCTTCAGTGTGCATCATGGGAGTAAATTAAGAAAGACCACATTTCTAAAGGATGTGAAGAAAAACAGTTTTCCATATAGATGCATAAATACCTGGAATAGCTTAGGAAGTGATATAGCCCAAGCTTAAACATTACACGAGTTCAAATTTAAATATGACAATTGGAAATCAAGGATATAGATTAAGTTGGAGCTGTAAATGAATTGGAGGCTAGGTAGGATCAATAATTTGAAAATAGGAGATGGGACCCAACGAGCATTGTTCATTTTCCTGTATACTACAACTAGGTAAATACAATTAGGTGAATACAGAACCACTCCCTACCCCCTATAACCCCCTATCCACCACCCTCTCCTTTCCTTGCATCACATTATCATCTATACACAGCCATTCTCTACTCACCCCTATCTCCTGCCTTCTCCCCTCTTTGCTCAACAGACAACTCCCTCTTGCTTAATGCCCCTTTCACCCCATCCATCCTTCTCATCCTAGGTCATCCCTTCATGTTCACTTCATCCACCTCTGGCTTCCACACCTCTTTCATTAATCTTTCTTCATTCATTCTTTCCATGTGTCCAAAACATTCCAATACTCTTTCATCAACCCTATCTCCCATCTCCTTTTCCACACCCACTCTCCTCTTCACTTCCTTGTTTCTCACTAATTTTAATCTTGAGTTATATATTATGAAAAGTTATACATACATACATATACCAAGGCTTTTTCCCCCTTCCAAGGGAGGTAGCCAAAAAGGGAAAGGCATAAAAACACTCCCACCCATTTCATCCCCAAATACACTCCACATCCCTCCCACCCTCCCTCTCATCTGAGCACCTCCTGGATGACGGGTCATCCCTGCACCCTGCCCACCGCCCTGGGTCAGAAGCAGTGTTGCAAGACACAGCACATCCACAGCAAGGCCGCTTCATTTAATCGGCGACCCCCCCTCTCCGTCTCCCCTTGCATATAAGGAGAGGACGGGGAGAAATCCCTTCGGGCTGCGTCAAAATTTACTCACACATACTACCCCCCCACCCCCCGCCCATTCCTCCTCATGCAATCACAACATCATCCATATACAACCATTCTCCACTCACCTCTGTCTTCCGTCCTCTCCCTTCCTTCCTCAACAGACATTCCCCTCTTCCCCAAAGCCCCCTTCACCCCATCCATCCACCTCATCCTAAGACGTCCCCTCATGTTCACTCCCTCCACATCTGCCTTCCATACCTCTTTTACTAGTCTTTCTTCACTCATTCTTTCCATGTGTCCAAACCATCCTAATATTCTTTCATCAACCCTATCTCCCAAATCCTTTTTCACCCCTGTTCTCCTCCTCACCTCCTCATTTCTCACTCTATCCAGCCTAGTAACCCCCACCATACTTCTCAGACACCTCATCTCAAACACATTCAAACTAATAATAATGAATAGATAAGATGCACCCCAAAGGGATTTCTCCCCCATTTTCTCTATTTTCTGCATGAGGAGATGGAGGGGAGGGGACACTGTGTAAGTTAGGCAGCTCTGCTGTGGATGTGCTGTATCTTGCTGTATTGCTTCTGAACGGGGCAGTGGGCAGAGATGTGACCCTTCATCCACAAGAAATTAAGATAACAGTAAAACAAAGGTAGTAGAATGGGTGGGAGAAGGTGCCTAGCTTTGACTTGGCTACCTCCCTTATAAGGCCAAAGAAGCCCTTGGTATATAGATGGATAGATAAATGAAACACATGTAATTAATCATATGATTCATTCATCCTTGCAGAACCAGGAAGTCCAAGAACTTATGACCCGTATCCAACGTCTGGAGCAAAATCAAGGAGAAAGATCAGCTAGTTCCCGGTCTAATATTGTATCTCCAGGCAGATCTCCTGGCAAATCTGTTTCCAGCTTTGCTTCAAGGTAATTATCAGAACTATTTTCTTCTTTCTCCAAATTTTCACCTTCACAGATTTTTGGATTATGATATATTACATAAATGCTTTTTATGGGTGGGTCATTATAAATATGAAAGTGTGATTTTGTTGTTGTTGTGCAGCTCTTGGAGCAGAGCAGATGAACACTATTATAGAGACCCAAAGTCAGGCCTCCAGGTCTTGACCCCTTCCCATATTCTTTTTAGAAGTCTTTGGGATGGGACCTGCCTGGAGGACTCATCCTGTAACTGCTACTCAGAGCAGCTACATCAACTCTCTCAAGAATGCACCTTCATAATTTTTCTGCACTGAGGGGTGATTCTCTGATGACCATCCCTCTTCCTTTACTATTAGCCGGAGATGTAGAGAACAACCCTGGGCCCATCACAAATTACATATGTTCAACATACTCCAAACCCATCACTGCAAGCTGACATACAAGGGGCTCAGTTCAGTGCAATTCATGCAAAAACTGGGCCTGCCTCATTTGTACTTGCTGACGTAAAACAAAACACAAACACCTGGACCTGTTCTACATGCCCATCCATAACTTCATTCCCATCATCCCACCCCCAGCCTGTATCCATATCCACACTATTCAAGATTTTAATAAAAAAACTTGATGCTGAAAGATACAAAGATGGGTCACCATGAGCATAGCCCCCTTCCTGTATAATACAACTAGGTAAATACACTCCCACCCTCCTCCCCAATCATTACCCTACCTCCTCCTATCCCTGATCCTAATCCTCCCCCACCTGTACCCCAACCCCATACAGCAACCAATAACATGACATTTATGTCAGCAAATGAACCACATGGCATACATGCACTCACCAACATTGCAAATTATAGCTATTCACACAACACTATACCTGAGATCTGGAAGCATGGGAAAATCATCAAATCCTCAAACCCAACAAATATCCAACCCAACAGTTCCAGCAACACACTGCCCAATCACGCCTCATACTACAGCTCATCACCCCACTTACCCCCCTTGCTGAATCACAACACAGTTTTAGACCACTACACTCTTCCAGTAAACCTCATACAAAGAGCTTTTGTTGGCTTCAATTCAGATAAGCCCCCACACAGAACACTTCTCATAACTCTAGATATTAGTAAAGCTTTTGATGCCATCCCCATGTCACAATCTCACAAAAAATATATATATATAACACAGACATGCACAATGATACCAAAAGATGGCTGGCCAGTTATCTGGCTGGTAGAAATGACCATGGCAATGATTGGCCATAAAAGAATAAGAAATCCATCAGGGCTGCATCAAAATATCATTCACACATACTCCCTCACCCCCCCATCCCCCACCCACTCCCTTCCATGTATCACAGCATCATCCATACACAACCATTCTTCACTAACCCCTATATTTTGTCTTCACCCTTCCTTCCTCAACAGACATTCCCCTCTTTCCCAATACCCCATTTACCCCCATCCATCCATCTCATCCTTGGTTGCCCCCTCATATTCACTTCCTCTATCTCTGCCTTCCACACCTCTTTTACTAACTTTTCTTCACTCATTCTTTCCATGTGTCCAAACCATCCCAATGCTTTTTCATCAACTCTCTCTCCCAACTCCCTTTCCATCCCCACTCTTCTCCTCTCCTCCTCATTTCTCACTCTATCCAGCCTAGTAACCCCTACCATACTTCTCAGGCATTTCATCTCAAACACATTTAAGCTCTTCTTCTCTTATGTTCCATGTTTCTACCCCATACAGTACTGTTGGCACAATCACCCCTTCATACAACTCTTAGCATTCATTCCCGAATGTCTTATTTCTCATTACACTTTTTAATCCCCCAAGGCATTTACTTGCTTCTCTCAATCTACATTCTACCTCTACTCCTCCCTTTCCCACCATATTTGCCCCCAAGTATCTAAAGCTAGCCACTTCCTCCAGTCTCTCCCTTAATTTTCACTTCCAATTTGCTGCCATCCTCTCCCCTCTAAGATTGGAAACCCTCAACCCCACAGCAGCAAGCAATGATCCTTAGGTCCTCCCACAGAGTCTGGGAAGAAATGTTGGACTGTTGTTATTAGTGTAGATTTCTTTCTGTCACTGGCTGGGAATTAAAGGAGGAAAGGAACAGATACTTAAGGAATACAGAGAACATCTTCCACAAACAAGAGTATGGAATGAAGTAAAGGTGAATGAATTGATGAGAAATACAGCCAAACAACTGGAAAAAAAGTGTAACCCAGAAGGCCAACTTTTACTGTGAGAAAGTGAAATAGGAAGATGGAAATGAAAAATTCTAGGGCAACATATTCTTTAACATTTTTATTTGGTTTAATGTCACAAACTCACCATCTCAGAGAGGGCAAAGGGACTGCCCCCTTCCAGAGGAATTTTTTAAGCAGGGAATTTGATATAATATGCCTTAAGCACAAACTTGTTTGCAGCCAGCCAGGGTTCAAACTGCCCCACTCCTGATCTCTACCCCAAGTAGTGATGCTTTAACCTGTTTGGCCAGCCAGCATACCATGTTGTTGTTGTCGTTCCCTAGACTGCCTGGCTGAGCAGTCCTGTCTCCCTGAGGAGCACCATGGATGGAATGGGGTTTTCCCACAAATCCCTTACATAGTGTATATTCTGGTGTTGGCATACATGATTGTGTACAATGCAGTCCTCCATAATGTGCTGTATAGTATGGGGTGAAGTGTTACATCCTGGACAGTTATCTCCGAAGCTGTCATCCAGCCTCTTCTGGTAACTTAGAAGGGCTGGATGGTGGCCACATCACACTCTGGCTAAGTGGACTCAGAGGAATGGATATCAGGGGGTCTGGTTTGCAGCAATATACTGTATTGTCTTTTAGTTTGTTGATGGAGCAGTGAGAGATGTGATATGGATATGTTTCTGGAGTCTGGTATCTGGTGGTTGGGGCAGAAGAAAAGAGAAGAGAGTATTTGTGTGTGATATAGGTATTTGGGTGTTGTTTTAATGTTTCTTGGCTTGTGTGGGTGTTCTGCCATGTAGTGTAGTGGGTGGGCTATATTTGGAGGTTGTGGCAAGTGTTTGTGTGCCTCTCATATCAAGGTGACCCTTTACTTTGAGGACTTTTGTTTCATAGTCTATATGGTCTGTAAGTGCTGTATTTATGCAATCTGTAATTGTTTGTAGAGCTTTATTCTGTATAGTCTGTAGGGTGTTGTAGTCTGTCTTAATGAGATTTGGAACCCAAGCAGGATTTGCATGATTTATCACTGAATACACATATTGTTTGTATACATACATACATATACCAAGGCTTTTTCCCCTTTACAAGGGAGGTAGCCAAAAAGGAAAAGGCATAAAATAATTCCCACCCATTCCATCCCTGAATACACTCCACACCCCTCCACCCTCCCTCTCATCTTAGCACCTCCTGGATGACAGGTCATCCCTGCACCTTGTCCACTGCCCTGGGTCGGAAGCAGTGTCGCAAGACACAGCACATCCACAGGAAGGCCGCTTCATTAAATTGGCGACCCCCCCCTGTAGTAATAGTTTCTTTGTTGTTCCTGCAATTGATTTAAGCAGGTGTGCATTTGTCTTCATGCTTGTGATGTGTTGAATGCAGTAGTGAATGATATAAATACCCAGTGGGTGAAGGAACCTACAAGATTTACAGATGAAGGTACACTTGCAAAACTGTATTTGAGCTTAACCAAAGACCCTGAGGTGGTTGAAACATTGAATTAATGGTGTCCAATATTTAAGAATGATTATGTGGTCCTTGAATTTATGCTGGAAATCAGGAAAACAAAAATAAGAGAGAAAATATACAAAGAAGGATCAGCTATGCTTATTAAGTTGGAAAAAAAAAATAAAAAAGTGGATTGGAAGGAATTCAGTGAAACTAAAGAAATGGAGGAGAAATGGGACTTTTTCTTGAAAATTTACATCATAGGAGTGGAAAAGTATGTGCAAAGATGTGTGGGAGAGAAGGACCACCCCCCTGCCCCTCAAAAAAAAAATTAAATAAACGAATAATATAATAATAATAATAATAAAAGATGTGCAAAGGGAAAACAAAAGAGATACGGCCTGGGAAAGGTGACAATAAAAGATCTATAAAGAGAAGAGTACAAAAGAGCCAGAAATTACATACATACATATACCAAGGGCTTCCTCCCCCTCACAAGGGAGGTAGCCAAAATCAAAGGCATAAATCCACTCCCACCCATTTCATCCCCACATACTCCACTCCCATTCACCACCCCTCCCTGTCTCTTTTCTCGGCTCCTCCTGGATGATGGGTCATCCCTGCATCTCGCCCACCACCCTGGGTCAAAAGCAATGCAGCAAAACACAGCACATCCACAGCAAGGCAGATTTATTTAATCAGCGACCCCCCTTTCTGTCCCTTCATGCAGAAAAAGAGAAGACAGCGAGAAATTAATGTACAAACATAATAAGAGAAGGGGGAAAGAACTGTGAACGATGTTGATAAGTGTTAGGATCAACCTAAGCTGTTCTACAGGTTTGCAAATAGTAAATTGAAGCACAGAGATGGAATATCTATGATGAAAGTTTAAGGGGTAGTATATGAAGAAGCAAGAAAGTAGGCTGAAATAATTGATAAAAGCTTCTAATCAGTGCTCAGTAAGGATGAGGAGTTTGAGGGAGAAAAGGGTGTAGATAAGGAAAATGTTATAAATAACATAATATTGGAAGTGCATTAAATGTTTGTATACATTGATAAGTAGGCCATAGGACTAATGTATATACAGGGATTAGAATTTATTTCTGCTGTCCAAATTGTGCACCTGCTACTGTTCTAAGTATGATTAGGTTCTTGCTTTACTTCTCTAATCAAAATAAAAGAAAACAGATTAAAAGGTAATGTGAATCCATATTAACAAGAAAAACAGCTACAAGTTAGAAAAAAAAATCTTGTCACTGATAAAACTGATGAAATATATATATGTGTGTGTGTGTGTATGTATAATTCTACAGTAGTAATGTTTTTTCATAGAAATGCTGGTTGGGTATTAGTTTTTAGAGGTAAACGGACTTGGGATAATACCTGGCATTTTCTTAATTTGAAGTATACCCTGTATAGTTGAGCATTTTCAAAGAAACTAATGCTTTTACAAAATTCCCTAATCTGGGGTAAATTACAACTTCTACTAATATTATTACGACTGTAATCACTACTACTACTACTGCTGCTACCACCACCATCACTACCACTGAAATATAAACAATAATAGTCAATAAGAGTAAATATATTGGCATGTGGTATTGTCACATTTCATGGTTTGCGTCGCCGAAGCTCATCAGACCATATTTGCCCATAATTGATATGGGATTTCGTGAATTAGTAATATTATACACTAGAGTAGAGAAAACGTGCATGGGGCATGAATTGTTAAGCTATATATATATTATTTATTTATTTGATTTATTTATTTATTTTGCGTTTCTATCCTTGTGGATAATTTCGCGCTGACGGGAATTGTTTTGTATTCGTTATTGTGACTCGTAACATTCGGTATCTAACGTCTTGATAAAGTGCAATAGTATGAATAAAATGAAAAATATTGACAATTGAAGTTACAGAGACAGTATCTCATGAATGTATCTATTATGTGTAATAGAAGTAACTACATACCACAAATTAATTTCATATTTTGGTCTAGTTTAGTTACCCCTAAATTTCCACTCCACGTAATATTTTGACCATTATTTTAAGAATAATTCAATAAATAAACTGTCTCAAATGATTGTGAATCATATATATAATTTAAATGTTTTCGTCTTCATGGTAATATAGGTAAAGTTAGTTTATTTTATATGAATAAGATATATTTGTATAAGTTTGATTGGAAAAAGAACCTACGAGTCAGCAGGGTGAGTATGTAAGTAGTTCAGATGATTTAAATTGATTGTGTTACATCCTTATCATGGGGATACGCAGAGTCAATGATCGTGTAGTGAGCCTCTGTCGTGCTGCGTCCACATGAATTTACATCGCATCTCGTATTTCGAGTTGCAATTTTTGTAGCCTCTTTACTTTACAAGAGGCAATCAAATCGATTGAAAATAGAACTATGTACAGTGAGTAACATAACATTTCCTAAATCAAACATCACCTGAAAGATAATCGAGTGTTCAATTAATTTGTAGATTTGACTTTGGTAAGAGCGCACCCAGTGTTCAGCATGCACAAGTGCAAACAGAAGGAAAGGTTCCTGAAGTCAAGAACGAGCGAGTATGTATGCAGGTATCAAATAATGGAGGTAAGGGACTAACTTTAAATTTAAACATATATTGTTTATGCTCAATCCCCATTATTTTTCTCAATTTGTAATATAATATATATATATATAAATATATATAAGCTGTGGATAATTGATAGGATTAGTATTAATTTTGATGTAAAGTATGTTTTTGCTTTATTTTTTTATGTAGGGCTTACTTTTTCACATTGTATTGTTGTAACCATGATTTACTTTGGGATGTTATTTTGATTTTTCCTCTTGTACAGCATAAATGAAATCTTATTTTGACAGGATAATGCTGCCACCATAATCCCTTGTATGTCGTAAAAAGTGACTGAGACCAAAACAGAGACAAACAAATTAGTCCCAATATTTTTCGTTTTGTTTAGGTGGCTGAAGAAGGATCCTCCAGTGATTGCTGCACTGGTGACCCCCCACTTCATGGGGAATCTTCCAATGATGAAATGAAATTAAGAATATTTATTTCAGGTGTGCCATGTGGAAACAGGAGAGCTTTGTACATTATGTCTGGTTGGGAATCGACCACAGGCACTGCCCCATCAGCATCAGATCAGGATGCAGCTCGGCAGCATTTGTGCTTGGATCCAAACTTAAGCAGTACCTTAGCACACATGTTAACCAACACCAGACTGGGAAGCAACTGGGTAATTGTTTTCCAGAAGTTTTTGTAACTTTGGAAATATTGTTATATATTGTTTATTGTTCCACACAGCCATGAGAATAATAATAACAGTGATAATTGTTGTTGCAAGTTTCACATTGGAAATCTGCAGCCTCACAGTGGCCCTCTTCGGACTGGGTTCCTATCATAGACCTCTCCAGGAAGAAACTTTGGACTGTTGTATGTGTTCTGTTAGTGTGGGACAGTTTCTGTCACTAGTTATAGGAAGAGGGGAACAGTTACTGGTTGTATGAAAAGGTGCAGAAAGCCTGGCAGTTGATAAGAGAAAGCTCTTGAATCCAATCTAGAGGTGAAGTGTTAGCCCCACTTAGTAACTGCTCCCCTTCTTTTGCGACTATCTACTAGCAAAATGGAGCCAGCCCCTTTCTATTACAGTGCTGACATCACTCCAATTTTTTTCCCCAGAGATCTATGGGAGAACCCAGGGATTACTGGGATTAATGGCAGCTGCTTTGGGGTTCACATTTCCAGTCAGCAAGGCTCAAGGCAGCAATTGATTAAACTGTCTGATTGAGTTATTATTCATTGTGGATGAATATTGGGAGAGTGGTGGATAAGAGCAGATTTATTTGGCATGTCAGTAGTGTTTCCATGCTCGCTGGCTAAGCAGGTTAGGGCGTCGTTACTTGCAGCGAAGGTCAAAGGGATGGCAGTTCGAATCCTGCCACTGATGAAGTTGAACCAAGGGCATGGTTCATTAAATTCTATGCTATAAAGTCTTCTGTGAAGGGCACTGTCCTAGCCTTCCCATAGGGGGAAGTTTGTGATGTTAAACCATATGACATTTTATGGGGATATGTTTTATATAGTGGTGTTTTGAAGGTTATATACCAGTAAGTTGAGATGTCATAGAAAGTTATAGTGTTAAGTTTCATCAATGCATCTGCAGGTTCCTCCAGTGAGCCAGGATGAACTGGATGAGAAGTTGTACAATACTGCCATCATGCAGCTGAAGAAAATGACTCATGAGGAACAGGAAAGGTAAAGCTACACCAAACTTTTCTTACCACCCTTTAAAAGATGTCTCTCTCTCTGTCTGTCTCTCTCTCTCATATACACATACACACACACACACACACACATATATATATATATATGTGTGTGTGTGTGTGTGTGTATATATATATATGTGTGTGTGTGTGTGTATATATATGTATATATATATATACACGCACACATGCACATATGTAAATTCTATTGTGTTTTGATTATGTTTGTAGCATGTTATTCAATTTGAGCTGGCCTTTCTGCTTATTTTCCATCATATGTTTTCTATTTTTTCTCAGTTCCAGTACATCCACTTCAAAAGAATACCATGAATCTAAAGTGGAAAGTGCCTTACGAGTTCTTTCAGTTCTTGCTGAAAAGCCTTACTTTGGCATGGACCCACTGATACTTCACATCATAGGTTCTCATCTCAAATATGCCAGGAAGCAAGATCTAGCAGATAACCAAAAGCTACACCTTCATATTTTAGAAACTCTTTCCAAGGTTGCACCATGTGTCACAGAGCCTGAAAGGTAAGTGAAAATAATTTTGTTAATTTTTCTTTGACTTATAATGATTGATAAAATTAGAATCAATTTGGTTTTGTGAAGTGACAGCAAGATTTTTTTTTCTTGTACATAGAGTCTGGGGTATTGGCTGCTTGTTATTGTGGCATAGTAGCATGCAGTTGATACTTTAGGGATTATATGGGGCGCCCCTACGGACCAGAGCCACACATCATTTTGTCTATGATAGAGGAAAACTCTGTTCATAGAGAAATGATAACACTTTTATACTACGACTGTCCCTCCGTTATGCTGTCCCCCAACACCTTGCTGCTGTCCTGTACCATTTCTCTGAGTATTCATTTTCTATGGTGGGGGAAAAGAATACTGCCACCAAGTATTTCCACTTGGATCGTAAGAGGCGAGAAGAAATGGACGGGGATTGGGACAAGGGATCCTTCTCCTTGTAGCCCTACAGGGGACATTCCTAAAAGAAAAAGTAAAGGCATAAGAGGGTCTGGGAGTTTTCCAACCAGCACCCTAAGGTTTGGGTCTTTTAATGTGTGTGGATGTGGTACAGATGAGAGTAAAAGGGAAGAGATAGGTAATATGCTGTGAGAAGAAAGATGGATGTGTTGGCTTTGAGTGAAACTAAGTTGAAAGGGAAGGGTGAGTGTAAGTTTGGGAGTGTAAGTGGGAGGTTATCAGGAGTGAAGAGATGGCTAGGGAGGGAAGGAGTGGCTATTCTAGTAAGTGAAGAGATAGGTAAATGTGTAGTGGAGTGGAAGGAGGTTTCCTCAAGGATAATGTGGATGAAGGTGAAACTGGGAAAGGAGATGTGGGTCTTTGTAAGTGCATATGGGCCTGGCAGTGAGAAGAGTGTAGAAGAAAGGGAGGCCTTTTGGATAGATTTAAAAATGTGCATAGAGGATTTAGGGAGAAATGTCAATGTAATAGTACTGGGAGACCTTAATGCTAGGGTAGGAAATGGTCCAATTGATGGAGTGGTTGGGAAATGTGGAGTTCCAGGAAAGAATCATAGTGGAGAGTTGATGGTGGAAATGTGTCTAGAGAGTTGATGATAGCAAATACAGTGTTTCGGAAGAAAGTCAAGCATAAGTACACATGGGAGAGAGTGGTGGATGGAAGGGTGGTAGATAGAGCATTGATGGATTATGTAGTGGTAAATAGGACTATGATAGGAAGAGTTAAGGATGTACATGTGCTAAGGGGAGAGGGTGGGGGAATATTCAGATCATTTTTTGGTGGAAGGTAAGTTGAGAGTGGAGGATAGATGGAGAAAGAGGAGAGGGACAAATGGTAGGGAGGTGCTTAGAGTGAACTCTTTAAATGAAAAGGAAAAGGAGAAGGAGTACAAGAAGAAACTAAAGGAGGAGTGGGAGGGAGTGAAGGATAGAGTAGAGCTAGGAGTGGAGGAGGAATGGGGATGGTTCAAGGAGGGAGTCACAAAGTGTGCAAGGATGGTGTGTGGAACAAGAAGGGCAGGAGGAAATAGAAGGAAGGGTAGTGAATGGTGGGATGAGGAAACAAAGAAGGTTGTAGAAGAGAAGAAGCGAGCTTTCACAGATTGGTTACAAAATAGGATGAGGGAGTCATATGAGAGGTACAAAGAAAAGAAAAGAGAAGTAAAGCAAAAGGTAATGGAGGCAAAGAGGAGAGCAGATGTGAAGTGGGGTAAGAGTATGACAGAAAATTTTGAAAGTAATAAAAAGATGTTTTGGAAAGAAATTAAGAGAGGAAGAGGAGGCAAATCAAGTAGAGAAGAAAAGGTAAAAGGTGTAGATGGAGAGATGATAGTGGAAGAGAAGGCAGTAAGGGGAAGATGGGCAGAATATTTTAGGGAGTTGCTAAATGTGAAGGAGGATAGGGAGGGAAAGATAGTTGCAGTGGGAAATGCTAAGAAAATGAGAGTGATAAGTGAGGAAAATGGAGGAGAAATAAGGAAGGATGAAGTGAAGGCAGTTGTTAAGATGATGAAAGCAGGTAAGGCACCTGGTCTGGATGGATGCCATGCAGAATGTCTAAAAAAAAGGAGGTACAGTGATGGTGGACTGGCTGCTGAGGTTATTTAATGCTTGCTGGAGAGAGGGTAGAGTGCCGGAGGACTGGAGGAGTGCCTGTATAGTTCCACTTTACAAGAGAAAAGGGGACAAGTGTGAATGTAGTAGTTTCAGAGGGATTAGCTTGTTAAGTGTAGTTGGGAAGGCTTATGGGAGGATCTTGATTGAGAGTATTAGGAGAGGAACAGAGTGAGTAATTGGTGAGGAACAGTGTGGATTTAGGACGGTTAGAGGTTGTGTAGATCAGATCTTTGTGGTAAGACAAATATGTGAGAAAGCTATAGGAAAAGGGAAGGATGTTTTTTGGGCCTTTATGGATCTGGAAAAGGCTTACGATAGGGTAGACAGAAAGGCACTGTGGGAAGTTATGCAGATATATGGGATAGAAGGAAATCTTCTAGGAGCTGTCAAGAGTTTTTATGAGAGTAGTAGATCTTGTGTCAGTATTAGAAATGGAGAGAGTGAGTGGTTCAAGGTAAAGGTGGGACTTTGTCAAGGATGCGTTATGTCGCCCTGGCTGTTCAACTTATACATGGATGGGATAATACGAGAGGTAAATGCAAGGGTAGTGGGAAAGGGACTGGAGATGGTTAAAGAAAATGGAGAAAAGTGGGGGGTGAGCCAGCTGTTGTTTGCGGACGATACTGCGCTTGTGCCAGGATCAGAGGAGGGATTGAGGAAGTTGGTGACAGAGTTTGGGAGAGTATGTGATAGAAGAAAACTAAAGATAAATGTGGGTAAAAGTAAGGTGATGAGATGTACAAGGGGTGAAAGTGGCAGTAGACTGGAAGTGAGCATTAAGGGAGAGCGACTGGAGGAAGTGGATAGTTTTAGATACTTGGGTGCAAATGTGGCAGGAAAAGGTGGAGTGAAGGTGGAGGTGGAATGTAGATTGAGAGAAGCGAATAAATGCCTTGATGGACTAAAGAGTGTAATGAGGAATAGACATTTGGGAATGGATGCTAAGAGGAGACTGTATGAAGGAGTGATTGTGCCAACAGCACTGTATGGGGCAGAAACATGGAACATAAGAGAAGAGAGAAGGAGTTTGAATGTGTTTGAGATGAGGTGTCTGAGAAGTATGATGGGGATTAATAGGCTAGATAGAGTGAGAAATGAGGAGGTGAGGAGGAGAACAGGGTAGGAAAGGGAGTTGGGAGATAGGATTGATGAAAGAGTATTAGGATGGTTTGGACACATGGAAAGAATGAGTGAAGAAAGACTAGTAAAAGAGGTATGGAAGGCAGATGTGGAGGGAGTGAACATGAGGGGACGTCCTCCTAGGATGAGGTGGATGGATGGGGTGAAGGGGGCTTTGGGGAAGAGAGGAATGTCTGTTGAGGAAGGACGGGAGAGGACAGAAGATAGGGGTGAATGGAGAATGGTTGTGTATGGATGATGTTGTGATGCATGAGGTGGAATGAGCGGGGGGATGGGGGGTGAGGTAGTATGTGTGAGCAAAATTTGATGCAGCCCGAAGGGATTTCTCCCCATCTTCTCCTTTTTTGTATGGGGGGACGGAGAGGGGGGGTCGCCGATTTAATGAAGCGGCCTTGCTGTGGATGTGCTGTGTCTGACGGTACTGCTTCTGACCCAGGGCAGTGGACAAGGTGCAGGGATGACCCGTCATTCAGGAGGTGCTAAGATGGGAGGGAGGGTGGAGGGGTGTAGAGTGTATTCAGGGATGGAATGGGTGGGAATGATTTTATGTCTTTTCCTTTTTGGCTACCTCCCTTGTAAGGGGGAAAAAGCTTTGGTATGTATGTATGTACATAGAGTAGATGAAGTGGTCAAAACAATTGCCAAGAAGCGTGTGTTGTAGTACATTGAACTTTAATTTTATCTTGTGAATATAAAGGCTGTAATTTAATTCTAATAGTTACCAGGAACTGCCAGGTAACCAACATGTTTGAAAATTAGCACATCAGGCAAAAATATTTATTGTCACCTACAGAGCACCTCCTGGTTTAATTTTCATCTCATAATTTTTCTTAAACAGATTAGATAGTGTAGTATCTCAATTATGTGAGATTGTGACAGAGTTTGAGCATCCTGAAGAAGCTTTGCAGATATTAGAGACTCTCAAAGCTCTCGCATGCCATCAGACCTTCATCCAACAACTATGCAGTAGTTCAGGTACTAATATTTATTATTATAAGAGGAGTTCCCAAGAAGGGAGGAAGGGAGGGAGGAGTGGTGAATGGAAGTGGAGTATGTGGGGATGAAATGGGTGAGAGTGGATTTATGCCTTTGACTTTGGTTTCCACCCTTGTAAGGGAGAAAAGGCCCTTGGTATGTATGTATTATTATAAGAAAATCACATTGATGAATGAGGAAAATTGAGGAAAATAAGAAAAGATGAGGTGAAAGCAGTTATTAAAATTATGAGAGTAAATAAGGCATTTGGGTTAAATGGGTGTCATGCAAAGTGTCTAAAAAAAGGAGGTACAGTGATGGTGGTGGATGAAAGTGGAATTATGCCTTTTGACTATGGCTACCACCCTGGCAAGGAAGAAAGAGCCCTATGTATATGTATGTATGCATTATTGTTATTATTATTGTATATCAACCAATCTGTCAGTCTATAGCTCCAGGTCTCTCTTGCAGGAGATTCGCAGGTCCCATTGAATTGACTCATAAGCTGCTCAAAGAAAACTTTTGTGGTGTTGTAGGATAAGGTGCTCAATATCTTTGAAGTTATTGCATCTGGAACAGTTGTAGTTGATAACCAGTCCTACTTGTGTGTTGATACTGTTTCAGTGTAGAGTGATGGCCTGAATGTCAGCGTGTTTCTTACTTGACTTGGGATGGATTTCTCAATTAGGTTGATGTCTTTGGGAGACTAGTGGAGGCATTCCCTTATAAATGATCAGTAACTGAGGCTCATGATTTTAAGATTTTTATCCAGTGGAAGGAGATGGCCGTTTAATTTTACTGTTGGATGTTTCTTTGATTTTATGCCTTTTCCATTTTGGCTACCTCCCTTGTAAGGGGGGAAAAGCCTTGGTATATGTATGTGTGTATGTTTCTTTGCTTCCCATTTGTCTGGTGTGAGTGATTTCATTAATGTCCTTTCTGAGATGAGGCTTCCATTCTATTTTGTCTTAGCTATTGCTCTAGTTTGTCTAAGTACGGGAGGAAAGACTCAAGTGTCATACCCAAGGTTTTGATGGCCTCTGTCGACCTTGAGTATGGTCAAGGACATGTTAGGAAATTAAATTAAGCCAAGCTAGCAATCAGATCAGGTGACTACAGTCCTTTGGATTTCTTATAATATGGAAAATTTTTAACTAGGGAAGGTTTGACAATGAATAATGAGTAAAATGTGCATACTATTGTGTACATAAAACAAAAGTAAAATGTAAATACAGTGTTATTGTTTATGTAAAACCAAAGTGTATTTATGTGTATTTTTTCAGACAATTGCTTCACTCAAAAACTTTGCATATTTCTGGACAAATTTGTGTACCTGAAAAACAAGGAAGCGTCCAGAAAAGTGTTCCAGGAAGGATTATCCAGCTCATCCCAATCATTGCCACAGATTACCAAGGCATTTGTTCTTTGGACTGGTAGTCTACTTCAGAAACCACCTAATTGGATCATGTCCAGTAACTGTCATTGTCCCTCTGATCTTCTAGTGGCACTTCTCAAATTGGTGTATGTCACTTTAACTACAAATATAAATTCAAATGGTAAGTACAGTTTTAATGTGTATGTAATGGTTGTGTGTGTTGACTTGGCCACTCCCCTTATGAGGGTGACAGCTTGTGGGGCATTAAGTTAGTGATGAAGAGAGTTAAGGTTAGAGATATGCATAAGCATCTATTTAGCTTCCTTTGTTTAAACCTACAGTTTAACATGCTTAATACAGGAAAGACTAGTAAAAGAGGTGTGGAAGGCAGATGTGGAGGGAGTGAACATGAGGGGACGTCCTAGGGTGAGGTGGATGGATGGGGTGAAGGGGGCTTTGGGGAAGAGGGGAATGTCTGTTGAGGAAGGACGGGAGAGGACAGAAGACAGGGGTGAATGGAGAATGGTTGTATATGGATGATGTTGTGATAGCATGAGGTGGAATGGGCGGGTGGATGGGGGGTGAGGTAGTATGTGTGAGCAAAATTTGACGCAGCCCGAAGGGATTTCTCCCCGTCCTCTCATTTTATGCAATGGGGGGACAGAGGGGGGGGTCGCCGATTTAATGAAGCGGCCTTGCTGTGGATGTGCTGTGTCTTGTGACACTGCTTCTGACCCAGGGCAGTGGACAAGGTGCAGGGATGACCCGTCATTCAGGAGGTGCTAAGATGGGAGGGAGGGTGGAGGGGTGTGGAGTGTATTCAGGGGTGGAATGGGTGGGATTGATTTTGTGCCTTTTTCTTTTTGGCTACCCCCCTTGTAAGGGGGAAAAAGCCTTGGTATATGTATGTATGTAATACAGGATTTGCTATCTATTGTGGTAGTTATTCTTCATCCATAAGGACCTAAGATGGAAGGGACAATGAATGGGTTTTTGATCTTTGCCACCCCCATTATAATGAGAGAAAGTCTTTTTGGTGTGTGTACTCTTATTGGTGATGATGTACATATTGTTTACGATAGTTTATTCCTTTATGAGGCATGAATCCAAGGAAGTGGCACATCTAATGCATGCCCTCAGTTTGACAAATAAGAAGTGATAAGGCATGTTGCTTAAAAATAAAAGAAATAAAAAATAAAATATTATATAATGCTGCATCTTTCTGCATTGCTTCTTACCTGGGCAGTGAGCAGGAGATAGGCATGACCCTTGTTCCATGAGGAACTAAGATGACAGGGAAACAAAGGTGGTGGATGGGAGATAAATGGGTGGGTACCTTTTTGCATGGCTACCTCCCATATAGGGGGGAAGAAGCCCTTGGTATATAGATAGATTATGCTTTCCTGCATCCAAAATGTTGTGGAAGCTCGCTGGCTGAGTGGGTTAGGGCGTCATTACTTGCGGCGAAGGTCGAGGTGAGGGCGGTTCGAATCCTGCCACCAGCGAAGTTGAACCATGGGCATGGTTCATTAAATTCCATGCTACAAAGCCCTCTGTGAGGTGCTTCGTCCTAGCCTTCTGATATGGGGGAGTGTATGATGTTAGACCATAAAAGAAAAAAAAAAGTAACATTACAGTTCAGTTGTTACCCATTGTACAGCTACTCACATTTTTTGTGATCAATGTGACTGCTAGTGCAAGAGAGAAAATGTGTTGTTTACACTCAAAATGGCAAGAATGAAGGTGTGCTGATGACATAATCAAATGTGTAAGTGAACCCCTTCTTACCTATTTAGTGGCAAGATAGGGGATATACATTTGATGCAAATGAGTTACTTTGGTAGATCAGCTACCATGGTTCTAAACATTGGTTACTGGACTTGCAAGCCCCTTCCAGACTTTCTTGATGCACTCTTGTATACATCCTCCCTTCTAAATATTTCTTTTTCCTTTCTTATTTTTTTTTCTTCTTTTCATATTTGAATTCCAGCTGAATTAGTGAACAGCAAACAGTTTGTATCAGAAAGTGTGTGGTTAATCATAAAACTCACAGTTGGCATTCTGCACAATTGGTGTTTACAAGATGAGAATTGGGGAGATAAAGTAGCTGCCATACCCTATTACACCACACTCATGCATACCATTGGACAGCAAGGATCACATTATAAATTAGACAAGCTAACAGGTAAGGTACAATTTGTGTCATTTTTTAGATATTTTGGGAAGTATGTTTTAGTTATTATTTGTCTTTACAGAAAAGATGGTAACTATATCTTTGTAAATATGCAATAGATGTAAAGATGTGAAGAAGACTGGTGATGTAAATAATAGTTACAAATAATAAACTTAAATAGATAATAGCAAATTGGAAGTCAGTATTAAGGGAGAGAGACTGGAGGAAGTAGATAGCTTTACATACTTGGGTTCAAATGTGGTGGGAAAGGGAGGAGTGGAGGTGGAGGTAGATTGAGAGGAGCAAGCAAATTCCTTGGGGGATTAAAAGATGTAATGATAAATAGACATTTGGGAATGGATGCTAAGAGGAGATTGTATGAAGGGGTGATTGTGCCAACAGCACTGAATGGGGCAGAAACATGGAACAATAGTTTAAATGTGTTTGAGATGAAATGCCTGAGAAGTATGGTAGAGGCTACTAGGCTGGAGAGAGTGAGAAATGAAGAGGTGAGGAGGAGAGTGGGTGTGAAAAAGGAGCTGGGAGATAGGGTTGATGAAAGGGTATTGGAATGTATTGGACAAATGGAAAGAATGAGTGAAGAAAGATTAGTAAAAGAAGTGTGGAAGGCAGGGATGGAAGGAGTGAACATGAGGGGGTGACAAAGGATGAGATAGATGGATGGGGGTAAAAGGGGCATCGGGAAAGAGGACAGAAGATAGGGGTGAGTGGAGAATGGTTGTGTATGGATGATGCTGTGATGCATGGATGGGAGTGGGTAGGGGATGGGGGTGTTAAGGGAATATGTGTGAATGATATTTTGATGCAGCACAAAGGGATTTGTCTTTGTCTTCTCTTTTTCTGCATGAGGGGAGAGGGTGGGGTGTCACCAATTGAATAAAGCAGCCTTGCTGTGGATGTGCTGTGTCTTGCTACATTGCTTCTGACCCAGGGCAGTGGGTGAGATGCAGGGTTGACTCATCATCCAGGAGGATCCAAGAAGAGAGGGAGGGAGGGGTTATGAATTTTATGAATGGGAGTGGAGTATGTGGGGATGAAATGGGTGGGAGTAGATTTATGCCTTTGTTTTTGGCTACTTCCCTTGTAAAGGGGAAAAAGCCTGTGGTGTATTTATGTATGATAAACTAAGTTCCATGGTAATTTGATATGTGAAATATTTATGCATTGATTCTTCATTAATATTGTTTTGATACAGTGATATCATGACAGCCTGGAATTGTGTTAAGATATTTTGGATTAAATTTCAGCCAAATTTCTGAACATTTTCAATATCTCTTTCAGTTGACATGCTTTGTGATTTGTGGCACTTTGAAGAAGGAACCTTCTTACCTACTTGATCAGTTATGATAAGATGTGTGATACATATAGTATATATTGTATATAGATGTATATATGTATTTATGAAAAATTGCATAATATTTGGACATTTTAAAAAGGGAAACAAAGTTGATCAAAAGCAAAATCTAAAATGCATTTTCTTTTCTCGTTTCCATGAACTTTTGAAAAAAATACTGTATGTTGAAATATGTCTATGCAATAAAATTATTTTTAGTTTTCCTATATTTTCTATTTCATTTAGATCCTAATGTTCACATATGGGTAAAGAATCTACATACATATATATCAATACCAAAAAAGAGTGACTGAGTCAAAGCATACACTTACTCCACAAGAAACCTAAGCTTAAGAATTAATCACTGTTATCTATATGGTACACAAAGGGCTTTTTCCTCCTTATGAGGGAGATAGCTAACTCAAAAGGCAAATACAGTAAGTCCTCATTATACAGTACATATGCATTCCTGAAAACCTTACCGCAAATTGAAATTACTGTATACCGAACCCATTATAACATGTAATAATAGGTTATGGCAGACATACCTTTCATTGGCAACCTTTCCTCTCCACCCCCCTCATGCAGAAAAAGAGAAGGTGGGGAGAAATCTGAAGGGATGCATCAAAATATCATTTATACATAACTACTCCCTATTCCCCCATCCCCTCCTTTCCTTGCATCACAGTATTATCTATACACAGCCATTCTCCACTCACCCCTGTCTCCTGCTTCCTCCCTTCCTCACTCAACAGACATTCCCCACTTGCTCAGTGCCCCTTTCACCCCATCCATCCATCTCATCCTTGGTTGTCACCTCAAGTTCACTCCATTTACAGTACTTTTGCCTTCCACAACTCTTACTAATCTTTCTTCACTTATTCTTTCCATGTGTCCAAACCATCCCAATACTCTCATCAGCCCTGCCTGCCATCTCCTTTTCCATCCCAGCCTTCTTCCATTTCTCACTCTGTCCATCCTTGTAACCCCTACCATGCTTCTCAGATATTTCATCTCAAACACATATAAACTTTTCCTCTCTGCCTCTTTTGAATTCCATGTTTCTGTCCCATACAGTGTCGTCTGCACAATCACCCCTTCATATAGTCTCTTCTTTGCATCCATTCCCAAATGCCTATTTCTCATGACAATTTACTTGCTTCCCTAGGCTACAATTTACTTCCACCACCACTCCTCCCTTTCCTGCCACATGCAACCCCAAATACCTAAAACACTTCACTTCCTCCAGCCTTTCTTCTTTAAGACTTACTTCCAACTTGCTGCCATCCTCTCCCCTTGTACGTCCCATCACCTTACATTTACCCACATTTACCTTCAACTTTCTCCTATCACATACCTTCCTTAATTCCATCACTAACTCCTTATTATGTTATACATATGTGATAAATGACCTTTCTTCCCATTGACCAAATCAAAGCACACATCTAACCTGCACCCATCTTAATCCAATCATTGACCCCCCCCCCCCCCCCATCATAGCATCTCATGGAATGGATGAATAGATCTCTATCCACTGCCACACTGCTCAGGCCAAAGGTAATGCAGTGAGACACCGTGCTTCTACAGCAGGGTCTGAGTTGAAGCTGATTTACCCAACTCTTTCATTATATGATAACCCGTCTTCATCCGCTCCAAAAGTTACTGAGCAGATAAAAAATGAAAAAGCAAAGAGGAAGAATCATAGGAATTGCAAATGATCTCAGGCCCAAAGATTGTTTGCTCCTGTTCCTCTAACATCCTCCAAGTACAGTTTAAATTGTAAGGAATAAAGCAGAGAATCTTTTTCCCATTCCCATATGCCAGTTAAATATTATGATTTTTAATTTAACATCACAAAAATGCAAATATAATTACCTACATTTCCAAGACTTCTTCCCCAGTTTAAGGGAGGTATCCTTACATTGTCTCCTGTATTGATTTGTATTCTTGTTGTTCCCTTTTTTGGCCTCATTCAGTTTCCCTTATTGCTTATTCATCCTTGGTTGCATTTCTTTTTATCCAAATAATCTTAGATTTTTATTTTCCTCTAATAACATGTTCTCTTTTTCTGCATGAGGGGGCAGAGAGAGGGATTACAAATTAAATGAAGTGGCCTTGCAATGGATGTGCTGTCTTGCTTCATTGCTTTTGACCCAGGGTGGTGGGCAGGATGTAGGGGTAATCCGTCATCCATGGGGAGCTGGGATGGGAGTGGAATGGGTGGGGGTAAGTATGTGCTACCTCCCATATAAGGGGGAAAAATCTCTTGGCATATAGATAGTTCCATGTCATTTACCATTGCTTGTTACCTGAATTTTTTTTTTAGTGGATATGTGCCTAACTGCATTTACCTGAACAAACACTTCTATTTAATTGTGTGCATTTGAGTCACAACCCAAGATTGTTGATGTAATCAGTCAATCAATTCATTGTCCCTAATCCCTCTTACAGAAGACCTGCAGCCTCCAGGACACACACATCAGATTCTGGGTGGTATCGTAAGTCATTTAGAGAGGAGATATTGTGCTGTTGTTGGGGGATTGTTAGTGTGGGACATTAAAGCATAAGGTGATCTGTGTCTTCTGTGTGGTGGTTGCATTTGGAACACTTTTAACCTGTGACCAGGTCTATTCTGTGTTTTCTCTTGTGTGGGAGTGTTTTCTCTGCTCATGTAATTTTTCTAGCATTAGGCAGTTCATTCTTACAATCCATAAAGTAATATGCACCTCTTCCTACCTTGAGACATTGACATATTTATGTTTGTCATTTATATCCCTGAGAAACAGTTTCCACTTTTTTAATACCTTCACCACCTTTTCCATAACTTTATTCTCCTCTTACTTTTTTCTTTTATTCCATGATCACTTACTTTAACTTTCTATTTTTGAGATTTTATCCATTCTCTCCTTTATCATCCATTTGATCTGCTTTTCATGTTACATGGTCTAAGAATCATGTGGTCGCAGGGCAACATATCACTTACTTTATCTGCGTTACTTCCTGCTACTTCAATGAAAAAGACTCCTCTAGCTAGTTTCTCTTTCACTCATATTGCCTATCAATCCTACCTGAGCTAATTATTCTCTATATTTTTCTTCCACTACACCTTTCTCACTCGCTCTCTTCCCCCCTTCCCCTCATTTGCTCCACATACACACTGCCTATTTGCCCCCCCCCTTCTACATGGTGACCTTTGACCCCGTGCCGGGGTGCCAACTGCATACCCATATCCATACCACATTCATACCACACTCACCCTTGATCTCGAGATCAACCTATTCTTCGTCTTCTTCGTCTCCTCCATTTACTACTTGTAGTCCTGCAGCCATCTCGGAGGACATCTATTGCGCTGCGGTCGTCGAGGCGCTGTTCCCTCATCCACCACCGCGTCCTAATTCTCTTCATCGTTTTTTCCTCCATCCACCACACGACGAAGATCCAGGATATGTCGTGGCACTCCCTAAACAGAGATGTCCCGCGAATTTACCTCCGTTAAGCCACGTCCACACGGTCGAGCACTGTCCGCCGGGCACGAGGGCTTTGCTCGACAACGGGCAATTTCATCGGGCAAACCATCAAACTGTCCGTTCCCGGCGCCATTTGCGGGCAGTGGATGGAGGGCTAACATCGCTGCCAAACGCATGTGGTGAGGTGCGAGTAAAGTTAGCAAACCCGCTCAGTACAGACCGAAGTTACCTTACTACCATGTCCGCACCTAATACTAGTGTGTACTGGTCTCGACAAGACGTGCTATTGGTGCTATGCTTTTCTTCATATTTGTCTCTTGCCTTTGTATATATGGCTCCACTTTCGAAAGGAGAAAAGAAGAGCTGCTTATGTTCATTCTCATGTAACTGCAAAACAATTGTTCATTTTCATCCTGCAATTCACGTAGGATTGTCACTGAGCTTCCCATTAAATCACGTCTTTATAACCACTCCCGGCATCAGGCATGTCTCCGTGATTTCTTGTTTCTCTTTTTAATGCAGGCAGCAATTATAATGCTGTAAAGTGCTACCTTCTTTCCAAGTATGGCGGGAACCATGGTTATCGTACCGCACTGAATCACTCCCTCCCAACCTCTGCTTGCGGCCAACTAACCTCCAACCACCATCGTCAGCCGTGTGGACACTGCGGGCAGAGTCTGCGGACTTTGCCCGGTAAGGGCAAAATCTGCCAGGCACAGCTCGACCGTGTGGACGCGGCATTACGATACCCCTCGTCCACTGTGAGGTGCACTTAATATCCTTTGGCTTCACCCATACCTCCTGCACCTTCGCTGAGGCAGCGCCTTATTCAGCATTGGCCGATAGCACCGGCGCGGCGCTACCCTGGGATGTCGCCAGTCATATTTAAATAATGCTCTCTGTGGAACCGAGTCTTCGTCTTGGCCTACCTAGGGGACATATTATACCAGAAGACTGCCTCCATGGGTAGTATTAATGCCCTTTCGGCGATGGACTTAATAATGCGATGGTGTTGTTCTGCTATTCCATTTCCGCTCGGCCAGTAAGCAGCCCTAAAGAAAAGTCTCGTGCTCCACTTGTCCAGCATTTCTTTCAGTGGTCCCGACTGAAACGCGGTACTATTATCCATCAGTATTTCATCAACTGGACCCCGTTCCTGAAATGTTTCATTCATCACCTGTGCAATTTCCTCTCCGGTCTCCGTCTTCAGCTCCCGCCAGACGGCGAATCGTCCTGGGCCTCAGTCAACCATCGATGAATACATGCCCCGTCGATAGTGGGTTACGTCGACCGCCAACCTCCTCCTGTTCTCTTCTAAGCTGAGTTCCTCCGTTGCGTGCGGTCTCGGGGCGGGATCTATTGATTGACATCGTACACATGCTCTCACAGATCGCCGGACTTCTTCCCTCGTTATATTCGGGCCAACTTTCCTTGCTAAGAATAATCACCTAGGTGATGTGTTCCATGGAACTCCTCCGCGCATAGGGATCCTGCGGCGCACACTTCAACCTTCTCTTCCTGTTTTTCCGGCACTCTCAGCCAACTTTTCTTTACTCTGGTTAGCACGTCCGCTTTGTTCACTCCCGACGGCACTTGGATTACGCTCACCTTCACGCTGAACTCGTCTGAGTCTGTCGTGATTTTGATCTCGCGTAGCCCCCATTTCAGCGCCAAATTGACTCCTTTTACAACCGCATCCAACTCCGATACGTTAATATGATAGTAGTCATCCTTTTTGTGCTGCCACTCCCATCCTCGAACACCACACCTCCTATCTCCAGGACTACACCGGTTGCTATGATGCTAGTATCACACCATATCACACCTACATTCTTTTACGGTGCATTCCACTGTCCTCCTACTTGATCAGAATTCACCTCGCGAGGGATTGTGAAGAGACGGAGCCTATCTGTTACGAATATAGAGAATCAGGACATATCGCTCGACAATGCGATCAGGGAAACAGACAAGGGGTGGCTGCTGCGCGGGCTGCCGCCCAATCAATGTAAAGGCGCTCCCGAACTGTATGCCGATTGTAGATGTCCGGCTGAGAGGAAGGCATGCAAGAGCACTAGTAGATTCCGGCTGTTCAACCACGATTGTAACGGCCGACCTGATTAAAGGATTCAGACAAGCAGGAAGTTGGAATGACGGTGTAGGGCATTCCGATACGTCTAAGAGTGCTTGTTATTAGAACGGTCATTGAGGGAATTGAAGTGGTGCTGAGAATGGATGCAATTACACAGTTCGGAGAAGTCACGTTTATCGCCGGACAAGTGAGGGTTGAAGCGATACGTGATTCGAGTACGGAATGGAGGGGGAGGAGCCGTCAGAGGCCGGAAATAGACATAGGAATGACGATTAGGGCCATGGAGGGTAGTGTCGTAATGAAGCTCGACCTTGACGAGAAGGCGGCCTCCTTGTACCATTGAGGACGAAGACTTCCTGGCGAAATTTGATGGCCAGAAGTGGGAGGTAGAGTGGTACCTCAAAGGATGCTTGTCTATATTGAAGAACAAAGTTGGCTGCTATGAACACTCTCAGAAAGGGGGTGAGGGATGACTTTGACATCGAAGTACAGCGGTGGATTGATGAGGGAATTTTGAGTCCTTGGGAGGAGCCAGTGGAGGATGGAATCTTGCCTCTGATGGCAGTGGTGCAGCCAACCAAGAACAAAGTACGACCGGTGTTGGACTTCCGAGAGCTGAACCAGTTTGTATGGTGTCACACTGGCAATGATTCTGTAGACATATGTAACGAGACAATACGCAAATGGCGCCAAATGAGGGGTGCTGTAATGATTATCATTTATTTTATATTATTTGTTTTTGTTTTATCATTTATCTGTTTGATTCTCATTTATTATTAGTTATATGTCAATTTATTATTATTTTCTATTTACCTGTTTGTTTATTGTTTAATTATACCAATGCATTTATTTATGTATTTTATTTGTTATTTACATTATTTTAGTTTTTATCCATTCATTTATTATTATCATGATTTTTTTTTCGCATCCGACCAAGATATGGACCAAAAGGTCTCCTGTCGGCATGCTCTGCCTTTGTAATCCTTTGTAATTGTAGATCTAGAGGCGGCTTACCTGCATATTCACGTGGCGAAGAAGCTATGGAAATACCAATCAATAAAATATAAAGGTAAAACATATTGCTTGACCAGACTGGGATTCGGGCTGTGTTCAGCTCCAAGGATAATAACGAGGATCCTGAAGGCAGTGCTGAAAAAAGACTGGAGTGATTAAGGGCACGGTTTCCTACCTCGATGACATATGAGTGGATGATACTGTTGTACCGGCATCGGACGGAGTGGAACACTTAGCTCGGTTTGGATTGGTCTCGAAGGAGCCGGAACCGATGGAAGGAGGAACGGTGTTGGGACTGCGACTACAGAGCATGGCCCTCACATGGGAGGGATATGCCCGGGGGCGGCAATTCTTGTCTGGACATGCCACCCACAAGGCTGACAAAATAATGATAATAAAGGGCAGAGAAGCCCTGAATATTTTACCGTAATATACGAATTTTGCATGAGAATCAACAATATATGAAATATTTTCCCTTGTCCTTTCTGCAATAGGGACATTAAATTAAAAAAAATAAAATATGTTTAATTATTTCGCAAGCCAATGGCTATAATAGGCAGTAAGGAATGATAGAGATGGGAAGTGGTGATGGGGGAAGGAGGTGTGTGTGTGTGGGGGGGGGGGGACGTCACTGAGAACTTTGCCCCGGAGCGGCATTTATGGGCTCTGGGAGAGAGGGATGAGAGCGGAAACCTGATGGTCAGGAGAGGCAACGAAGTCCCCGGATGTAACGGACGAGATGAGCAGACGAGAGCTCTTCTCGCTATGTGTCAAATTGGTTGGTCACTACCCGATCGCGGTTATAAAGGCGGTCAGTTATAGAGTTATAGAGGCGGTCAGGGTCGAAGGGTTCGGGAGACAAGGTTAATGAAGGCACGCTCACGATGATACGTGACGTCGCACGACAGGTGAGACGCGATGATCCAGCGAGAGGACAGTGGAGTGAACCGCAACAGAATATAGGTGTAATATGGTGTGATGCTAGCAGCATAGCAACCGGCATATTCCTGGAGATAGGAGTAATACAACAGTCCTTCTGCCTTTTGGCTTAAGGACAGTTGACAACTGGCGGAGGCTCACTACTATAAGCTGATGATGTAAAAATAGTTCCACACTATTACAACAGTATTTTGTCTATATATACCGAGAGATTTTCCTCTCTGCCTCTCTCAAGTAAATTCTAAGCCTCTGCTCCATACAATGCCGTTGGCACAATCACCCTTCATGCATCCTTTCCCAGTTGCCTATTTCTCATAAGGCTTTTTATTTCCTCAAGGCATTTACTTGCTTCTCTCAATCTACAACACAACACAAATAGTATGTAAATTGTTTTCATTCTTTCTTTAGGGAGACTTATGGGAGGGCCTAATGGCCGGTGCCAACTACCGTGGGGCTTTGGGTTCCCAGTCAGTAAAACTGAAGCCAAACTTCATTATTCATAATTAACCTGTATTCTATCTGTTGTTTTGATCATATGTGAGTATGCATGCATATATGTATGTTTATATGTGTGTATGCATGTATATACTACGTAAGTGCTCATATATATTACGTATGTATATACTACGTAAGTGCTCATATATATTACGTATGTATATATGCATGATATATATTACGTATGTATATATGCATGATATATATTACGTATGTATATATGCATGTATGTATTATGTATACATCCATGTACACTTATATATGTATCATATGTGTGCATGTACGGATGCATCTATACATGCATTCATGTGTATGTAGTATGTATGTATGTATGTGCACAGGGGAATAAGGAAGTGCAAGGTATGAGGTGAAGCCAACAAAGGCATTCGCATGAAAGTTTGTGAGACAGCAAAGGAATTACAGTAAGCTGAGAAGTGTGAGGTGAAGCGTCGTCTTATCTTCTTTCTAATCATAAAGGTTGCATGACCCCATGGCGTCAGGAAGAATGGAGCTTATATAAAAGTATAGTTGGTTGTTGTTATGATTGACCGCCTGAAAGGGATCCTTACGAAAAGACGCTGTAGGGTATAGTCGCCATTATGATTGTCATTGTTATTATATTGTTATCATTATCATTATTATCATCATTATTATTATTATTATTATTATTATTATTATAGCAGTGATATTACTATTATCTAAATCAGCAATTAGAATTACTGGTAATTCCATGAGTAAGCTATTTTTTCAATAGAAGAGTATTGCCTAAAGTTAGCCAAATTACATAAGATGGCTACTAGACGGTTACTAGTGAGTGGCATTTGCTTTATTTCGAATAACAGCAAACAACTTTATTTCGTTGGTTATCCTTTTTCGCATGAAACGGGTAATATCGGTGTGTGAACCTGGATGGCTACGGAAACAGTGTATATGCGTGTACGTGAACACCCGTTATCTTGGCGGTACCTTCAATGGATGTCGTTCCAGTGAATACTTATCAGTTTTAACCACCTAAATCCATCCATGAAGGATTTTTGATTGGCAGAGACCTAGTATTAACTCACATTTGCCCGATACTTAAGTGAAATCCGTTAGCGTTGGCCGATCGTTCAAAATCATTATTAGCACGCGTGACCTTCAGAGCGACAAGAACCCAGCTTGCCTTCAAATGGTACGCAGTTACAGAAGCAGATCAATGCACAGCATATTCTTTGTTGGATAGTACGTAGGCATTTATATTTATAGATCAATACATTAAGTCTAAGGGCGACTTATTTTTGGTGCTCCTGCCATGAGTTATTAATAGGCTTTCACTTCGGTTGCTTGGAGAGTACCAGCCGACTCGGGCAGCCTTTACCTCGCTTTTGAAGTTTTGTAACAACGAAAGCCTAGGGAAGGAACTCAGTTCCACATACACTTGCATTATTTTATACGTTTAAAGAAATAATGTATTTTTGGGCAAAAATGTAATAATTGTATTGGTTTGCGAATGTACTTGTTTCCAAGCGATTGTTTTGTTTTGTAATGTAGGAAGTAGCATCGACCCACACACAAATCTGCAGGAGCGTGCAGGACAAAGACTGGTTGATGGATCTGCTTGCAGTTAAGCAACTACTGTAAGTTCTTCACTTCTCAAAATAATTGATGAAATTGATTAACGATCATCCCATCTGAGCAGTGATGCCTCTTTCACGGTAAACGCGGAGAAAGTAATTTGCCTGCATTTGTTCGTGCGTGCAGGCAATAACAATATTTGCACACGTTTCATTGACTAGAAATCCGCGGACCCACGACAGCTGGCAACGGTCCTCGGATCCTCTCATACCTCTCTAGGAAGAAAATTTGAACTGCTGTTTGTGTTGTGGCAATATAGAACTGTTATGTCACCTTACATAAGTAGAATGAGAGTCAGTCACCTCTTGTCAACTCTGGTAACGAGATAAAGTAGAGGAGATACAGTCCAACTTTATAGAAATCCTAGTTCCGGTCCGGGATCCGAATGTCAGTACCCGGGGCTGCATCTCAACATGGAGGCGAGAATGTTGACGGCTGTAAGACGGCCAACACATAATTCTTTGACGTCAGTCTCGCAAGACCACCACATGAAGGTCTTTGCCCAGTGTTCATTTACGTAGTTACTTTGTTAGTATACCAAGGTCGGAACTGTACTCATTGAGTCCTGTCTCTGCCCCCATTCATCACACGACGCCCTAAGAGATTGGTATATCAATAAATAGATAAAGTTAATTCGTTGATTAAAAGACACACACACAAACACATTTCCCAATCCCGAAGTAATTAAATTACCAGACGCTAAGCAAGTATTTTTTCTGTAGTCTAATGGTATGATTAGAAATGATAACAGGACTCACACGTGCACCTCTACAGTATGTGTGTCGTGTCGGGCATAGTCCATAGCGTTCCATCTTATCCCATTCATTGTGGCCCCATATTCGTTCCTCACTCTCACATCTGAAGCGTTTTCATGTGATCATGTTCTATTTCACGGGTTTGTTTTATTACTTTAGATCACGTGTCCATATAGTCTAGTCTATATGTAATGTTGTACCTTTACACATATCACTCACGCACTCTCTCTCACACGTTCACGCGCGCACACGACTCGGTGGCGCAGTTGGTAGAGCGCTGATCTGCTACCATGGTGGCCCGTAGTTCTTGGTTCGAATCCTGCCCAGGGCCGAAATTATTTCGATACCGCTTCGCTTCGGGCCGTTACTCTGACTCTCGTGGGCGGGGAGTTGGGTGTGTGTGTGTGTGTAAGGTCATAACATTACCCATAGATCGGACCTACGAGCTCTGAGCTCTCTTCCAGGAGGGAAATAGCTGTCGATCACGAGTCCAACACGTGATCCAAAGACCAAGTGAATACACACACATCATGTCACGAAGTGACAGGATTATAGTATTCAAGTTACTAAAGGAGATAGATTGCTTTGGTAGAAAAGATATCCTGATTAAAGATGGGAGGGCTTTAAGAAGTCATGGAAGCAAATAAAGAAAGACCACATGTCGAAAGGATGTGAAGAAATATATTTTCCATATAGATGTATGAATATGTGGAACAACTTAGAAAGTGATATAGCTCAACCGCAAACAATGCGCGAGTTCAAATGTAAACATGGCAATTGGAAATCAAAGATATAGATTAAGTTGGAACCGTACATAAAACTGAGTCTAGGTATGTTAGAAAACTAGGGAATAGGAGACGGGTCCAACGAGCGTTGTTCCTTTTATGTAGGCTATACTACATTAAGGTAAATACACATTCAGCTCTCTGCTCAATGGGGACAGTGACAGTTCTAAAAAGTAATATAAGCTTTATACGCCGTAAGTGGGGCTCAAACCATATATCTACTCAGCTACAATGTACAGGATAGGAGCTACGTGTGCCGTCTTTGTGCTGCCTATGATCAAATTTAATTTTATATTTTGTTGTCCACCCAAACTGTTCAAATTTATTCCTCACATTATATAATCATTCTAACTTCCTTGAAGCGCTCTGTTTTATTATTGTTTTTCTTCCCATACTAATTATTTTCTTTGCCAATCTTCTTTACATATTTCATAGTTTTATACAACAATGATGTAATCACTTCCTCTTCTTTCTTCCAGTGTGGCCAATCCAAAGTTGTCTAGTCTTCAAGTATGATTATAATATGTTTTTAGAAGCACTTTTTGCAGTACGTAATATACTTTTCTTATATATTCTATTTGAGTGGGGGCCATACCACTAGCCTACTGTATATAATTATTTGGAACAGATATTTTTTCATATCTTCGTTGAAATAACGAAATCACTAACTATTTTATGTTCTTTAGTAGATAGGTATAACCATTGCACTCATCTTTGGGTTTGGAGATGAAGATTGCTCATCTCACTCTTATTTGTTTCTGTAATTTTGGTAATTTTCATTACAAGCTTAACATTTGAGGCAACATAAAGTATAATGTTTATATAAGTGTTGTTATATTTGCTCGAATTCGATAACCATATAAACTTCCGGTAAATAGAAAATACGTCAGTTTAGTTATGAATTATTCGTACAATCTTATACAAATAAATTATATATAATAGGCACAACCGATAATCGTATCCAAAGATGAGCATTGGTTATATAAATATTTTTAAGTTTGGCACAGTTCAACTTACTTGTTTACGTTTGCCTTCATATGACTTTAATACACCAAAACATTTCATTTACCAGGTTTGAGAACTTCACCATATGTGTATCAAATAGATATCTGCCATTATTTAGATGTACTTTGCATTGTTATAAATATTTTAACGCTTGGAATGGTTCTGAGTTTTTCAGAATTAGAATTGTTGTGTTTTTATAATCGAACACCACTTGTCGTCTGCCTTTTGTAGCTCGTGTTGTTGCTGGGATCAAGTTCAGAGCCTGGGATTGATGTGTGCGGGAGGAAGGAGAAGAGCATTGTAACTGAAGATGTAGCTGATTTCCAAACTTAAACATCTTGTCAATACTATCATAGATGTTCTGTGTGCAACATGATGGAGCCCCTAATATAATCAAAAACAGATGGCAAGATTCTGTTTTTTAGCAAGAAAATGCGTATTATGAATGAATTACAGAACTTTGGTAAGAGACCTAAGACGAGGGAGAGGCCGGTGCACGTACCCAAGTTTACAACAGTTAATGCCCATAAGTCATTGATTCGTAATGTGGCAACAGTTCGGTGCATATATCAGTATGGTTTGGCACTGTCGTTAAGGCAGAGAGTCCGTGTTGGCACTCGAGGTTGTCACCAACACCTTCAGCTGGGCAAGAAAAATACCACAGGCTTTGGTCCCTTGAAGAGAAGCAGCAGGGTCAAAGATTCTGGGCCTCCTAATTCTTGGCAGAATGGCAGAGATGTTGTTAGCAGGAATCCTACAGGTAAGCTGATCATAATGGCTGATGGGTATTATTATAATTATTTGAGGTATTCTATTTTGGTACTTTAACTTTTTCCTAGTTTGAATGCAAAAATTACTATGGGAATGGTATGTCAATAATGATGTCACAGTGAAGTGGAAAGTGCCATTTATAATTTTGACGTTAAACACAGCAAAATAAATAACTCCCCAACACTAATAATGGGCAAAAAAAAAAAAAAAAAATGACCTGAACGACTGTGGAGCACTTCGGACTGTTATCGAATGGGACTTTCACCCAACACTAGGAAGATCAAGATGCAAGACCCAGATGCTTTCAGCTACGCCACCAACACAATAGATAGAAACATTGCTCATTATCAAAACTATGCCCAGTGACTATTTTCAAATGGAAGCTAAGATTCTTAATTCGGAACAACATATATTTATAAAGCATCATGGAAACATATTTACATAACAACACACAGCACATCTTGTCTGTTTTCCATGTTTAGGTGTGACCTTGTATTTGATGACACACTAGATTTTGGGTTAGAATATGACAAGATTCGACTTAGTTCAGGGTCAGAGCCCAGTTTACATGTGAAATGATAGGTGAGGAGCCTATTGCCAGGTGGTGCATAGATGTGGCTGAAGCTGTCACCTTTGCTCCATGCATTTGGACTGTTGGGGCAAGTAACAGTCACTGCATGGAATCAGAGAAATGCAGGATTCAAACCCACAGCTAAATAAATGCAAAACCAGCACATTTATGTTATGATTATGCCACCAGTGCAATAGAGCGTATCCAGTCAAAATGGCCCCCCGGTCTAATTGTTAATCTAATGGTACTGCATAAGGGATAGCTAATGTAACTGTTAAAAAGCATTTCTTCAATACCTAGCTATTATTATTTTGTCATCCATTCTTTATTCTCTCTGGAGTCGGCTTTATGATCCTTAAAACTTCTGATGGACAATTTATAGTTTCACCCAACCAACGATTTTGTGATGTGGCTTATGTGTTTCTATTGAAAAGTACACATTTGTGATGGAAATGATGTACACCATCATTCAGTACACAACATATCTCACCAGAAACACATAAGCCACATCACAAAATCGTTGGTTGGGTGAAACTATAAATTGACCCTTCTGACTTTTATTGGAGTTTATTTTCATTAAAATTACAGAGTTCGTTGGTTCAGAAAGATGATTTAGTTTGCAGGAGAGAGTGACGCTAATTACTGATATGATGATGAGTTCGTCAATCGTGACAGATGATGATTTAGTCAGAAGGAGAGAGTGACACTAATTACTGTAATTGTAAATTTGTGATAATTTGTAGTATTCACTCTTGGTTCTTTTGTATGCTGAACATTATGGTTATGTAAATATTTTGTATATAAATATCTTGTTTACTTAAATATAGATTTTGTAAATTAGATTAGATATCTTGTTTGTTTTGAGTGCGTTACAAAGTATAGTCAGATGCAAACGGAAAAATAATTCAATCAACATGTTCAGTCATATAGGCAAGGGCACACAACATACCCTGAAAAGCAATCCTAAAATTAAAAACGGTTGACGGCTGGCTGTGATCATATATGCAATGTCCACTGTCGTGCCTACTGTACCACTACCAGTCTCCTGGGGATGTCTGGGATATCCTGATCAACATAGGTAGTCACCAAGGTGAGCCTGGATAAAGAACCAACAGCCCGGCAGTTAATAATAGAATGAGGTTGTTTTAACCACCCCACTGAAGGCAAAGCCATTTTGACTTGCCCGGGGCCGTTTTGGTAGCAGGGCCATTTTTACACAGGGTTGTTTTGACTGGTAAGCCAATAGAGACATGGTATAAGCCAGACTTCACACATTAACTGAGTAACATTTTCAGGGTTTTGCATAGCCAAATCTCTACATTGTGCCATGGTGCTGAAGTGATTTAGAATAATGTCATGGATTGTCAGTATAGTGAATAGAATTAGTAAAAAGGTTTGCACCTTCATTCTGTCAAGTACAAGTTACTATAAACAATTTCAGATTTAAATTACTATGTACAAATTGAGTTGTGGTGTGTATTAACCTAATTATAGTATACAGGAAAGGAGCAACACTTGTTGGGTCTTACTCTCCAATGTATCATACCTAGCTTCAAATTCATGTGCAGTTCCAGCCTTGACTTCCAATTATTGTATATAGAATTGAATTCATGTATTGTTTGAGCTTGAGCATCACCTTCTAAGCGACCAATATTCCAAGTATTTATGTGTTTTTACATGCCTTGGCTGGTTACCTTATAAGGGGGAAGAAGCCATTGGTATATAGATAGAAAGATGTGCAAATTTGATTGATTTAGTGCAGTAGATAGTTTACTATAGTAGTGTCCAAGATCATATAGGAGAAAATTCAACTACTTGTAGTTATATATAGGAAAGTTATAGTCTCACCAATTGCTTACTCTCAATAATGATATTCCTTTTTACCCTTCCAATTTGACATTTGCCAAAGAATATGAAACATTAATCACAGTTTAATTGTTAAGTAGTTTATTTTGTTAGAGGTTGTAAAGTTTATTTTTCTCTTCACAGGAGGTGATGGTGGATACAATAGAGAGAGTATTATGTGGAGACTATGGATAGTGCTGGTTGGACAGAGCAGGCAACTACAAGCACTTGACAAGGTGAAAGAGTTTTCTTACAACCTTGTACGCTTGGTAGCACGTCAGTGTGAAGTTCACACATCGGAGAGGATTCGAAGGGGACTTCAGATGTATTCTTTATACTCTCGCTTATGGGGTGAAGAGGTAAGGATATATATATATATATATATATATATATATATATAATCTAACATTAGAATGGCAAAGTTCTGACTTGGGAGGGTTGCATATCCAAAAACGGACACCCTGTAACCCAATTAGTTTGGATATCAGAGTCATAAATTTGAGATTTCTCAAAGGTGCTTTTCTTGAAGGAAAAGAAGAAGAAAAAAAAGTGGTCACAAAGGCCTTGAAGCCTGTTTTGCAGTGCCAAATAAATTCAAGGTGGTCCACAACCCCAAAGCTTTGATTTAGGATTTATACCCTTGTGGGCTTAAAGTACTGTTTGATTTTATGGAATTTGAAAAGGAGAAATATGAAAGGGAATGACAGCTAAAATTGACATAAAAGTTTAAGTGTAGGGAAAATTTTCAGCCACTCAAGTGTATGATTTAACTCAGGCACCCCCACCCCATATAATGGGAAAAGACCTTTTGGTTTGTATGTATGTGCTTTTATTTCTTTCAATATAAATATTCAAATAATATTTGATAACTAGTAAATATATGTGTTGGTTTGGACAAGTAGATAAGGCAAGAGGTTATTTTTTAAAGTACTATGGGGTTAATCTTCCTATGGGTAGTTTAACTAATATACCCTGTGTTGGCTGTCATTGCTTTTGTTTTCATCCTTGGCCTGTGACACTTGGTGGACATTGGGAATTATTAGGATTTTTATGAATCCTGGAAAATGGAGGCCCCTTCCTTACTTCCTTAGACCACTGGGGCAGCCTGCACTGGAGTGATGAAGGAAGGTTATATGCCATTTTAAGTTGATGTAGCCAAGGACTGTATATGTTGGTCCTCTTACAAAGAATGTATTTTGGTTATCAAGACATTTTGCTCTTCATATTTCAGGTAGTATGTTGTATGCTGAGGAATTTGAGGCGATCTTTATTTGCCCGAGGGCGTAACTTGGTATTATCAGCAGTCTGCTTCACAGGTTTTGATTGGCAGAGGGATGGAATTTCAGATGAGGAAATGAGAAGGTATGAAAACTTTCAGATTTATCTTTTCAGTAGGTTTTAACTCCAAGGATAAGTTCAATCTGGTTTGATTCAATTTAGTAACACAAACTCCCCTTCTCCTTTTGAAGGACATTGAAGCTGGAATTTTAATGTATGCCCCAAGTACAAACTTGCTTGCTGCCAGGCAAATTTTATCATCCTCCATGCTGATTTCCACACCAAGTGGCAACACTAACCCACATGGCCAACAAGCATTTTGGTCAGGTACTAGAATTTTGTTAGTGTGCATATTTTAGAGATTACCATCCTAACCTTATTTTCACCTAGCCCCTGAGTTCAACTCATAGCACATGGTAGAGCTGGATCAACCTTCAATTGCTTTTGTTCCAACTCTACCATGCGCTGAGTTGAGCTTGGGGTCTCAGTGAAAAGAAGGTTAGGATGGCATTTAGAAGTCAACATTGATTCTTGGGAGTTAGGTTAACTCCAAGTCAAGTCCTTTTGAAGCTCCTATAGCCTCGTTGGTAGAGCATTGGTTTAGCATTACACTAGGCCTCAGATTGACTCTCAAGCTATGGATGCATTGATTATTTGAAACTCACTGTTATAAGTGATTTATTCCAGTATATATATATATATATATATATATATATATATATATATATATATATGCAAACTAGACCACTTGGAAAAACACACAACCCAAGCAGAGCGCTTTCATATATTACAACTTGCACTGAAGATGTAATAAGTCCAGTATGAGACACCAATTGGAAAGAGTGACCATGTACTCATCGAAACTATACTAAAGGAAGAAATAGACATAGAGAGGAACGAAAAGCATAGGAAAGGAAGACTGAGGTATAACAAAACAGACTTTACAAAACTAAAGACATTCTTCCGGAATGCAAACTGGGAAATATTTTACAGGGAAGAAACAGCAGTGGAAGAGAAATGGAATATATTGATGGAAAACTACAATGAAGGGGTAAACAGGCATGTACCAAGACAAAAGCGAGAGAGAGAGTACATTAAATGTTGGTTCAACAAAAGATGCAGTGAGGCAAAAGACAGAAGGGACAAAGCTTGGAAAAAAGTGGAGAAAAGACAAAAAACAAAGCAAATGGCAAATTTATGTTAACTATAGAAATGAGTATGTTAATGTGAGAAGAGAGGAGAAAAGGAACCATGAGAAGGATATTATAGACAAATGCAAAGAGCAACCCAAACTATTCTATCGGTATGTGAATGGTAAACTTAAAAACAAACAGGAATTGGTGAAACTATGCCAAGGAAACATAGAATACACAGAAGATTTAGAGATGGCCGAAGTCATGAACAATCACTTTAAATCTGTTTTCACCAGAGAGAAAATACCAAATTGTGACATAGACAAAAACAAGAAATCTCCCCTCATGAATGAGTTTACAGCATCACTAAAGGAAATATCAGAACATTTATCAAGGCTGGATGTCAGAAAATCACATGGCCCGGACGGTATTGCAAATTGGATTCTAAAGGAGTGCAAAGAAGAACTAACAGACAAAATACACATCTTAATAAACAGCTCACTCAAAGAAGGAAAGATACCCGAGGACTGGAAAAACGCTAACATTGTACCAATACACAAAGGAGGAAACAAAGAAGAACCCACCAACTATAGGCCAGTATCACTAACAAGCACCATAGCCAAAATTTGTGAGAAAATAATCAAGAATAGATGGGTAAAACATCTGGAAGACAATGACATATTAAACCCAAGACAATTCGGATTCAGACAAGGAAGATCATGCTCCACAAACTTAATATGCTTTTACTCAAGACTAATAGACATAGTGCAAGAAAGAAATGGATGGGCTGATTGTGCATTCCTAGACTTGCAAAAAGCCTTTGACAAAGTACCACACAGAAAA
>NC_134811.1:14457272-14549772 GCF_046742065.1 Oratosquilla oratoria
TTTGGTCCATAACTAGGTTGGATGCAAATTTTTTTTTATCATTATAATTTTTTTCACATCCGACCTAGTTATGGACCAAAAGGTCTGTCGCTATGCTCTGCCTTTGTAATCCTTTGTAAGTTAGTGGTCTTACCAAGGAATGTTACAGTCAACAAGGAGAGGTACCGCTCTTGGCAGACCATCTTGAGGACTGCTTCGACATCTGTCAAATTGAAGTGTACCAGCAGGACTGAGCATCTGCTCACATAATAAAATTGGTAACTTGTTGGCTGGATTTTGTGGGAATTAAATATATTAAGAATTGGTCAGGCAACAGTCCTGACATCACTCCAATAAAAAATTTGTGGGCTTTAATGAAAGCCCAAGTGAGGAAGCATGACACATCAAGTATGTCAAAACTTGTTGCCACCCTTCAAAACATCTGGGCTAACCTCTCTCCATCCATCCTCCAAAACCTCACCCACTCTGATCCCCGTTGCCTAAGGTCTTGCTTGAAGAATAAGGAAGGATGCACCAAATACTAAGAGTTAGAGAATACCCAGTATGAAGTCTGTTCTTGTTGTTTTTGTCCAAATATGATGTGATGAGGTAGAAAGTTATGCATGCCAATTATGATGGCGCTGACTGTATATATGTTTAGTATGTATATATATATGTAACATATTTATTCATGGATTTATGCCTTCGGCTTTGGCTGCTTCCCTTGTAAAGGGGAAAAAGCCATAGGTATATATATGCATGTATGTATACATTAATGTAATATATATTTACCTAGTTGTATTATACAGGAAGGGAGCTCATGGTGACCCGTCTTTGTATCTTTCAGCATCAAATTTATTCTTAAAATCGTGAACAGTATTTGCACACACTGTTTTTTCATCTAAGTTAGTCCATATATCCAGCACTCTGTGTGGGAAGCTATTCTTTTTCCTATCTCTTCTATAGTTGTCATTTTTTAATTTCTTTTCATGACCTCTTGTTTTTCCATTGTCATTTTTTAGTAAATCTTTTCTGTCAAGGATTTCCATTCCTTTCATGATTCTATATATAGTCAATAGATCACCTTTCTCTTCTTTGCTCTAGTGTTGGTAGATCTAGTTTCGATAATCTTTGTTCATATGTTAATTTGGAGAGAGCTGGTGCCAACTTTGTTGTTGCTCTCTATATTTTTTCTAGTTTCCTTTCTTTTTAGTACTGGGTGTCCATAGTGTCGCTGCATATTCCAGTTTTGGTCTAACCAATGTGACTAATACTTTTTTTTATCATTTCTTCATCCAAGTATTCAAATGCCACTTTCATTTACCTAGTGTATCTTACAGGAAGGGGAGCTATGCTCATGGTGTCCTATCTTTGTATCTTGTAGTGTGTAGTTTGCTCTTAAATTCGTGTATAGTTTTTGCACACTGTTATTTTGTCCAGTTTGTTCCAGATATCCACCACTATGTGGAAAACTCTTTTATTTATTTATTTATATGTTATCTATTTTTTTAAGGTCTTCTATAGCTGTCCTTTTTGAGTTTCTTTTCATGTCCCCTTGTCCTCTTATCCCAATTTAGTATGTCCTCTCTATTAACCTCTTCACTCTGGGGCACATTGCACGTCTGGCAGCATTAGCTGCCCGACGTGCGATGTTGTGTCATAATAATCGCATTATAAAAAATAAAGTCAGTGCTCAATCGTTCGTTCTCTTTCACCCGTGTATTTTGATAACCATAGAAAATATGATGAAGCCAGTTTAGAGAGAATGGAGTTTACGTAGGTACAACTACAATAAATATAATCAAGATGCTGACATCGGCATCATCGAGTACCCACTTGCTCCTCATGCCGCCTACGTAGGCGTCACCGTATGGAAATGGTTAAGGACTTCCTTGCCTTTCATGATTCTGTAGATAGCATTTCTCAACCTGGGTTCTGTGGAACCCAAAGGTTCTGGAAAATGTTTTTGTAATAATGTGAAATAGACATCATCCTATCTAACCTATTATTACAATGAAAATAAAATGAGAAAGATATGGTGTATATATATATATATATATATATATATATACAGTATATACATACATATACCAAGGCTTTTTCCCCCTTACAAGGGAGGTAGCCAAAAAGAAAAAGGCATAAAATCATTCCCACCCATTCCATCCCTGAATACACTCCACACCCCTCCACCCTCCCTCTTATCTGAGCACCTCCTTAATGACGGGTCATCCCTGCACCTTGTCCACTGCCCTGGGTCAGAAGCAGTGTCGCAAGACACAGCACATCCACAGCAAGGCCGCTTCATTAAATCGGCGACCCCCCCTCTCCGTCCCCCCATTGCATAAAAGGAGAGGACGGGGAGAAATCCCTTCGGGCTGCGTCAAATTTTGCTCACACATACTACCTCACCCCCCATCCCCCGCCCATTCCACCTCATGCAATCACAACATCATCCATATACAACCATTCTCCATTCACCCCTGTCTTCTGTCCTCTCCTGTCCTTCCTCAACAGACATTCCCCTCTTCCCCAAAGCCCCCTTCATCCCATCCATCCACCTCATCCTAGGACGTCCCCTCATGTTCACTCCCTCCACATCTGCCTTCTATACCTCTTTTACTAGTCTTTCTTCACTCATTCTTTCCATGTGTCCAAACCATCCTAATATTCTTTCATCAACCCTATCTCCCAGCTCCTTTTCCACCCCTGTTCTCCTCCTCACCTCCTCATTTCTCACTCTATCTAGCCTAGTAACCCCCATCATACTTCTCAGACACCTCATCTCAAACACATTCAAACTCCTTCTCTCTTCTCTTATGTTCCATGTTTCTGCCCCATACAGTGCTATTGGCACAATCACTCCTTCATACTGTCTCCTCTTAGCATCCATTCCCAAATGTCTATTCCTCATTACACTTTTTAATCCACCAAGGCATTTACTCGCTTCTCTCAATCTACATTCTACCTCCACTTTCACTCCACCTTTCCCTGCCACATTTACACCCAAGTATCTAAAACTATCCATTTCCTCGAGTCGCTCTCCCTTAATGCTCACTTCCAGTCTACTGCCACTTTCACCCCTTGTACATCTCATCACCTTACTTTTACCCACATTTATCTTTAGCTTTCTTCTATCACATACTCTCTCAAACTCTGCCACCAACTTCCTCAATCCTCAGTCCCTCCTCCTCCTTTGCGCAGGGGTTCCTTGAGATGTGCAATTTATTTTAAAGGTTACGTAAGGGTAAAACATTGAGAAGCACTGCTGTAGATGGTCAGCAGGTCACCTCTTTCTCTTCTTTGTTTCAAAGTTGGTAATTTCAATTTACACATTTTCTCCTCATATGACAGCTTTGAAAGTGTTGGGGCCATTTTCATAGATTTTCTTTATATTCTCTTTGGTACTGGGTGACTATAGTGTTGCAGCAGTGTATGTATATCATGTTTAACAGGCACATGATTATGTTCTTATTACTGCAAGAAAGTAGCTCTAGATAATGGAAAGTTTCATGTATTTATTTGCTTATTGTGTATAGTCTTGTAGGGAGTGGAATTATTGATACTGTATATCTTAAGAGTGACTGTCTTGTTATTGATTTTTTTCTTTCTTTCTTTACTCTTGAAAGCTATGAAAATGATGTCAATCAAGTGGAGCGCCTTTGTGCAGCAACAGTGCAGTGTGAAACTTGTGGAAAGCGACAGGTTATTGACCAGCTAGTAAGTAAACGAGGTCAGATATGATGTATTCTGCTCTAATATTACTTGTTTTCAGGCAATATTTTTAATTTTAGGGAGTATTTGGCAACTGATTGATTAAGATAGTTATGAATATTGTTCTTTCCTAAATGAACTTAGAATAGTTGAACTTGTTTGTCATTCATATTGATAAGTACCAGTATGCTGGGGGGGGGAGACTTTAAGACTAGTTAGGGTGGTCCCGTCTGGGGTATTGGCTGCTTGTTACTGTGGCAAAGTAGCATGCAGTCGATACTTTAGTGTCTATATGGGGCGCCCCTACGGACCAGAGCCACACATCATTTTGTCTATGATAGAGGAAAACTCTGTTCATAGAAAAATGATGACACTTTTATACTACGACTGTCCCTCCGTTATGCTGTCCCCCAACCCTTGTTGCTACACTGTACCATTTCTCTGAGTATTTTCTTTTTCTATGGTGGGGGAATTCCCTGTGGTGGGGGAAAAGAATACTGCCACCAAGTATTCCCACTTGGATCGTAAGAGGCGAGAAAAAAAGGGACGGGGATTGGGACTAGACATCCCTCTTCTTGTAGCCCTACAGGGCACATTCCTAGAAAAAAAGGCAGAGGCATATGAGGGGCTGGAGGGCCTCGGTCCAGCACCCTAAGGTTTGGGTCTTTTAATGTGCGTGGATGTGGTACAGATGAGAGTAAAATGGAAGAGTTAGGTAGTATGTTTGTGAGAAGAAAGATGGATGTGTTGGCTTTGAGTGAAACTAAGCTGAAAGGGAAGGGCGATTGTAAGTTTGGGAGTGTAAGTGGGAGGTTATCAGGAGTGAAGAGAGGGCGAGGGAGGGAAGGGGTGGCTATACTAGTAAGTGAAGAGATAGGTAAATGTGTAGTGGAGTGGAAGGAGGTTTCCTCAAGGATAATGTGGATGAAGGTGAAACTGGGAAAGGAGATGTGGGTTTTTGTAAGTGCATATGGGCCTGGCAGTGAGAAGAATGTAGAAGAAAGGGAGGCTTTTTGGATAGATTTAAATGAGTGCATAGAGGGTTTAGGGAGAAGTGTAAATGTAATAGTACTGGGAGACCTTAATGCTAGGGTAGGAAAGGAGCCAATTGATGGAGTGGTTGGGAAATGTGGAGTTCCAGGAAAGAATCGTAGTGGAGACTTGATGGTGGAAATGTGTCTAGAGAGTTGATGATAGCAAATACAGTGTTTCGGAAGAAAGTCAAGCATAAGTACACATGGGAGAGGGTGGTGGAGGGAAAGGTGGTAGATAGAGCTTTAATGGACTATGTAGTGGTAAATAGGATTATGATGGGAAGAGTTAAGGATGTACATGTGCTAAGGGGAGAGGGTGGGGGAATATCAGATCATTTTCTGGTGGAAGGTAAGTTGAGAGTGGAGGACAGATGCAGGAAGAGGAAAGGGACAAAAGGTAGGGAGTTGCTTAGAGTGAACTCTCTAAACGAAGAGGAAATGGAGAAGGAGTACAAGAGGAAGCTGAAGGAGGAGTGGGAGGGAGTGAAGGTTAGAGTGGAGGTAGGTGTAGAGGAGGAATGGGGATGGTTCAAGGAGGGAGTCACAAATTGTGCAAGGATGGTGTGTGGAACAAGAAGGACAGGAGGAAATAGAAGGAAGGGTAGTGAATGGTGGGATGAGGAAATGAAGGTTGTAGAAGAGAAGAAGCGAGCTTTCACAGATTAGTTACAAAGTAGGACGAGGGAGTCATATGAGACGTACAGGGAAAAGAGAAGTAAAGAAAAAGGTAATGGAGGCAAAGAGGAGAGCAGATGTAAAATGGGGTAAGAGTATGACAAAAAAAATTGAAAGTAATAAAAAGATGTTTTGGAAAGAAATTAAGAGGAAGAGGAGGCGAATCAAGTAGAGAAGAAAATGTAAAAGGTGCAGATGGAGAGATGATAATGGAGGAGAAGGCAATAAGGGGAAGATGGGCAGAATATTTTAGGGAGTTGCTTAATGTGAAGGAAGATAGGGAGGGAAAGATAGTTGCAGTGGGAAATGCTAAGAAAATGAGAGTGATGAGTGAGGAAAATGGAGGAGAAATAAGGAAGGATGAAGTGAAGGCAGCAGTTAAGATGATGAAAGCAGGTAAGGCACCTGGTCTGGATGGATGCCATGCAGAATGTCTTAAAAAAGGAGGTATAGTGATGGTGGACTGGTTGGTGAGGTTATTTAATGTTTGCTGGAGAGAAGGTAGAGTGCCAGAGGACTGGAGGAGTGCATGTATAGTTCCACTTTACAAGGGAAAGGGGGACAAGTGTGAATGTAGTAGTTTCAGAGGGATTAGCTTGTTAAGTGTAGTTGGGAAGGCTTATGGGAGGATCTTGATTGAGAGGATTAGGAGAGGAACAGAGGGAGTAATTGGTGAGAAACAGTGTGGGTTTAGGACAGGTAGAGGTTGTGTAGATCAGATTTTTGTGGTAAGACAGATATGTGAGAAAGCTATAGGTAAGGGGAAGGATGTTTTCTGGGCCTTTATGGATCTGGAAAAGGCTTACGACAGGGTAGACAGAAAGGCACTGTGGGAGGTTATGCGGATATACGGGATAGGAGGAAAGCTTCTGGGAGCTGTCAAGAGTTTTTATGAGAGTAGTAGAGCTTGTGTCAGGATTAGAAATGGAGAGAGTGAGTGGTTTGAGGTAAAGGTGGGACTTCGTCAAGGATGCGTTATGTCACCCTGGCTGTTCAACTTATACATGGATGGGGTGGTGCGAGAACTGAATGCAAGGGTAGTGGGTCAGGGATTGGAGATGATTAAGGAAAATGGAGAAAAGTGGGAGGTGAGCTAGCTGTTGTTTGTGGACGACACTGCGCTTGTGGCAGGATCGGAGGAGGGATTGAGGAAGCTGGTGACAGAGTTTGGGAGAGTGTGTGATAGAAGAAAGCTGAAGATAAATGTGGGTAAAAGTAAGGTGATGAGATGTACAAGGGGTGAAAGTGGCAGTAATCTGGAAGTGAGCATTAAGGGAGAGCAACTGGAGGAAGTGGATAGTTTTAGATATTTGGGTGCAAATGTGGCAGGAAAGGGTGGAGTGAAGGTGGAGGTAGAATGTAGATTGAGAGAAGCGAGTAAATGCCTTGGTGGTTTAAAAAGTGTAATGAGGAATAGGAATCTGGGAATGGATGCTAAGAGGAGACTGTATGAAGGAGTGATTGTCCCAACAGCACTGTATGGAGCAGAAACATGGAACATGAGAGAGGAAGAGAGAAGGAACTTGAAGGTGTTTGAGATGAAGTGTCTGAGAAGTATGATGGGGATTAATAGGCTAGATAGAGTGAGAAATGAGGAAGTGAGGAGGAGAACAGGGGTGGAAAGGGAGCTGGGAGATAGGGTTGATGAAAGAGTATTAAGATGGTTTGGACACATGGAAAGAATGAGTGAAGAAAGACTAGTAAAGGAGGTATGGAAGGCAGATGTGGAGGGAGTGAACATGAGGGGACGTCCGAGGATGAGATGGATGGATGGGGTGAAGGGGGCTTTGGGGAAGAGGGGAATGTCTGTTGAGGAAGGACGGGAGAGGACAGAAGATGGGTGAATGGAGAATGGTTGTATATGAAAAATGTTGTGATGCATGAGGTGGATTGAACGGGGGAATGGGGGTGAGGTAGTGTGTGTGAGCAAAAAATTTTTGACGCAGCCCGAAGGGATTTCTCCCCGTCCTCTCTTTTATATGGGGGGACGGAGAGGGGGGGTCGCCGATTTAATGAAGCAGCCTTGCTGTGGATGTGCTGTGTCCTGCGACACTGCTTCTGACCCAGGGCAGTGGACAGGGTGCAGGGATGACCCGTCATTCAGGAGGTGCTAAGATGGGAGGGAGGGTGGAGGGGTGTGGAGTGTTTTTGGGGATGAAATGGGTGGGAATGTTTTTGTGCCTTGTCCTTTTTGGCTACCCCCCTGGTAAGGGGGAAAAAAGCCTTGGTATATGTATGTATGTAGGGTGGTCCAATTGTAATGAACAAGTAGAGTTAAGGCTAACATTTAACCTTGCAAACAACTTTTATTTCTAAACAGATGCCATATGTTGATTACTGTTCTTGTGGAGGAAAAACTGGATACTGTGGAGAGTCCCGCTACTATGACTCATGGGAGCCCTTCATTGAGAGGGACCATGTACTGGTGTGGAGGAAAAGACATCATATCCACAACCACCTTTATGCTTACAAAGGTGGGTCTACACACTGTCTTTTATCTTTAAATTCTTTGTTGTACAATATGAGCAAGGCAGGGAGAGAGCAGAAAATAGGTGTGTGTGTGTGTGTGCATGGAGAATGGTTGTGAATGGATGATTAGCTGGTGCAGCTCTAAGGGATGTCTCCTTTTCTTCTTTGTTTACTTTTGAGGGGATGAGGAGTGAGAGTCACCATATAACTGAAGTGGTGGGAGTAAACCAGCTTTGGCTGTCAGGTCCTGCTGTGGAGGTACTGTGTATTGCTGCATTGCATCTGATCTTGGCAATGGGCAGGCCCTTCATACCCAAGAAGCCAAGATTTTTGAAAGGGAAACAACAGGGTGTGAGATGGATGGAGGGTGAGTGCATACCTTAGCTGGCTACCTCCCTTATAAGGAGGTAGAAGCCTTTTTAGATTGTGCAATTTATATTTCATCCCTCAGTGATATGAGAAGAAGAATACCACCACTATGCTCCCATGTATGTCAAAGGAGACTAAACAAGATGGAGTGAGGGACCTAAGGATCTGTATTTTTCTCCTGTGAAGAGCTGAGGCATGATAGGGTCTAGGAGGAGGACTCCAAGACATTGAATGTGCATGGATGTATTGTGGAAGAGACTAGTATGTTTATAAGTTATGATGCTGCAAAGACAGAGAGTAGAAAGAATCATCTTGCTACCCATCTTCAGAGCCCATCAACATCCTTTGATCCATATCACTGATACTTGGTATCCAGACTGGGCCCAAGATTTCTTATTCTGTCACCATTGATTGTATTTTCTTCACCATTTCACATAGGGAGAGCTGACAGTCAGTGACTGCTTCTTTCCCATTGCTTTTGATACAGAAACTACCTAACACCAATTCAACATAGACCACAGTCCAACAGTTCCCTGAGAGAACGGTGACCCAGTGGCTGTGCCCAAGGAATATTGCAAGATTCCCTAGGGCTGCAAGTATTTTGTTGGTAAAACTAGAGACTATATACAAAGGGCTTTTTCCCCCTTGTAAGGGAGATAACCAGCCAAGGCACACACCCACTCCCACCCCCATCCATTCAACCCCCTTGTTTCCCTCTCAGCTCCTTGCGGATGAAGGGTCATCCCTGTCTCCTGCCTACTGCCCATGTCAGGAGCAATGCAGCAAGACACAGTACATCCACAGTAGGGTCGCTTCACTTACACAGTGACCCTCCCTCCCCATCTCCTCACTCGTGTGGAAAATAAAGAAGACAGGGAAGAAATCCCTTCTGGCTGCGTCAAGTATCATCCACACACAACCATTCTCCACTTTCCTCTATTCCCTGTCTTCTCCCTTCCTTGTTCAACAGACATTCCCCTCTTGCTCAAAGCATATTTCACCCTGTCAATCTGTTCCATCCTCAGTTGTCCCCTCAAGTTTGCTCCTTCCACCTCTGCTTTCCACATCTCTTTTGCTAATCTTTCTTAACTCATTCTTTCCTTTTCCTCAAACTATCCCAAAAATCTTTCATCAGCTTGATATGCCACCTCCCTGTTCATCCCTGCTCTCCTCCTCATCTCCTAGACATATCATTCTGATTACTGTGGGAGTTGTAACATGTGATTTTTTTTTTTTCTTGAGGGGACGGCAGTTCAAACCCTGCCACCGGTGAAGCTGAACCAAGGGCATGGTTCATTAAGTACCATGCTATAAAGTCCTCTGTAAGGGGCATTGTCCTAGTCTTTTGTTAGGGAGCAGTTTGTGATGTTAAACCATATCATCATCATATATTTTTTTCAGTTTATGGGTCATATGATGATGTTTGTGTAACTGCCTTTGCTGAAGTCCAGCTGAACACCCAGTACCGCACTGTTTGGGACAGCAGTGCACTAGATTTGAGAGTCATCGATGCTCACCCAGAATCCAACTCGGACTTGGTGTATTGGCTTGTCAAGTTCCCAGTATGTGTTGTCATTTCTCTGTATTGTTGAATATTTACTACATGTTTAATTTACATAGATTACTTTGTCATGTAGGAAGGGCTGGAGAGTAAAATTGAAGAGAGTAGCTTGGAGTTCAAGAAATTTAGAAATAGCATGAGACAAAAAGTGGTGTTATGCAAACATAAAAATTATAAGATGTGTGTAAGGATTTTGAAGAGAATTTACATGTCATATAAGGGAGAAAATTATTTTTATTTATACATAAAGAAATTTCTAGAAACTGGTAAAGAAGATGAGAAAGCCAAGGGTGAAGATGGATAATAGGATTAAGGATATGAATAGAAGACAAATAACAGGGGAACACAAGGTTATGGAAAGATGGAGGGAGTGTTAGGAACTGCTAAATGTGAACAAAGATGGGAGGGTTATGAAGTTTGTAGAAAGTGAGTATTTTAATTTTTTTTCTGTATATTCCTTTCCAAATTATAGATGCTTATTTCACACTAGTGCATGTTAAAGGTCAGAATAGGTTATCTTTGACCATAGTTTAGATGCAGGTTTAATTATAAAGTAATGCGGTAACACATTCGTAAAATTCAATAAAGACCCACTGTGTTGGATAAGAAAAGATGAAGAAGATGATATCCATATATTTCGATCACAGACTTTGATCCTCTTCAGTGGAATACAGAGTAGTAAGAAAAATACATGTCTAATATAAAGAGTAAGAGAAGAAACATGGACAGGGCTCAAGTGGCATCTATTTCCTTGCGCAGCAAGTCACCCACCTTCACCAAGGATAGTAATAATTTATTGACTGCCCAGGTAGTAATACAGTCTGGTGACCATTGTCCACTTGAGATATTAGAATTAGGAAATTGTTCAATCAAAGAATATTCTATTATTTTCCTTTTGAAACTACACTTGGAGTTGAAAATAATTTTTGCCTCATTCCAGTCCATACAGTGTCCTTCTTTGTCTATGTGACAAAGAAGGACACTGCATGGACTGGAATGAGGCAAAAATTATTTTCAACTCCAAGTGTAGTTTCAAAAGGAAAATAATAGAATCTTCTTTGATTAAGCAATTTCCTAATTTTGATATCTCAAGTGGACAATGGTCACCAGACTGTATTACTACCTGGGCAGTCAATAAATTATTACCATTCTTGGTGAAGGCGAATGACTTGCCACGGAAGGCAATAGACGCCACTTGAGCCCTGTCCATGTTTCTTCTCTTTCTCTGTATTTAGACATGTATTTTTCTCACTACTCTGTATTCCACTGAAGAGGATCACAGTTTGTGATCGAAATATATGGATATTGTCTACTTCATCTCTTCTTATCCAACACAGTGGGTCTTTGTTGAATGCAGGTTTAGGTTTAACCGCTTTAGTACGATGACGCCTATGTAGGTGTCATGAGGTGCAAGCAGGTACACAAGGATGCTGGTGTCACCGTCTTGATTATATATATATATTTTTTTTTAGTTGTACATGTTTTCTGTATTTATTATTACTCAGAGTAAAAGAGAACAAGTAATACAGCAGTGGCTTTTTATTTTATAATGCAAATAGTGTGATGTAAATTACATATGGCAGCCAATGCTGTGCACGAGAATTTGAGTCGTACTGAAGTAGTTAAACTCTCTTCTAAGTAATTGCATATGTGTGTGGCAGATGTTAGCATATATGATGAGTTATGAATTTTTTTATGTAATTGTATTGGACTCCTTATAGTGACTTAAATAAGTGTATTAGAATGGCAGCTGTTGGATATCTTCAATAGAAATTTATATATATTTTCAGCACTTTTTTGCCAACCGGGATTATGTATTCAAACGACGTTATACAGTCAACCATGAGAACAAGTCTGTGGTAATTCTGAATAAAGTGACAGACTATAACAACCTTCCTGAGGTGAAAGGAGTACACCGGGTACAAGAATATTGGTCAGTTATGGTCATCAAGGCAAGAGAGGACTTTGACAAGGTTGGTTTGATTATCATTAAAGCTTTGACAGTTATCAGTGCTATTTCATTTTAGAAACTTGGGTGTGTATGTGGCAGGAAAGGGAGGAGTGGAGGTAGAGGTAGAATGTAGATTGAGGGAAGCGAGTAAATGCCTTGGTGGATTGAAAAGTGTAATGAGAAATAGACATATTGGAATGGATACTAAGAGGAGATTGTATGAAGGAGTGACTGTGCCAACAGCACTGTATGGGGCAGAACCATGGAACATAAGAGAGGAAAAGAGAATGAGTTTGTATTTACCTAGTTGTATTTTGCGGGAGAAGAGCTATGCTCGTAGGGACCTGCAGTTGTATCTTTCCGCATCCAGTTTTTTCTTAAAATCATGTATAGTTTTAGCACTCACTGTTTTCTCTTTTGATTTATTCCATGTATCTATCACTGTGGAAAGCTATTCTTTTTCAGATCTCTTCTGTAACTGTCCTTCTTAAGTTTCTTTTTGTGTCCCATTTAAGTAGATCATCCCTGTCAAGGATTTCCACCCCTTTCATAATTGAGATGATGTGTCTGAGAAGTATGATAAGGGTTACTAGGCTAGATAGAGTGAGAAATGAGGAGGTGAGGAGGAGAACAGGGGTGGTAAGGGAGTTGGGAGATAGCGTAGATGAAAGAGTATTAGGATGGTTTGGACACATGGAAAGAATGAGTGAAGAAAGACTAGTAAAAGAGGTATGGAAGGCATGTGGAGGGTGTGAACATGAGGGGGCGACCTAGGATGAGATGGATGGATGGGGTAAAAGGGGCTTTGGGGAAGAGGGGAATGTCTGTTGAGGAAGGACGGGAGAGGACAGAAGACGGGTGAATGGAGAATGGTTGTATATGGATGATGTGATGCATGAGGTGAAATGGGTGGGGAATGGGGGGTGAGGTAGTCTGTGTGAGAAAAATTTGATGCAGCCTGAAGGGATTTCTCCCTGTCTTCTCCTTTTCTGCATGGGGGGATGGAGAGGGGGGTTTGCCAATTTAATAAAGCAGCCTTGATGTGGATATGCTGTGTCTTGTGTCACTGCTTCTGACCCAGGGTAGTGGACAAGATGCAAGGATGACCCGTCATCCAGGAGGTGCCAATATAAGAGGGAGGGTAGAAGGTGGAGGGGAGTGGAGTGTATTGTGGATGGAATGGGTGGGAATGGTTTTTATGCCTTTTTCTTTTTGGCTACCTTCCTTGCAAGGGGAAAATCCTTGGTATATGTATGTATTGCATTTTTATTATTATTATTATTATTTTTTATTATTATTTCTTTTATTTATATATATATATTGAGGAAAATAAAATACTATACCATAATGAAAACAAGTGGTAACTTTCTTTTTAATCTACAGCCTGGGATTGAATACACACTCACATACTTCGATAATCCAGGAACAAGTTTGCCCCAGCGAGTCACAAATTTTATTGCCTCAACAGGTATATGTGAATTATACTGATCTTGTTTCATTATTGTCTGATATATCTTGTTTGAAGGGTAACTTGGGCCAAAAGAATTTGCTCATTCTTGTTGCATAAGTTTGCCAACACACACACACACACACACACACACACACACACACACACACACACACACACACACACACACACACACACACACTCGAAATTAGCAAAAATGAATGAAAACGACTCGAAAGCCAGTTGCGAATCAGAGCCATCTGGAGGCAATCCACTGAACCGCGATGTAAACAATAAACAAAGCACCACGTGTTACGACAATGATTTCTTAGGGTTTGGTAAGTACGAAAGAAAGAACTTAAGTAGATTATTAGAGATAGAGAGAGAGATGAGCAAAAATAGGACTCGGTGGGAAAATGAAATCATGGACTTAAGAAAAGAGGTCATTGGTTTAATTGATTGTTTATCTAAGACTAACCATGAAATTTCTGACCTGAAAAAAGCTAACTTGGATCTTACAAACGAAATTAAAGAAATGAAAAGAGACATAAATGAACTGAAGAATGATAATGAAAAGAAGAAAACTAATGATAATAATAGCGAAAATCTAAAGCAGGAAGTGAACAACAAATTCCAAGAATTGACAGAAAAGATCGAAGAAAACTTAGGTGGGGACAGTATCCAGGAAATTAAGAAGTGGAAAGAAAATATTGAAAATAAAGAAATTGCTTTCAAAGAAATAGTCAAGCAGCAAATGCAAGATAATGCAAAAGACACAATCATTCAAGTGATTAACGAAAAAGCAAATTGGGTCAGGGACACAGTAGATAGGAAGAAATGTATTGTGGTTTATGGGCTTAAAGAAAAACAAGGATTGGCGAGGTACATGAGAGAAAAAGAAGAAAAAGAGACAGCAGTAGAAATCCTTAATGAAATTCAGGGGGGAGATAGTGATTCAGGCACAGACTTAGAAGAGACTTACAGAATTGGTCGCTATACTAAGGATAGGAATCGACCTCTAAAGATAAAACTAAGGTCACAAGTGGTAGTAGAAGACATATTTGAAAAAGTAGGTAACTTGGCAAAGAGTGAAAACTACAATAAGATATGGATAAAAAGAGAAATGAGTACTGAGGAATTAGAAAAAGAAAGGGCGCTAAGAGAAGAAGCAAAGGAAAAAAACTTGAAAAGATCAGAGACAGAATGCAAAGAATTCCAGTGGAGAGTAATAGACTTGAGATTAAGACAATGGCGCTTCAAAACGAACAAAACAAGGGAAGAAGAAACCAGGGAGAAGGAAGAAAATTAAAAGTGGCCTATACCAACATTGACGGACTAATTTCGGGACTGAACGAACTCAATGATTATCTGTTAGAAGCAAAACCAGACATAATGGGAATTGTAGAGACTAAACTAAGAGGTGAAATACCATCCACTGTTATCGGACAAGGTTTATACAACTACTGGATAAAAAACAGGGACAAGAAACAGGGAGGGGGAATCATGTTCTTGGCCAAGAAAGACCTAAAGGTGACAAAAATTGCAGAGGGCAAAGGTAATGCTGAATTGATCATGATAAAAGTCGAAGGCAAGAATATGAAAAGTAGAAAGTTTGTGGTGACTTATGTGCCTCCAAAAACAAGCGCTTGGAAAGAAATTGAACATACAAAAATGCTAGATGACACAAGAAAATCACTCAATGAGATACTAATGGGTAAGGGTAATCTGGTAGTTATGGGGGACTTCAATTGCAAAGAAATTTGTTGGGACAGCATGACAGTGCAAGGAGGAGATGACTCGTGGGGCAATGTACTGCTAGATATGACCATGGAGTACACAATGACCCAATGGGTCCATGAAAACACAAGGTACAGAAATAATGAAGAGCCATCGAAACTAGATCTAATATTTACAACAGAGCCTGAAATAGTGCATAAAGTCCAGTATGAGACACCAATTGGAAAGAGTGACCATGTACTCATCGAAACTATACTAAAGGAAGAAATAGACATAGAGAGGAACGAAAAGCATAGGAAAGGAAGACTGAGGTACAACAAAACAGACTTTACAAAACTAAAGACATTCTTCCGGAATGCAAACTGGGAAATATTTTACAGGGAAGAAACAGCAGTGGAAGAGAAATGGAATATATTGATGGAAAACTACAATGAAGGGGTAAACAGGCATGTACCAAGACAAAAGCGAGAGAGAGAGTACATTAAATGTTGGTTCAACAAAAGATGCAGTGAGGCAAAAGACAGAAGGGACAAAGCTTGGAAAAAGTGGAGAAAAGACAAAAAACAAAGCAAATGGCAAATTTATGTTAACTATAGAAATGAGTATGTTAATGTGAGAAGAGAGGAGAAAAGGAACCATGAGAAGGATATTATAGACAAATGCAAAGAGCAACCCAAACTATTCTATCGGTATGTGAATGGTAAACTTAAAAACAAACAGGAATTGGTGAAACTATGCCAAGGAAACATAGAATACACAGAAGATTTAGAGATGGCCGAAGTCATGAACAATCACTTTAAATCTGTTTTCACCAGAGAGAAAATACCGAATTGTGACATAGACAAAAACAAGAAATCTCCCCTCATGAATGAGTTTACAGCATCACTAAAGGAAATATCAGAACATTTATCAAGGCTGGATGTCAGAAAATCACATGGCCCGGACGGTATTGCAAATTGGATTCTAAAGGAGTGCAAAGAAGAACTAACAGACAAAATACACATCTTAATAAACAGCTCACTCAAAGAAGGAAAGATACCCGAGGACTGGAAAAACGCTAACATTGTACCAATACACAAAGGAGGAAACAAAGAAGAACCCACCAACTATAGGCCAGTATCACTAACAAGCACCATTGCCAAAATTTGTGAGAAAATAATCAAGAATAGATGGGTAAAACATCTGGAAGACAATGACATATTAAACCCAAGACAATTCGGATTCAGACAAGGAAGATCATGCTCCACAAACTTAATATGCTTTTACTCAAGACTAATAGACATAGTGCAAGAAAGAAATGGATGGGCTGATTGTGCATTCCTAGACTTGCAAAAAGCCTTTGACAAAGTACCACACAGAAAACTACTAAAAAAACTGGAACACATAGGAGGAATACAGGGAAACCTACTAAAATGGATAGAGGACTTTCTGACTGGTAGAAAGATGAGAGTAGTGCTCAGAGAAAAATATTCAGACTGGAAAGAGGTGATCAGTGGAGTACCGCAAGGATCTGTGCTGGCACCAATAATGTTTGCTATCTATATGAATGACATGGATGAGGACGTGAACTGCTACATGAGCTTCTTTGCCGATGACGCCAAACTGCTAAGGAAAATAGAAACTGATGAGGACTGTGAAGCACTGCAAGAAGACCTAAATAGGGTATGGAACTGGAGTCAGAAATGGGAAGTGGACTTTAATACGAAGAAGTGTAGCATAATGGAGTTTGGAAAAAGCAAAAACAGAATATCAGGAAAATATACAATTGGAACCAAAGAAGTAAAGAAAGTAGGATCCGAAAAAGATTTGGGAGTAATTATCACGAACGACTTGTCCTATGATATACAGATTAACAAAATTGTCGGGGAGACTTACAACTTGCTAAGATCAATAAAAGTGGCGTTTACATACTTGGACGAAGACATGATGAAAAAAATATTGGTTACATTGATAAGGCCTAGATTAGAGTATGCAGCGACATTGTGGTCCCCCAGTACCAAAAAGAATATAAAGAAAATAGAAAGAATCCAAAGAGCAGCTACAAAAATGGCACCTGCACTTGCAAACCTATCATACGAAGAGAGATTGGCTAAACTGGAGTTACCGACACTGGAGCAAAGAAGAGAGAGAGGTGACCTATTGACCATCTACAGAATCATGAAAGGCACAGAGGTACTCGATAGTGAGAACTTACTTAACTGGGACAAAAGAAACACAAGAGGACATGGAAAGAAAATAAAAAAAACATAGCTATAGAAGAGAACTGAAGAAAAACAGTTTTCCTCATAGAGTTTTGGACACTTGGAACAAACTGGACAATGAAATAGTATGCGCAAAAACCATTCATGAGTTTAAAAACAAACTAGACACTGCAAGATACAAAGGCGGGACATCACGAGCATAGCTCCCCTTCCCGCAAAATACAACTAGGTAAATACAACTAGGTAAAATACACACACACACACACACACCCCGCGCGCGCACACACACACACACACTCTCTCTCTCTCTCTCTCTCTCTCTCTCAATTGAATTACAAGTCATGTTATTTGTAGTATAGGGTGACAAGTAAGAAAAGACATTTTTGTTTTCAGGTATGCCAGATTTTCTTCGCAAGGTGCACACAGCAGCATTGAGCCTTCAGGATCAGGCAAAGGAGGGCCAGGAAGTGTACCATCATATCCCAGAAGTTCTGCGTTGGAGACTACCTGCCATTTTACCAATAACAGACGAAGAGGATCTCATCAAGGAAAGTGTTGAGTCTATTATTACTAGTGATCTTGTTAAAAATGAGTTAACTATCGGTTCCACTGTTATAAGTGAAATTTCTAGTAATTCTGTTGTTGGTGAAAATGAGACATCCAGTAGTTCTGTTGTTAGTGAAACTGATACATTCAGTAGTTCTGTTGTTAGTGAAACTGAGACATCTAATATTTCTGTTGTTAGTGAAACTCCAGTTTGTTCTGATGTGAGTGAAACACATATCAGTTACAGCATTGTAAGCAAGACATCTGTCAGTCCTGGAAGTAAGGATGACTCTGCAGAACAAACAGTTGTTTCAAGTGATGCTGAAGGTAAAACATCCATGACAGAAAGTATTACAGATGTAGATGACACATACAGTTTGACACCAGAAAAACAAAGTCCAGAATCACTTGTAGATCTAGTTGAAATTGTAGATAGTGAGATTTCGCCCACCATAGGGGATGTTGGTTCTGAGACCAAACCCGAGACTGTAGAAAATAAAGAAGAAGAAATTAAAGACAGAAAAGAACTGTATTACTCTGACCTGGCTGTGAAAGTACCTGGAAAGGGGAAAGAAGTAATTGTAAATATATTGGAAGCTATGGAAGTTGTAAGTCCTGAGCTTGAGAAGACAGTCATTGCCCAAAAGATTGAAGAGCTAAAAGCTAAAGCATTACTATTCAAAGAAAAAGCTATTCTCAAGAAACAGAGGTCATTAGAATCCATGGCAGCCTTACAGAGAAAGCGACGTAATCATTATGAACTGTCCCAGTTTGATGAGAAAACTAACGGAATTCTCGAAACCTTATTCCAAGCCATGAGGGAAGTTCTTGAAGCAGACTCCATAGATAGATCAAAGGTAACTTCATTCTTAAAGAGAACCAGTTTAACTTGTTCTGCTGAACCAGATGATGATGAAGCATCAGAGCATAAAAATGTTGGTTCCAAAACTAAAGGAAAAACAGAATCGGAAAAAAATGAGAAGAAGGAGGACCCTCCAGACAAGGGCCCTCCTCCAGGTGGTGCTGGGGATTTTGTAAATAATGGTGACTCTGTAGAAGTGCTCATGGCTGGTGATACTGCTGCTGTACATGACCAGTCACTTTTTCAGTCCTATTCAGATAACCCGTCCTCTTTTCAGTCCTCCTCAGATCATAGTGAGTTAAGACACTATGACAAGCGGGAAGACAAGAGAAAAGAGGATGGTGTTCCTGAAAATGAGTACATTGTTGATGAAAATATGGACAGTAATTGGCAGTGGTTTATTTCATGGATAACTGTCCCATATACAGCTTTAGTAAGGCCAAGTAGTTCTCATGACCTAAAATACTCAAATGAGAATGACACAAATGTTCCTAGTGAGGAAAGACAACTAGAAAGTGAGTCTGGCATGAAGTCATGGTATAGCTCATGGATGTCATGGAATGTTTTTAGTAAAAAGAATGAGGACAGTTGTGTTGTTACATCCAGCCCAAGTTCAGATTTACAAGAGAACATCACTGAAAAACATGGAGAACCTGGGGCCAAGTCTTGGACTGCATACTTGTCCAGCTGGATAGCTTGGCCATTTGTTAGCAAGGAATCATTATGTCAGGGGGAAGTTGAATTGGTTATACAACCCTTATCTTCATTACCTGCAGAAGGTGAGCAAAAGAAAGAAGTAGAAGTACATGAAATGGAGTCGAAGCTATTGGAGGAAGAGGCACAAGAGACTGAAACAAATTGGTGTTTGAGAGAGGTAAAAGAAATTGAATTTGAGTGGCAGGAAGGGGAAGTACGTAAAACTGAATCACAGCTGAGTGATTGCCATCAACATGCAGAACAGGAAGGTGCTTGTGGCCAGCACATGGAAAAGGCAAATGTTCTTGTAGAGATCGAAGGTGTAAGTTATAGCAGCCTGAGCAAGGATGAAGTTTGGTTCTTAAGACCTGCAGATGTGATGATTAAGGTTTACATGTGGTTACTTGACACTTATCCAAAGTATCATTTGTAGTTCATGCTTGCCACATCTAACAAAACTAGGATGTGTGCGAATGTAATATTTTGAAAAAATATAATGGTTGTATATTTGAGTGACAGCCTGGGATAGAGATCATGCACAAGTGGAACTGGCAGGAGTGGTTGCGGGTATAGTTTTTATTTTGCTGAGAAAGAGAGGTGCTCAAAGGAAAAAAAATCATGTGATATTCTCTTGAAAACAGCGGGCTAAGGTAGTATGTCCAATATATCAGCTTGTAAAAGCATTTTGTTGCTTTAGCAGTTATTCCAGTTTTATAATGAAATCATATAAGGCAAAACAAAAAGACTGAAAGCTTATGGGAACCTGTATTTGTATATAAATTAAGATGTGATTTGCCACTGCTACTATTTGCATAATTGTTTGGAAAAGGCATCCCAGTGATCATATGGCCAGTAATGCATATTTCATTCCTAAGTTCTTCATGAACTGACAGTCACAAATTGAGGCTGGCATTAGTGCTTTGGTGAAAAAGTGGCAATTTATGAATATATATATAAATTAGTGTGACTGATTTCAGGAGAAGCAACTTCCTTAAGTATTTTGGGGGCCTTAACTTTTTCAGATTTGGTATATTTGACATAAATTACAAAAGATGCTTTTGCAAATGTGATGGAGCCCACTGTCTATTTGCAGTTCAGTCTCAACATTATGTGGGCTGATAAAGGGCCATTTCTTATTGCTGTCTGCTATAATGTACAGTATAACTTGTTAGGCACAAAATATCACCTTGCCTTTTTCATAGCACAACTGTTAATGTGCACAGCATAGGTGCAATGGTTTTGATTGCTTAATTGAAATATGCAATGTAACACTAGTATTGGAAACTACATAGTTTTGTAGGTGTCTTCCACCATTTTTGTTATCTGAAAGTACAATTGTAAATAAAAGTAATTGGTACTAGTTAAGGTTTATTTGCCCACTGGTAGTGAAATGGAATCATGCCAACTCTGTAATAAAGAAAAGAAAGAGGAGATCTACTGACTATTTATAGCAGTGGTTCCCAAACTATCTTACCTGACGTCCCCTTTTTGCTTCCAGTAGACCCGCACACCCCCACTCCCTCTTTTGTTCATGTGAAATGATTCTTGCATTTATTTCTTAGCATTGTTCAGGTGATGTGCCCAAAATGTGTAAGGAGAACTAGCTTAATAGAAAACGGGCTGGAGTGACTGCTACAACTATACCTTGCATGTATGTAATGGCAGATATTTGTTCTTTGAATGATTTTATCACTCTAATTAAACAAATATTTTTGAGCAGATGACTTCACGCCCCTTAGTTTGGGAACCACTGATTTATAGAATCATGAAAGGAATGGAAATCCTAGATAGCGATGATTTGTTAAAGTGGGACAAGAGAAAAACAAAGAGGACATGAAAAGAAACTCAAAAAGGATAATTATAGAAGAAATCTGAAAATGAGTAGCTTCCTACACAGAGTGGTGGATATTTGGGATAAATTAGATAAGGCAACAGTGTGTGCAAATACTATTCAAGAATTTAAGAACAAGCTTGATGGTAAAAGATATAAAGACAGGTCACTACGAGCATAGCTCCCTTCCTGTATAATACAACTAGGTAAAATACATATACCAAAGGAACCAATGATGGGTAGTTATATGTATTGGTTCTGCAAGGTGGACAGCAAATCTGACCATTTTCAAAACCTGTCAACTCCCTCACTGCCATGAGGAGGTACAACACCACTTGGGTCAAGGGCAATGAAACGAGACATATCGTTTCCACGGCAGGGCCCAACAACCAGAGCAGTCACATCCCAGAGCAGTCACATCCCCTCAAAACATCTGAGCAGGTGAGAAGAACTTTCCTTTTGGTTGTATTATCATCATCTATCTACCATATATACATATATATACCAAGGCATTTCCCCCTGTAACAATATGGCTTAGGAATTGAAGGAAAACCTGAGAACAATCTTGCTCTTTATTTGGAGGGCTCGGTAGACAATCATAAAAAAAACACAAGATACGTCATAGTGTTCAGTACTTGAGACAAAAACAAAAGACGTCTATAAAGGATCTAAATATATGAATAATACTACCAGATGTTATAGAGCATTTAAACATATTATCAAGTATCAAACATACGAGAATCGAATGGTATGAAGGCAACCTACAGTATAAGTATATAATTCTTATACACTAATATAAAGCCTACTGTAAAATAAAAATAAAGCAATAATACAATAAATATCAATTTACCACATCCCTTTTCCCTTATTGAAAAAGGAGTATCAATAGGAACACAACTGAAAAATTAATCTTCATGAATAAAACACATTACAACACCAAAAATTAGAGATTCAATCTATCAGGTGGTTTCACAACTCTGCTAGACCTTCTAACAGGTTGTAGACCAAGTACATTAACAGGACTATCAAAATTATCACCCTCCTTAAATTTACTTAATCCCTCCTCAAAAGTTTTTACAGCCCTCTCGGCTAAACCATTCGATGATGGGGTAGGAGTCATATGTTTAATTCCATTCTTTTTAAAGAAAGTCTCCATCTCCTCAGATACAAAAGATGAAGCATTATCTGAAACCACAATGTCAGGTAACCCAAAATTACAAAAAGTTTTTCTCAACATAGAAATTGTTACTGTAGATGATGTAGATTTTGTTACATGAACGTCCATAAACTTAGAATGTGAATCCACAATTACTAAAAAATAGTTTTCATTGATAGGACCTGCATAGTCCATATGGAGTCTACACCAAGATTTACCCATCTCAGGCCAAGATAAGGTAACTTCCTGAAAACCTTGAAATTTTTAAAACAAATTGAACAGGCTTTAGTAACCTCTGATATATCTTGGTCTAACTTAGGGCACCATATCCAATTCCTGGCTTCAGCCTTCATAGCGCTGATACCATTATGGCCTACATGCAGCTGTGAAAGTACACTACCTCTTAACTCAGCTGGTATAACAACTCTATTCCTAAATAGCAACACATCTTCATATATACTTAAATCAGCTTTAACTGCTGCATATTCAGAAATAACAGGATCAGATACCCAACCAAATTTAACACACTGAAACACTTTACTCAAAACAGGGTCACTCTGTGTCATAACCTTAACCTTTTCATAGGAAATATTTTGATCTTCCAAATTTTCAACAAGATTTACATACTCAGCAGGTGTATTTGAGTCAACAACAGAATCTGACACAAGCAAACGACTCAGGGCATCTGCCACAACAATTTCTTTGCCAGACTTAAAACATGAATTATAATCATGCTGGATAACAATAATGCCCAGTGCTGTACCCTTGCATTTGCATTGATAGGAATCTGTTTATCTTTACCAAATAAACCAAGAAGAGGTTTGTGACCTGTACAGATCACAAACTTACGGCCAAGCAAAAAATACTTAAAATTAGTTACTGCGTATACTAATGCTAGAGCTTTGTCCAATTGAGAATAATTTAGCTCAGCGGCAGACAACTTTTTACGTGCAAAGTAAACTGGTTGTGAGAGTGGAGGATAGATGGAGAAAGGAAAGTAACAAAAGGTAGGGAGGTGCTTAGGGTGAACTCTTTAAATGAAAAGGGAAAGGAGAAGGAGTACAAGAAGAAGCTGAAGGAGTGAAGGATAGAGTAGATCTAGGTGTGGAGGAGGAATGGGGATGGTTCAAGGAGGGAGTAACAAAGTGTGCAAGGATGGTGTGTGGAACAAGGACAGGAGGAAATAGAAGGAAGGGTAGTGAATGGTGGGATGAGGAAACAAAGAAGGTTGTAGAATAGAAGAAGCAAGCTTTAACAGATTTGTTACATTATAGAATGAGGGAGTCATATGAGAGGTATAATGAAAAGAAAAGAGAAGTAAAGCAAAAAGTAATGGAGGCAATGAAGAGAGCAGATGTGAAGTGGGGTAAGAGTATGGCAGAAAATTTTGAAAGTAATAAAAAGATGTTTTGGAAAGAAGTTAAGAGAGGAAGAGGAAGCGAATCGAGTAGAGAAAAGGTAAAAGGTGCAGATGGAGAGATGATAATGGAAGAGAAGGCAGTAAGGGGAAGATGGGCAGAATATTTTAGGGAGTTGCTAAATGTAAAGGAGGATAGGGAAGGAAAGATAGCTGCAGTTGGAAATGCTAAGAAAATGAGAGTGATGATTGAGGAAAATGGAGGTGAAATAAGGAAGAATGAAGTGAAGGCAGTTGTTAAGGGGACCGGCTGATCAAAAGATGAAAATCTTTATTAATTGGGTTATAGCACAGAAATTTATACCAGGAGTTAGGGACACCATATACATCTTTCCTAACCCAAAAAAACTAATCTGCAACCCTTTCATGTTTTGCCCCCCCATCTCCCTTTCAAAAAAATTGATAATTTTGAAATGGCTACTCCTCCTATAACAATTGCTCTACATGAATGAAATTAATATGGTGGAAGAACCTTATCCAGACCTTCAAACTAATAGAGAGAAATGTTAGTTAAAGTAATTAGTTTATGGAATTTTAATTTTTATATTTTTTCCCACCCCCGTCCCCCTTCAAATTGCTTTTTTTTTTTTTTTTTTTTTTTTTTTTTTTTTTTTTTGCAAAAATTAACCCTTTCAGATATTAAAAAAAACGTTCTATTTCATCAATTAGGCAGATTTAGACATATTATGTGTGAATTTTCATTGAAATTGATTAAGAAGTTATGGAGGAGTAGAAGTTTGAAGGTATAAAACTTAGGTTTTGAGATACGGGCGGTCAAAGTTTTCACTAACTTTGAACCCCTACATACTAATATAAATAAGGGATATCATGGCATTTCCTTATTTAGTTTTTTAGGCTTGAATGTTGATAATATTTAGAATAAAATTTATTCATATTCAGTCATATATTTTGATGTCCAGTCATATAATCTTCTGTCTCCTGGTCCCCACCTGCATTTTAGGCAGGTTATTACATTAGGGTGTCATAGCTTGCTTACTTTGTAATTCTTGCCTTTTCCTAGCTTTCTGAAGGTGTTTGGTTTGCTTGCGAGGACGTGGCATCTCAAAAATAGTATAACAGCTTGTCAAATGACAAAAGGATTGATGGTGGCTTGCAGTGGAGCGTATCACTTAATTTTTGTCTACTGTTTATCGCTTTATGAGGCATCTATCCATTATGGGGTCTATATATAACCTCTGGTACAGAGACAGAGTTGCCAGAAGTCACTAGCAATAGCACTCAATCATTACAAATTATTGTTATTTATTGCAATAATATATATATCGTAGTGACCAATACGTATCATAGGGCCGAGATGGGGTCGAGTTGGGGGGAGGAGGGGGTTTATTTGCCATAACTACGAAAATAAGGCGAATTTTGATGAAATACTCCGCATACAGACTGTCGATTGCCATACGCAGATGTAGAATTTTTTTCCCAGTTTTTCATTTTTTTCCCAATTTTCATCGATTCTTGACCAGCCGGTCCCCTTAAGATGATGAAAGCAGGTAAGGCACCTGGTCTGGATGGATGCCATGCAGAATGTCTAAAAAAAAAGGAGGTACAGTGATGGTGGACTGGTTGGTGAGGTTATTTAATGTTTGCTGGAGAGAGGGTAGAGGGCCGGAGGACTGGAGGAGTGCCTGTATAGTTCCACTTTACAAGGGAAAAGTGGACAAGTGTGAATGTAGTAGTTTCAGAGGGATTAGCTTGTTAAGTGTAGTTGGGAAGGCTTATGGGAGGATCTTGATTGAGAGGATTAGGAGAGGAACAGAGGGAGTAATTGGTGAGGAACAGTGTGGATTTAGGACAGGTAGAGGTTGTGTAGATCAGATCTTTGTGGTAAGACAAATATGTGAGAAAGCCATAGGAAAGGGGAAGGTGTATCCTCAACTAGTATTGAGTAAATACATAACACAGAACTTAAGACGGCGAAACCAAACTCATTGTAACTTCTTTTCCTTTATTGGTTCACAATTTCTTCTATGGTTCAATCACTTCCTGGTTCTATACCACAATGCACTATTTTATGTTTCTGTACGTATCATCGGACCGACTGCTCTTCTCGCCTTCTGCATGTGGTCTTAAGGGGCGGAAGTAATGGCGTAAGCATTTATGAGGTCTCACGCTTGTATAAGCTTTAGAGTTTATGCGAGCAAGATTACAAACATATGGTACTATTACTATCTTGGGGTCACATTATATAATGTAGTCTAACAGCTAAAATATATATATATCCAGGGGAGGGGCGTCAATATACGTAATATCGTGTTTTACTCCTGTGTGGTTACTCGGGTGGTGGTGTGCGTTCGTATGTTTGTTACTTGGGCAGTGGTGGACGGACAAGCACAACCCTTTGGATCAGCAATCTCTTTGTCAGCAAGATGGGCCGGACGTCGGCGGACAGTGAGTGAGTGAGTGAGTGGTGGTGTGAGCGAGTGGTATGAGTGGGCGATATTACTCTTCATGTATATGGGGCGTATACAAAGGATGTTTTTTGGGCTTTTATGGATCTGGAAAAGGCTTACGACAGGGTAGACAGAAAGACAATGTGGGAGGTTATGTAGATGTATGGGATAGAAGGAAAAACTCTAGGAGCTGTCAAGAGTTTTTATGAGAGTAGTAGAGCTTGTGTCAGGAATAGAAATGGAGAGAGTGAATGGTTCGAGGAAAAGGTGGGACTTCGTCAAGGATGCGTTATGTCTCCCTGGCTGTTCAACTTATACATGGATGGGGTAGTGCGAGAGGTAAATGCAAGGGTAGTGGGTCAGGGATTGGAGATGGTTAAAGAAAATGGAGAAAAGTGGGAGGTGAGCCAACTGTTGTTTGCGGACGACACTGCACTTGTGGCAGAATCCGAGGAGGGATTGAGGAAGTTGGTGACAGAGGTTGGGAGAGTATGTGATAGAAGAAAACTAAAGATAAATGTAGGTAAAAGTAAGGTGATGAGATGTACAAGGGGTGAAAGTGGCAGTAGACTGGAAATGAGCATTAAGGGAGAGCGACTGGAAGAAGTGGCAGGAAAAGGTGGAGGTGGAATGTAGATTGAGAGAAGCGAGTAAATGCCTTGGTGGATTGAAGAGTGTAATGAGAAATAGACATTTGGGAATGGATGCTAAGAGGAGACTGTATGAAGGAGTGATTGGGCCAACAGCAATCTATGGGGCAGAAATATGGAACATAAGAGAGAAGGAGTTTGAATGTGTTTGATATGAGGTGTCTGAGAAGTATGATGGGGGTTGTTGTTGTTGTTGTTGTCGTTCCCTAGACTGTCTGTCCGAGCAGTCCCGTCTCCCCAAGGAAGGCCACAGCCGAAACTGGGTTTTCCCACAAATCCTTTATAGAGTGTATGTTGTGTTGTTTGCATGCATGATTGTGTATAATGCAGTCTTCCATTATGTGTTGTATGGTATGGGGTGAAGTGTTACATCCTGGGCAGCTGTTCACAACACGGTCGTCCAGCCTCTTCTGGTAGCTTAGAAGTGCTGGGTGGTGACCGCATTGCAGTCTGGCCAAGTGGACTCTGTCCTTTCGTGGGAGAGAGGATTCAGAAGGGTGGATATCAGGGGGTCTGGCATGCAGCAGTGTGTTGTCTTTCAGTGTGTTAATGGAGCGGTGAGTGATATGATTATGAATATGTTTCCGGAGGCTGGTATTTGGTGGTTGTGGAGGAAGAGAAGAGAGTATCTGTGTGTAATAAAGGTCTTTGGGTGTAGTTTTAATGTTTCTTGGTGTGTGTGGGTGTTCTGCTATGTAGTGTAGCGGGTGTGATGTGTTTGTGGTGGCTGCAGCAAGTGTTTGTGTGCCTCTCATGTCGAGGTGGTCCTTGACTTTGAGGACTTTTGTTTCATGGTGTAAATGGTCTGTAGGTGTTGTATTTGTGCAGCCTGTAATTGTTTTTAGGGCTTTGTTTTGTATGATTTGAAGGGTGTTGTGGTGTGTCTCACTGAGATTAGGAGCCCATGCAGGACTCACATAATTCATCACTGAGTGTATGCATTGTTTGTATATTGTTATATTAGTTTCTTTGTTTTGGCCAAATGTTGTTCCAGTGATTGACTTAAGTGCGTTAAGTCTAGGTGTGCATTTGTTTTTTATGTTTGTGAGGTGTTGTTTGAAAGACATGGATGTATCGTATGTTACACCAAGAATTTTCGGTGTGTTTGTGTGTGGTATTAGAGTGTTGTTGATGTAGAGATGAGGTATGTATTTGTGTTCTTTTGTCCAGTTGGTGAGAAGTGTTGCTGTAGATTTGGTTGGAGCTATTTTGAGTCTGTTTGTGATGAACCATGTGTTGAGTGTGTCAAGGTAAGGCTGGATTATTTCTGCAGCTTTGTCTGTGTTACGATGTGTGCATGTGATTGTTATGTCGTCTGCGTAGGAAGAGATTTGTATTTCTGAGGTGTCTGGTGTGGGTAAGTCATGCATGTATAGATTAAATAATGTGGGGGATAGAACTGAGCCCTGTGGTACTCTGTTCTTAATGTTTCTTATGTGCGATGATTGGCCATTATATGACACATGAGCATTCCTGCCTGCCAGATAATTGGCCAGCCATCTTTTGGTGTTATTGTGCATGTCTGTGTTATATATTTTATTTGTTAGGTTGTGGCAGGGGATAGCATCAAAAGCTTTACTAATGTCCAATGTTATAAGAAGTGTTCTGTGGTGGGGCCTATCTGAATTGATGCCATCTAAAATTCTTTGTGTGAGGTTTGTCAGAAGAGTGTTTGTGGAGTGTAGTGGCCTAAAACCATGTTGTGAGTCAGCAAGGGGAATATATGGTGTGACAAGTTTAAGTATTAGGCGTTCAATGACTTTAGAGGGGGTGCAGAGAAGTGTGATTGGGCGGTGCGATGTTGGGATTGTTGGGTCTTTGTTCGGTTTTGGAATGGTGATTATTTTACCATGCTTCCAGATGTCGGGTATAGTGTTGTGTGAATAGCTGTAGTTTGCAATGTTTGTGAGTGCGTGTATACCTTGTGGTCCAATGTGTTTTAGGTGGATGTTGCTTATGTTATCAGGGCCACAGGCAGATGAGTGCTTGAGATTATGCATTATGAGTTTTGTCTGACTGTCTATGAAGGGTGCATAGTCTGAGTCTGTGGGGAAGTCTTTCTTACGTCGAATGGTGCGTCGGTCGTCAGGGTGAGATGTAAGATGGCTCGTCTGTGCAAAATGACGTATGAGTGCGTTTGCTTGTTGTCTGTTTGAGGGGTTACTAGGCTAGATAGAGTGAGAAATGAGGAGGTGAGGAGGAGAATGGGGGTGGAAAGGGAGTTGGGAGATAGGGTTGATGAAAGAGTATTAGGATGGTTTGGACACATGGAAAGAATGAGTGAAGAAAGACCAGTAAAAGAGGTATGGAAGGCAGATGTGGAGGGAATGAACATGAGGGGACATCCTAGGATGGGGTGAAGGGGGCTTTGGGGAAGAGGGGAATGTCTGTTGAGGAAGAAAGGGAGAGGACAGAAGACGGGTGAATGGGGAATGGTTGTATATGGATGATGTTGTGATGCATAAGGTGGAATGGGTGGGGGGATGGGGGGTGAGGTAGTATGTATGAGCAAAATTTGACGCAGCCCGAAGGGATTTCTCCCCGTCTTCTCCTTTTATGCATGGGGGGATGGAGAGGGGGGGTCGCCGATTTAATGAAGCAGCCTTGCTGTGGATGTGCTGTGTCTTGCAACACTGCTTCTGACCCAGGGCAGTGGACAAGGTGCAGGGATGACCCGTCATCCAGGAGGTGCTCAGATAAGAGGGAGGGTGGAGGGGTGTGGAGTGTATTCAGGGATGGAATGGGTGGGAATGATTTTATGCCTTTTTCTTTTTGGCTACCTACCCTGTAAGGGTTAAAAAGAATTGGTATATATATGTATGCATAATGTGCCTTATGAGATTGACTGTGGGGCCAGTGTGTCTACCCTAGCCTTGCATTGGGTTAAGAAATTGAATTTAACTTTGGAGCCTAGTGATAAAAATTTAAAGGCTTATGGTAATAATAATTTACATGTTTTGGGTAAGGTTTATGCAAATATGTTTTATAATGGTCACAATGTATTTCAGAGTTTGTATGTAATTGAGTCTAATAACTCTAACTTATGTGGAAGATATTTAATGCTTAAAATTGGTATTGCAGTCACAGGTATAGAGGAAGGTGTTCAATGTTTTGGATTCCAAGGTACAATTAGAAAAATTTTCAGCTGATTCTAGATTGCCCATTTCATGTGTTTTGTAGCAAAGGTACACCTAAAGAGTGGTGCTGTGCCTAGTTGGAAAAAAAAAGCAAGGCCTGTGCCCTACCGCTACAGAAAATTAGTGGAAGATGCTTTAGATAAGTTAGTTGATAACAATGTCATTGAACCAGTAAATTCCAGTACTTGGGCAGCTCCAATTGTACCAATGTTAAAAGCTGATAAAGAAAAATGCGTATTTGTGTAGATTTCAAGGAATTAGATAAAAGCATTTCCTGTGACCAGTACCCTCTTCCTAAGGTTGATGAAATCCTTGCTGTTGTTGGTAAAAGCAAAATATTTTCTAAAATTGATTTAAATGCTTATTTACAGGTGCCAATAGATGATGAAAGTCAAGAATTGCTAGTTATTAACCCCTTGATTACCGGATGTGTGTTTTGTGACACCTGCATGTCACGGCTGAGTGCACCTGCCAGGAACCGAGCGTGCTCCCCGTGACACGCACGTGTCACAGTTATAAGCTGTGTGTGTATTGAGGGCTCTCAAGGCCTCGGTTTCTGGGTTATTTCTACCCACAAGGTGGCAAGTGTCTGTGTTTACAAACATAAGGCTCCAGCCATTTGTGGGACGGTTTGAAATGTTTGTTGTTTGTTTAAGTAAGGTTGACGGGTCGGTAACGAAGGGGCTAATACTCATAAAGGTCTTTTTAAATATAAAAGATTACCCTTTGGCCTTGCATCATCTCCTGCCATCTTCCAAAGATTTATCTCCCTCCATAAGCCTTCCCAACTACACTTAACAAGCTAATCCCTCTGAAACTACTACATTCACACTTGTCCCCTTTTCCCTTGTAAAGTGGAACTATACAGGCACTCCTCCAATCCTCTGGCACTCTACCCTCTCTCCAGCGCACATTAAATAACCTCACCATCCAGTCCACCATCACCGTACCTCCTTTTTTTAAACATACTGCATGGCATCCATCCAGACCAGGTGCCTTACCTGCTTTCATCATCTTAACAACTGCCTTCACTTCATCCTTCCTTATTTCTCCTCCATTTTCCTCACTCATCACAGTAATTTTCTTAGCATTTCCCACTGCAACTATCTTTCCTTCCCTATCCTCCTTCACATTTAGCAACTCCCTAAAATATTCTGCCCATCTTCCCCTTACTGCCTTCTCTTCCATTATCATCTCTCTATCTGCACCTTTTACCTTTTCTTCTCTACTTGATTCGCCTCCTCTTCCTCTCTTAACTTCTTTCCAAAACATCTTTTTATTACTTTCAAAATTTTCTGTCATACTCTTACCCCACTTCACATCTGCTCTCCTCTTTGCCTCCTTTACCTTCTGCTTTACTTCTCTTTTCTTTTCTTTGTACCTCTCATGTGACTCCCTCGTCCTATTTTGTAACCAAACTGTGAAAGCTCGCTTCTTCTCTTCTACAACCTTCTTTGTTTCCTCATCCCACCATTCACTACCCTTCCTTCTATTTCCTCCTGTCCTTCTTGTTCCACACACCATCCTTGCACACTTTGTGACTCCTTCCACACCTAACTCTACTCTATCCTTCACTCCCTCCCACTCCTCCTTCAGCTTCTTGTACTCCTTCTCCCTTTCATTTAAAGAGTTCACTCTAAGCACCTCCCTACCTTTTGTCCCTTTCCTCTTTCTCCATCTATCCTCCACTCTCAACTTACCTTCCACCAAAAAATTATCTGATATTCCCCCACCCTCTCCCCTTAGCACATGTACAACCTTAACTCTTCCTATCATAATCCATCAACGCTCTATCTACCACCCTTCCATCCACCACCGTCTCCCATGTGTACTTATGCTTGACTTTCTTCCGAAACACTGTATTTGCTATCATCAACTCTCTACACACATTTCCACCATCAACTCTCCACTACGATTCTTTCCTGGAACTCCACACCTTCCAACCACTCCATCAATTGGACCATTTCCTACCCTAGCATTAAGGTCTCCCAGTACTATTACATTGACATTTCTTCCTAAATCCTCTATGCACTCATTTAGATCTATCCAAAAGGCCTCCCTTTCTTCTACACTCTTCTCACTGCCAGGCCCATATGCACTTACAAAGACCCACATCTCCTTTCCCAGTTTCACCTTCATCCACATTATCCTTGAGGAAACCTCCTTCCACTCCACTACCCATTTACCTATCTCTTCACTTACTAGAATAGCCACCCCTTCCCTCCCTCGCCCTCTCTTCACTCCTGATAACCTCCCACTTACACTCCCACACTTACACTCACCCTTCCCTTTCAACTTAGTTTCACTCAAAGCCATCACATCCATCTTTCTTCTCACAAACTTACTACCTATCTCTTCCCTATTACTCTCACCTGTACCACATCCACGCACATTAAAAGACTCAAACCTTAGCAAGATTGTTCTCAGTTTTTCCTTCAATTCCTCAGCCATATTATTACAGTGGTGATGAGGATTTAGGATTTTACTTATGGATGGACCAGTTACTGTTTTGAAAGACGGAAATAGCTGTCATTTCTACTGATGGTGGTAATATCCAGGGATGAAGATATTTCTGCTTGCCGGATTCCCACTATCATGTGTCGTCCATGCCATTGCTGCCGATTCGCTGATAGCCTAGGCTTAGTAGGCTACAAGAGTTTGTTTGGCCAATAACTCAGGTAAGATTGACTGTTTTGACCCCAAGAAAATTAAATGGGAGGTATGGCTAAGTATTTTGCAGGCTCATTTTGCACATAATGGAATCACAGATGACGCCAAGAAGAAAAATTCTTTATTAGTTTTGTTAAGAAGTGAAACTTATAGTACCTTAGCCTCCCTGAGTTCGCCTGATTTACCTCATGAAAATAACTATAGTGATTTAGTGAAGCTTTTAGAGTCACATTATAAGGTTAAGCCTAGCTATCATCGGAGTTTAATCAGATTTCAGCAGAGAAAGAAAAAATCTGATGAAAATTTAAGAGACTTGTATGTTGACTTGAAAAATCTAGCCAAGCATTGTAGTTTTGGTACTTTATTTGATGCACGAGTAAGAGACCAATTATTTATGGCTGTGGATGCAGAAGTGTTTTTCCCAAACTTAGTGGCTGAGAATTTAAATTTGCAAACCATGTCTTCCACTGAGACTTTAGAGCGGATTTTAAATTTTGAAAAAGCTTTTGTTGGGGAAAAGTTCCCGGCTACTGAAGTCAAGAAAGTGGGGGTTAGGGCTGAGTTTTTCAAGGGTCAGAAAAAGGAAGATTGTAAGCATTGTGGGTATCCACATAGAAGTGAGAACTGTCATTTTTCACATTTAACATGTTCAGTTTGTAACACTAAGGGACACCTCAAAAGAGTGTGCCATTTTAATAAGAATTTTTCTGGTAAATACACAGGTTCTCAAGGGAAGCCTAGTGATAGCAGTGCCCAGAAAGGATCTTTTAAGAAACTTAACAAGAATAAGAGGTTTGATAAAAAGAAAACTAATGCTGTTTTTGAGGAAATTTTTCAGGAAGAGAGATAGTGGTAGTGATGATAATCAGTTGTTACAATTAATGGATAGGCCTAGCCTTCCAGAAGTGGTTGGTGTTGATTTTTTACATATACCTGTACACAGTGTTGTAGGTAATGTTTTGCCAGTGAGAAATAAAATTGATATTATTATTGGATCATAAGAGGCGAGAAGAAAGGGACGGGGATTGGGACTAGGCATCCTTCTCCACAGGGGACATTCCTAAACACAAAAAAGAGAAGGCATAAGAGGGTCTGGAACTTCTCGGACCAGCACCCTAAGGTTTGGGTCTTTTAATGTGCGTGGATGTAGTACAGATGAGAGTAAAAGGGAAGAGATAGGTAGTATGTTTGTGAGAAGAAAGATGGATGTGTTGGCTTTGAGTGAAACTAAGTTGAAAGGGAAGGGTGAGTGTAAGTGTGGGAGTGTAAGTGGGAGGTTATCAGGAGTGAAGAGAGGGCGAGGGAGGGAAGGGGTGGCTATTCGAGTAAGTGAAGAGATAGGTAAACGGGTAGTGGAGTGGAAGGAGGTTTCCTCAAGGATAATGTGGATGAAGGTGAAACTGGGAAAGGAGATGTGGGTCTTTGTAAGTGCATATGGGCCTGGCAGTGAGAAGAGTGTAGAAGAAAGGGAGGCCTTTTGGATAGATCTAAATGAGTGCATAGAGGATTTAGGAAGAAATGTCAATGTAATAGTACTGGGAGACCTTAATGCTAGAGTAGGAAATGGTCCAATCAATGGAGTGGTTGGGAGGTGTGGAGTTCCAGGAAAGAATCGTAGTGGAGAGTTGATGGTGGAAATGTGTCTAGAAAGAGAGTTGATGATAACAAATACAGTATTTCGGAAGAAAGTCAAGCATAAGTACACATGGGAGAGGGTGGTGGATGGAAGGGTGGTAGAGCGCTAATGGCTTATGTAGTGGTAAATAGGATTATGAAAGGAAGAGTTAAGGATGTACATGTGCTAAGGGGAGAGGGTTGGGGAATATCAGATAATTTTTTGGTAGAAGGTAAGTTGAGAGTGGAGAATAGATGGAGAAAGAGGAAAGGGACAAAAGTTAGGGAGATTCTTAGAGTGAACTCTCTGAATGAAAAGGAAAGGGAGAAGGAGTACAGAAAGAAGCTGAGGGAGTAAAGGATAGAGTAGAGCTGGGTGTGGAGGAGGAATGGGGATGGTTCAAGGAGGGAGTCATAAAGTGTGCAAGGATGGTGTGTGGAACAAGAAGGACAGGGGGAAATAGAAGAAAGGGTAGTGAATGGTGGGATGAGGAAACAAAGAAGGTTGTAGAAGAGAAGAAGCGAGCTTTCACTGATTGGCTACAAAATAGGACGAGGGAATCATATGAGAGGTACAAAGAAAAGAGAAGTAAAGAAAAAGGTAAAGGTTGCAAAGAGGAGAGCAGATGTGAAATGGGGTAAGAGTATGACAGAAAATATTGAAAGTAATAAAAAGATGTTATGGAAAGAAGTTAAGAGAGGAAGAGGCAAATCAAGTTGAGAAGAAAAGGTAAAAGGTGCAGATGGAGAGATAATAATGGAAGAGAAGGCAGTAAGGGGAAGATGGGCAGAATATTTTAGGGAGTTGCTAAATGTGAAGGAGGATAGGGAAGGAAAGATAGCTGCAGTGGGAAATGCAAAGAAAATGAGAGTGATGAGTGAGGAGAATGGAGGAGAAATAAGGAAGGATGAAGTGAAGGCAGTTGTTAAGATGATGAAAGCAGGTAAGGCACCTGGTCTGGATGGATGCCATGCGGAATATCTGAAAAAGGGAGGTACAGTGATGGTGGACTGGTTGGTGAGGTTATTTAGTGTTTGTTGGAGAGAGGGTAGAGTGCCGGAGGACTGGAGGAGTGCTTGTATAGTTCCACTTTACAAGGGAAAAGTGGACACGTGTGAATGTAGTAGTTTCAGAGGGATTAGCTTGTTAAGTGTAGTTGGGAAGGCTTATGGGAGGATCTTGATTGAGAGGATTAGGAGAGGAACAGAGGGAGTAATTGGTGAGGAACAGTGTGGATTTAGGACAGGTAGAGGTTGTGTAGATCAGATCTTTGTGGTAAGACAAATATGTTAGAAAGTTATAGGAAATGGGAAGGATGTTTTTTGGGCTTTTATGGATCTGGAAAAGGCTTATGATAGGGTGGACAGAAAAGCACTGTGGGAGGTTATGCAGATATACGGAACAGGAGGAAAGCTTTTGGGAGCTGTCAAGAGTTTTTATGAGAGTAGTAGAGCTTGTGTCAGGATTGGAAATGGAGAGAGTGAGTGGTTCGAGGTAAAGGTGGGACTTCATCAAGGATGTGTTATGTCTCCCTGGCTGTTCAACTTATACATGGATGGGGTGGTGCGAGAGGTAAATGCAAGGGTAGCGGGCAAGGGATTGGAGATGGTTAAAGAAAATGGAGAAAACTAGGAGGTGAGCCAGCTGTTGTTTGTGGACGACACTGCGCTTGTGGCAGGATCGGAGGAGGGATTGAGGAAGCTGGTGGCAGAGTTTGGGAGAGTATGTGATAGAAGAAAGCTAAAGATAAATGTGGGTAAAAGTAAGGTGATGAGATGTACAAGGGGTGAAAGTGGCAGTAGACTGGAAGTGAGCATTAAGGGAGAGTGACTGGAGGAAGTGGATAGTTTTAGATACTTGGGTGCAAACGTGGCAGGAAAAGGTGGAGTAAAGGTGGAGGTAGAATGTAGATTGAGAGAAGCGAGTAAATGCCTTGGTGGATTAAAAAGTGTAATGAGGAATAGACATTTGGGAATGGATGCTAATAGGAGACTGTATGAAGGAGTGATTGTGCCAACAGCACTGTATGGGGCAGAAACATGGAACATAAGAGAAGAGAGAAGGAGTTTGAATGTGTTTGAGATGAGGTGTCTGAGAAGTATGATGGGGGTTACTAGGCTAGATAGAGTGAGAAATGAGGAGGTGAGGAGGAGAACAGGGGTGGAAAAGGAGCTGGGAGATAGGGTTGATGAAATTAGGATGGTTTGGACACATGGAAAGAATGAGTGAAGAAAGACCAGTAAAAGAGGTATGGAGGACGGATGTGGAGGGAGTGAACATAAGGGGACATCCTAGGATGAGGTGGATGGATGGGGTGAAGGGGGCTTTGGGGAAGAGGGGAATGTCTGTTGAGGAAGGATGGGAGAGGACAGAAGACTGGGGTGAATGGAGAATGATTGTATATAGATGATGTTGTGATTGCATGAGGTGGAATGGGGGAGGGGTGAGGTAGTATGTGTGAGCAAAATTTGACACAGCCCGAAGGGATTTCTCCCCGTCCTCTCCTTTTTTGCAATGGAGGGACGGAGAGGGGGGGGGGTTGCCAATTTAATGAAGCGGCCTTGCTGTGGATGTGCTGTGTCTTGCAACACTGCTTCTGACCCAGGGTAGTGGACAAGGTGCAGGGATGACCCGTCATTAAGGAGGTGCTCAGATAAGAGGGAGGGGTGGAGTGTATTCAGGGATGGAATGGGTGGGAATGATTTTATGCCTTTTTCTTTTTGGCTACCTCCCTTGTAAGGGGGAAAAAGCCTTGGTATATGTATGTAAAATAAAAATAAAGCAATAATACAATAAATATCAATTTACCCCCCCCCCTTACAAGGGAGGTAGCCAAAGTCAAAAGGCAGGCATAATTCCACTCCCACCCTTTTCATCACCATCTGCTCCACTCCCATTCACCACCCCTCCATCCCTCTTATCTTGGTTCTTCTTGGATGATGGGTCATCCCTGTATCTGGCCCACTGCCCTGGGTCAGAAGCAATGCAGCAAGACACAGCACATCCACAATAAGGCAGCTTCATTTAATTGGTGACCCACCTCCCTCTCCGCTTCCTCAGGTAGAAACATTGAAGATGGGGGAGAAATCCCTTTGGGCTGTGTCAAAATATTTGCACATAATCACTCCCTAACCCCCCCCCCATCCTTCACCCACTTTCTTCCATGCATCACAGCATTATCCATACATAAACATTCTCCACTCAACCCTATGTTCTGCCTAATCCCATCCTTCCTCAACAGACATCCCCCTTTTTCTCAATGCCCTTTTTACCCCATCCATCCATCCCATCTGCCTGTTCAACTTGTACATGGATGGGGTGGTGTGAGAGGTAAATGCAAGGGTGGTTGGTCAGGGATTGAAGATGGTTAAAGAAAATGGTGAAAAGTGGGAGGTGAGCCAGCTGTTGTTTGCAGACAACACTGCGCTTGTGGCAGGATCGGAGGAGGGATTGAGGAAGTTGGTGACAGAGTTTGGGAGAGTGTGTGATAGAAGAAAGCTGAAGATAAATGTGGGTAAAAGTATGGTGATGAGATGTACAAGGGGTAAAAGTGGCAGCAGACTGGAAGTGAGCATTAAGGGAGAGCGACTGGAGAAAGTGGATAGTTTTAGATACTTGGTTGCAAATGTGGCAGGAAAAGGTGGAGGCAGAATGTAGATTGAGAGAAGCGAGTAAATGCCTTGGTGGATTAAAAAGTGTAATGAGGAATAGACATTTGGGAATGGATGCTAAGAGGAGACTGTATGAAGGAGTGATTGTGCCAACACCACTGTATGGGGCAGAAACATGGAACATAAGAGAGGAAGAGAGAAGGAGTTTGAATGTATTTGAGATGAGGTGTCTGAGAAATATGATGGGGGTTACTAGGCTGGATAGAGTAAGAAATGAGGAGTTGAGGAGGAGAACAGGGGTGTGAAGGGAGTTGTTGTTGTTGTTGTCGTTCCCTAGACTGTCTGTCCGAGCAGTCCCGTCTCCCCAAGGAATGCCACTGCCGAAACTGGGTTTTCCCACAGATCCTTTATAGAGTGTATGTTGTGTTGTTTGCATGCATGATTGTGTATAATGCAGTCTTCCATTATGTGTTGTATGGTATGGGGTGAAGTGTTACATCCTGGGCAGCTGTTCACAATGTGGTCATCCAGCCTCTTCTGGTAGCTCAGAAGTGCTGGGTGGTGGCCGCACCACACTCTGGCCAGGTGGACTCTGTCCTTTTGTGGGAGAGATGATTCAGAAGGTGGATATCAGGGGGTCTGGCATGCAGCAGTGTGTTGTCTTTCATTGTGTTAATGGAGGGGTGAGTGATATGATTATGAATATGTTTCTGGAGGCTGGTATTTGGTGGTTGTGGAGGAAGAGAAGAGAGTATCTGTGCGTGATAATGGTCTTTGGGTGTTGTTTTAATGTTTCTTGGTGTGTGTGGGTGTTCTGCTATGTAGTGTAGCAGGTGTGATGTGTTTGTGGTGGCTGCGGCAAGTGTTTGTGTGCCTCTCATGTCGAGGTGGTCCTTGACTTTGAGGATTTTTGTTTCATGGTGTAAATGGTCTGTAGGTGTTGTATTTGTGCAGCCTGTAATTGCTTTTAGGGCTTTTTTTGTATGATTTGAAGGGTGTTGTGGTGTGTTTCACTGAGATTAGGAGCCCTTGCAGGACTCGCATAATTCATCACTGAGCGTATGCAATGTGAAAGGAGTTGGGAGATAGGGTTGATGAAAGAGTATTAGGATGGTTTGGACACATGGAAAGAATGAGTGAAAAAAGACTAATAAAAGAGGTGTGGAGGGAGTGAACATGAGGGGACGTCCTAGGATGAGGTGGATGGGTGGGGTGAAGGGGGCTTTGGGGAAGAGGGGAATGTCTGTTGAGGAAGGACGGTAGAGGACAGAAGACAGGGGTGAATGGTTGTATATGGATGTTGTTGTGATGCATAAGGTGGAATGGGGGGGTGAGGTAGTATGTGTGAGCAAAATTTGACGCAGCCCAAAGAGATTTCTCCACGTCTTCTCCTTTTCTGCATGGGGGGACGGAGAGCAGGGGTCGCCGATTTAATGAAGTGGCCTTGCTGTGGATGTGCTGTGTCTTGTGACACTGCTTCTGACCCAGGGGAGTGGAGTGTATTTCAGGGATGGAATGGGTGGGATTGATTTTATGCCTTTTTCTTTTTGGCTACCTCCCTTGTAAAGGGGAAAAAGCCTTGGTATATGTATGTATCCATCTCATCCTTGGTTGCCCCCTCCTGTTCACTCCATCCACCTCTGCTTTCCACACTTCTTTTACTAATCTTTCTTATTCTTTCCATGTGTCCAAACCCTCCCAATACTCTTTCATCAACCCTATCTCCCAATTGTTTCCACCTCCACTCTCCTCTTCACCTCGTTTCTTACTCTATCCAACCTTGTAACTCCAACCATATTTCTCAGGCATTTCATCACATATACATTACTCCTTCTCTCTTATGTTCCATGTTTCTGCCCTGTACAGTGCTGTTGCCACAACCACTCCTTCATAATTATAGAAGAGATCTGAAAAAGAATAGCTTCCCACACAGAGTGGTGGATACCTGGAATAAATTGGATAAGGAAACAGTGTGTGCAAACACTATTCAAGATTTTAAGAAAAAACTTAATGCTGAAAGATACATAGACAGGTCACCACGAGCATAGCTCCCTTCCCTTATAATACAATTAGGTAAATATGATATCCTCTGAGCATCTATTCCCAAATGTCTATTTCTCAATACACTGTTTAATCCCCCAAAGCGCTTATTTGCTTTTCTCAGTCTACAATCTACCTCCACCTCCATATTCCTTTCCTGCTATGTCCGACCATGGCTATACTTCCTCCAGTCTCTCTCCTTTAATACTCACCTCCACATTGCTGATATCCTCTCCCCTTGTATATCTCAAAACTTTACATTTACCACATTTACCTTCAAGTTTCTTCTGTCCCACACCTTCCAAGCTCCATCACTAATTTCCTTAATCCCTCTGATCCTGCTACAAGCACATTGTCAGCAGCAAACATCTGGCTTACCTCCCATTTTTCTTTAACCATCTATTCCCTGCCCATTACCCATGCATGTACTTTCCACACAACCCCATCCATGTACACATTGAACAGCCATGGCAACAACACATCCCTGGTGAAGTCCCACCTTGAGCTCAAACCACTTGCTCTCCATTTCTAATTGTAGCACAGGCTCTACTACTCTCGTAAAAACTATTTACAGCCCTTAACAATTTTCCTCCTAGCCCATATCTCTGCAAAACCTCCCACAGTACTTTCCTGTCTACCCCGTCATAAAGCTTTTTCAAATGCATAAAGGCTCAAAAAAACATCCTTACCTTTTGATAAAGCTTTCTTATATTGCCTTATCACAAAAATTTGATCAATGCAACCCTTACCTTTCCTAAACCCATTCTGTTCTTTACCAATTACTTCTGCTCCTCTCCTAATTCTCAGTCAAAACCCTCCCATAAGCTTAACCAACTACACTCAACAAACTGATCCATCTGAAACTACTACACACATTTGTCTCCTTTTCCCCATTCTAACACAGGCTCATCTACTCATAAAAATCTTGAGTACCCTTAACAGCTTTCCCCCAATCCCGTATATCTTCCACAGTGCCTTCCTGTCTACCCAGTTATAAGCCTTTTCCAAATCCATGAAGGCCCAAAAAACGTCCTTTCCTTTTGCTAAAGCTGTCTCACATATCTGCCTTACCACAAAAATTTGTTCCATGCAACCCCTACCTTTCCTAAAATCCCCCACTGCTCCTCAACTACTCCCTCTGTGCCTGTCCTAATACTCTCAGAACCCTCCCATAAGCTTTCCAAACTACACTCAACAAACTGATTCCTCTAAAACTACTACAATCACATTTGACCCCTTTTCCCTTGTGAAGTGGAACTGTACAAGCACTCCTCTGGCACCCCTTGTTGTTTTACTCATACGAGTACTGGTCCCCTGTACCCTTCTCTAGGTGCTTCAGGTTATAATGTACTACTTCCTAGTGCTCATACTAATTGCCCACTTCGTCCTGAGATACGGGTAAAATTTTAGAATTAATTAATAGGTGACCCTAGCTGCAATGTAGCATTTACTATAACATGTTGATACAGCTGTAGAATAATGTAGTATATCATTAATGGTACTACTCTGATATGGTGCTCACTCATACTGTTTTGTTACCATTTAACATTATTTTGTTGTTCCTTTGCTTAATGCGATGTTCCTTATTGTGATGGTGCTCAATTTTTGGTCTCAATATCCTATGTGTTACGAACATTTTAGTAATATTAGCAAAACTATACAATGTTTATGTGTCATATGTGTACTGAGTGATATTACTCATGATTGTCTCTGGTCCCCTTAACCCCCTACATATGTTGTCTGTGTAACTTAGTGTAGAATAACAATCCAATGAGGACCACAATGGAAATAAGTGTACATGCTTTTTTGTGTTATCCTTGGCCATTTGCAATTATTATTATTACCCTCCATTAGATGCACATTATACAACCTCACCAGCCAGTCCACTATTACTGTACCTCCCTTTTTCAGACACTGCATGACAACCATCTAACCCAGGTAACTCCTGCTCTCATTATTTTCAAGATTACATTTACCTTGTCTTTTCTTGTTTCTCCTCCAGTTTCCATTCCCATCACCATCATTTTCTTAGCGCCTCCCACTGTTACCATCAAACCCTCCTCATCCTCCACATTCAACATTAAGATCTGCTTGAGTCACCTTCCCTTCCTCTCTTAGCTTCCTTCCAAAACACATTTTTATTACTCTACAAATTTTCTGTCATACTCCTCCCCCATTTTACATCTGTTCTGTTTTGCGTCCTTTATCTTATGTTTTGCTTCTCTTTTTTCTTTGTACCTCTCATTTGTTGCTCTCATCCTATTTTGCAACCAATCCCTGAATGCTCCTTCACTTCATCATCCCACCACTCACTACCCTTCAATTATCTCCCATCCTCCTTGATCCACATACCATCTTTGTATGCCTGTAATCATAACATGAAAACATAATGGAGGAGACTGCAAGAGATCATAAGGCCTACAGAAGGTAGTTCTATGTCTGTTACCATCCCTATCCATAAAGTGATCTAATATTAGAGCAACCAATTGTTTCAGTGCTCACCAAGTGGTTACTAAGTATATTACATTTGTTAACCATGGTAAACTAGTTTTTGCCTTTTTCCTTCTTAAACCTAAATTTGTCCAATTTAAATCCATTACTACAAGTCCTGGACTGCTGCCTTGATATGATGACCTTGTCTGCATTACCTTTGTTGAAACTCCTGACCCATTTGCATACCTCTATTAGATCGCCCTGCATTCTTTGTCTTTCCTGAGAGTGTAAGTCAAAGTGCCTAAGGCTGTCTTCGCAAGGTAAATCATCCTTAAATGAAATTTTATAAATGTAGGTTAATCAAAACATAAATTGAGTAAATTTTAATAGTTTATTTCATTTCTTTATAGATCTGAATGACATAACACATAAAGTTACTTTGATCTCAATAGTACAATACATTATTCAATTCACATCTGCCATAGATACTATGAAAGTGTATCTGCAACAGGTCTAGAATATATTGTAAATATCTTAGAATATACTGAAAAACTGTCAGCATCTATAACAAACTATTTTCAGAACTTTCAATCAGATCAATACTTTAGCAAATGTAGGTCAAGAAGTCTTTGTACTATAGAAATGATAAATCTAAGCATATGTAAACAAACTCCTGAGGCACTTAAGTGAATCTATGTAAAAAAAAATCTGTTACAGCAATATTTACAGCAACAATCTTAAGGCAGCAGCCTACAAAGTATTAACTACCAACAAATGACTACAGGGATTCAGGTGAATGAACATGTCTTTTATATGTGACAAAAACAAGGCTGCTACTTTTCTCCACATGTGCAGATACTGCATTAGTGAAGAAGAAAAAAAAAAGGTAAATAAATATCTGAAACCTAAGGTCTGCTGCCTCATAAATCAGATAGTGTGCCTGTTTTTGCAGGTTCTGCTTCAGTGCCAAAATCAAAGGTGGGGTTGACCAGTGCACCAGGTGATGTAGGAGACATATCACCCAGAGGCATTCCGATGTATGGGTCCAAGTCATCCATTGTCTGGTAGCCCTCTGTTCTGGTAGCCAGTGATAGTCTAGATATAAAACAAAAAATTGTGGGTACAATCTGATGTCATACACAAAAAGCATTCTCTCATAAGAATCAATCAAATGATCCATTACCCTGGATATCTCTTGGATCAGACCCATGGTCACAGGTAAAATAGCCTCAGTTCAACCATGGGGTTGGCTCCATAGATCACTCAGGGAAGAGATGTGGAGTTGTCTGGGTTGTGAGTGTAGGGCAGTATAAGATAATATGCTGTCTTCCATGTGGTGATTGCATTTTGGGAATACCTGTATGAAGCCAATTCTGTGTTGGTATAATTTTACAGTATCAATATAACATAATGATAATGACACCTTAGGTAACAAGTGGCTATAATAACACCACCACAGGTAACAAGAAAGTGCCACAGATGATAAGTACATCAATGCCACAGGTAATGATAAACACTATAAGAGGATGGAGCCTTTTTTAGTATGACGTTTCACTCATTACAGCTTTTTCAAGTATATAGTTGAAATGCACATGACTGAGGAGGGAGGGGGGGTCATTGAATACTGGGAAAACTTAAGGAGAAGGTGGACCAAATGTGGACAGGAAAGGTTAAGGATAGGATGGAACAATTGGCTGGGTGAAGAACATTAGCTCACAACCAAGGAACAAAAAGGAAGAAGAAAATAAGAAGGGTGAGCAATTGTTTACTGAGGGTGGACAACAACCTTGAGAGAAAAAAAAGGGGGCTTTGGAGGGTAACTAGGGATAGCTTAAATTTTTGCCAGAAATGTGTATAAGTAGTAGTAGTGGTGGTGGGGTGAATTCCTTAGCTTTGGTAACCCTAGTCTGTTTTTGGTTTCGCTTCGTTTAATTTCAGACTTTGGTTGCTCAGTGTTTCCAGAGGTTATATATTGTTTGTTGGTTCTTTTCTAGGTTTTAAAGGAATTAGGTGGAGTGAGATTGAATATGTCCCTATTTTGTTAAATTGTGTTGGTTCCTTGTGTGGCTGCTTCCAAACATTTTCTATGGATCATGTTGGGCTCACGTACCAGAAGTAATGCATTCTCCCAGTTCATCAGGTGGTTGCTACTGTTCCTGTGTGCAACACACACATTGATGGTGTTCTTTGATCTGGGATTTTAGATTGTGTGATGTTTCCCCAATGTAGGATTTTTCACATCCCAAGCACATAATCCAATAAACACCAGCTTTATTGTCCTGCATTTTGCTGATGTTTATTTTCATCCTCATGATGTCTTTGTCCTACTGGTCTGCCATACTACTTCCAAAGTGGTGGTTTTTAAAATACAAGTCAGGTTGGTGGCAATGTCAGTGGTTGGTAACATGAGATGTTTGGGTGTCCCACCCTGCTGACTACGGCCTTCCTCCCAGAGTCTTAATGGCCTGTTTTCTGCATTTGTCTGCAAGGAAATCTGGAAATTTTAATTAAGAAAAAAAGTCTCCTTGATATACCATCACTCTTTTAGGTATTTTTCAGTGCATATTCTCAGTGCCCTAAGGAAGATACCTATTACTACTCCTTTCTTGATGCTGTCATAGTGGGAGTAGAAATAAATTAAATAATTTTTGGTAGTGGGTTTTCTGTATACTTTAAATTTCATCTGCTTACTATGTTTTGTTTGTGTATCTAAGAAAGGAAGAGAATCATTAATTTCTTCTGGGGAAAACTGAATGGTGGGCTCTACCTCCTTCACAGCAGTTTGGAAGTGATGAAGATTGAATGGCCTGGTGTGATGAGTAGGATATTGTCCAAGTAGTGCAGCCAGGTCACATCCTTGGGAATGATGTCAGCAAAAGGTACTGCTTTTAAAAAGTCCATAAATGCAAGGACTGCACTCAATGGAGAACCCATGGCCATGATAAATTTCTGATGGAAACAGCAGTCCTGTAACTCAAATAGATGAATTCCACACAAAGTTATATAAAATAGACAAAGTCATTACGGGGTAGGGAAGTCTATTTTTTTCTTGATTTTGTCTCTTGTCTCTAAGGAGCTCTTCTACCTTATCAGATGGAACACATGTGAAGAATCTTATTATGTCCAGACTGGTCTACTTCTGTCCAGTAGGTGTCCTGAGTATTTGAGATGTGCTCCACTGATGGTACCCAGGAGAGGGAACAGATGTCTGGCCAATGTACCTGCTATTTAGTGGGAGCATTCCCTATCCCTTACATCATAGGTCTCATTAGTATATTACTTTTGTGGGTTTTGGGTAGACCATACATTGTAGCTGTACATGGGAGATTTGGCAATAGGTGAAGGAGTTTCTTGCCTGCATTGGAACTTTTGAGAATTTTTCTTACCTTGTATGTGAAGTTCATCATCTCATTGTCTACTTCTGATGAGGAGACTTCATGATACATATTGCCATTACTGAACAGGTCTTCTATTTTTCATGTATAGTCTATACTGTCCATCACCACTACCTCCCTTGTCAGTGGTGGAATAGTGGTGATGGACAGCATAGACTACAAACAGAAGATGAAAGTTCTGCTCAATGATGGCAATATGTATTGTGAAGTCTCCCAATCAAGAGTAGACAATGACACAAAGAACATCATATACAAGATAAGAAAAATTCTCAAAAGTTTCGATCCAGGCAAGAAACTCCTTCACCTATTGCCAAACTTCCCACATATAGCTACAATGTATGGTCTACCCAAAACTCATAAAAGTAATATACCAATTAGACCCATACCATCAGGAATAGGGAGTGCCCCCACAAAATAGCAGGTATGTTGGCCAGATGTATGTTCCTTCTCCTGGGAACCATAAGTGGAGCACATCTCAAACACTCCGGAGATCTACTGGACAGAATCCGAAATATCTCTGCCTGTAAAAAGAAGTTGGCCAGTCACGATGTAAAAAACCTCTTCACGTGTGTTCCATCTGATAAGGTAAAAGAGCTCCTTAGAGACAAAATCAAGGAGAAAATTGACTTCCCCCTATTGACTTTGTTGATTTGATACAACTTTGTGTGGAATTCAACTATTTAAGATCCAGGACTGCTGTTTCCATCAGAAATTTGGCATGGCCATGGTGTTTAACTCTTGCCAATATGTTTATGGATTTTTTAGAAACAGGACCTTTTGCTGAAATTGTTCCTGAGCATGTGACCTGGCTGTGCTATGTGGACAATATCCTACTCATCACACCCAGGCAATCCAATCTTCATCACTTCCAAACTGCATTGAACTACGTAGACCCCACTATTTAGTTTTCCTTAGAAGAAATGAACAATTCCCTTCCTTTCTTAGACACTAACATTCCAAAACATAGTAACCAGCTGAAATTTAAAGTATATAGAAAATCTACTAAAAAAAATTGTTTTTTTCATTTCTACTCCCACCATGACATCTGGGACAAGAAAGTAGTAATAGACTTCTTCCTTAAGGCACTCAGAATATGCACTAAAGAATACTTAGAAGACTGCTGGTGTATCAGGGGGACTTTTTCAAATTAAAATTTCCAGATTTCCTTTTAAATAAATGCAGAAAACAGGCCATTAAGATACTGGAAGGCCGTGGGCAGCAGGGTGGGACAACTTAACATCTCATGTTACTAACCTGACTTGTATTTTAAAAACCACCAATTTGGAAGTAGTGTGCCAGACTAGTAGGGCAATTAAAGACATCTTGAGGATGTGAATAAACATTGGCAAAATGCCAGAAAATAGAGTCTGTGTTTATCAGATTCTGTACTCAGGATGTGAAAAATCCTTCATTGGGGAAACATCATATGATCTAAGCACCAGATCCAAGAACACTGATACTATGTCCACCATGATGTCACCACCAACGCATCTGTTGCACACAAGAGCAGTAGCAACCACCTGATGGACTGGGAGAATGCAGAACTTCTGGTACGTGAGCCCAACGAAGTTCGTAGAAAATGTTTGGAAGTAACCATCATACAAGGAACCAAAAATTAAACAAAATATGGGCATGTTCAATATCTTACCCCACCTAATTCATTTAATACCCATTGCCAACTAAATTTTAAGCTATCCATAGTTGCCCTCCAAAATCCCCCTTTTTCTTCCAAAGATTGTTGTTCCCCCTCAGTAGACAATTACTCACCCTTCTTATTTTCTTCCTTTTGTTCCTTGGTTGTGAGCTAATGTCCTTCACTCAGCCAATTGTTCCATCTTATCCTTAACATTTCCTGTTCCTAGACATTTGGTCCACCTTCTCCTTAACTTTTGCTAGTATTCAGTGACCCCATCTCCACCCATTTCTCTTATTTAATTTGTCATGTGTATTACAACTATGTACTTGAAAAAGCTTTAACAAACAAAATGTCATACTAATAAAGGCTTCATTCTCACATGGTGTTTATTTCAATAGACTTGTTGGCAACTGCCACTTTCATGCAAAGGTAATGATAACAGCAGTGGCGTAAATGATGGTAATGATAACCCCACAGGTAATGATAATGACAATGCCACATATAATGATATCTCTTGCCTTTAGACACCCTCTTGCTCTTGCAGTTGGTTTTCACACTTTGCCCTTGTGGCTTGCACTCAGCATGCACCCACATTTTATTAGGGCTGACATTAACAATGCCACAAGTAAAGATGTCAAAGGTAATAACAGTAATGGTACAAGTACTGGTAAATATAGCATATACAAATGACATATGCATAATGATGACACTGCAGGTAACAGGAACAACAAAACAATGACAGGTAGAGTTAATACAAGTTACAATAATTACACCACATTTAATAATACCAAAAGTAATAATTATATTAGCACAGGTAACAATCACAGTACAGGTAATGCTAAGAACAATACTGCAAGTGACTGTCCCCTTACTGTTAGTTGTGACTGAGGAACAGCCCCACAATAATGATTACAGACACTAGTTTAGCGTTTATTGGTAGATATTTCTATTGCAGGCCCTGAGGACCACTACAAACAACTGAGGATAAGTAAAACTTGAGGCAACACTTACTAATATCCCCCTGCCACTTCCCATTTCATTCCACTCACCTCTTCTTCTTGAACCAATATCCAGTGAAGACACCAATGATGATAAGAAGTAGGATACCAGCTAACACACCACCCACAATTGCACCTGTAGTGTCCTCATCTTTTGCGATCTCGCAACGGTCGCCCTCGAAACCATCCAGACAGCTTCAAACAAAAAAGAATAGTGAGTCCTCAGGGGAGGATAACAGGTGGTGTGGTTGGGGATAGCAAATGTGTCTCAAGGAATGGATGATAGAGAAATTGTAAAACTTTTTACAATTTTACATTTGGAAATGTAATATGATTAGCTAATTGAATTTTACTGGAAAAGGGCTATATTCATTGCATCCCATCTCATCTTTTAGTAATTCATTGCATCCCATCTCATCTTTTAGTAATTCAAAACTTGAACATTGGTCAATCTGAGCCCTCTTAATGCTGAAAAGGGCATTGTCCCTCTGTAGGTTTGATGCAAAAATTTCTAACTGTAATGTATAGCAGAACTCTCTATCTAGCATTCTGAATTATGGGACTTTATGCAACTAGCAGCCCATAGGGCTTTCTCCCCATCTTCTCTATTTTTTGCATAGGAGGACAAGGAGGGAGGGTTGTCAAGTAAATGAAGCATCCCTGCTGTGCTGTGACTTACTGCATTGGTTCTGACCTGAGCAACAGGCAGGAGACAGGGATAACCTGTCATCCACAAGGAGTTAAAATGACAGGGAAACAAATGGGTGGTGGGTAGGGGTTGAATGGGTGGGAAAAAATGAGTACCTTGGCTGGCTACCTCCATTGTCAGGGGGAAGAAGCCCTTAGTATAGTCTGTGCACTCCAAGTAATCCGTTGAGAGTGTGGCATATGTCATGAGCCATTCTGCCAAATCAACCTTAGTACATGGCTCTCTCATTTCCCATCTATGTGCTATTTTATTTATCAATTTTTTCTGTATATAATAAAGCTGTATAGTACCATGACACCTCAACATGGTAACATGGGGAAAAGCACTGACATATGTCATAGAATTTCTTCAAGTCATAATCTTAAAAAAGGGACACTCATTGTACTGTACAACCTCCTTTACTACAGAAAAAAATATAATGGGACATAGATGGGAAATAAGAGAGGGGAATACACTTAGGTTGATCTGGCAGAATGCTTCTTGGAGCACAAGGACAAAAGCAGTTTTCATTGAGCCCTGTAGAGTCTTTGAATCACTTGCTCCTGCAGAAGGCTTGTAGTTGTAAGAATACAAAGAACTTTTACCAATTATATTTTTAAGTTGAAGTTTAGACAGGGTGGTCAGGAAGTGTGGAGTTACAGGAAAAAATCATAGTGGAGAGTTGATGATGGGGATGTGTCTAGAGAGTTGATGACAGCAAACACGGTGTTTAGGAAAAAGTCAAGCATAAGTACATGTAGAAGAAGGTGGTGGATAGAAGGGTGGTAGATATGGCTTTTATGGAATATGTAGTTGTAACCAGGAGAAGTGCAGGAAGAGTTTTCAAAGTATATATTCTTAGGGGAGAGAGTGGTGGGATATCAGACCATTTTTTAGTGGAAGGTAAGCTGAGAGTGGAGGATAGATGGAGAAAGAGGAAAAGGACAGAAGGTAGGGAGGTACATAGAGTAAACTGCTTAAATGAGAAAGAAAAGGAGAAGAAATAGGAATGGGGATGTTTCATAGAGGGATTCACAAGGTGTGCATTGATAGCGTGTGAAACAAGGAGGACAGGAGGAAACAGAAGGAAGGATAGTGAGTAGTGGGATGATGAAGGAAAGAAGGTTGCAGAAGAGAAGAAATGAGCATTCACAGATTGGTTGCAAAATAGGATGAATCACATGAGAGGTACAAAGAGAAGAAAAGTAAAGTATAAGAGAAAGGAGGCAAAAAGGGGGCAGATGTGAGATGGGGTATGAGTATGACAGAAAATTTTGAAAGTAGTAAAAAGATGTTCTGGAAGAAAATTAAGAGGAAGGGGAGGCAAATAGAGAAGAAAAGGTAAAAGGTGCAGATGGAAAGATGATAATGGAAGAGATGGCAGTAAGAGGAAGGTGGGCAGAGTATTTTAGGGAGTAGCTAAATGTGAAGGAGGATAGGGAGGGAAAGGTAGTTGCAGTGGGAAGCACTAAAAAAAATGACAGTGATGAATGAGGAAAATAGAGGAGAAATAAAAAAAGATGAGGTACATACATATACATACATATACCAAGGCTTTTTCCCCCTTCCAAGGGAGGTAGCCAAAAAGGGAAAGGCATAAAAACACTCCCACCCATTTCATCCCTAAATACACTCCACACCCCTCCCACCCTTCCTCTCATCTGAGCACCTCCTGGATGACGGGTCATCCCTGCACCCTGCCAAAGCCCCCTTCACCCCATCCATCCACCTCATCCTAGGACGTCCCCTCATGTTCACTCCCTCCACATCTGCCTTCCATACCTCTTTTACTAGTCTTTCTTCACTCATTCTTTCCATGTGAAGGATGGTTTGGAACCATCCTAATATTCTTTCATCAACCCTATCTCCCAAATCCTTTTTCACCCCTGTTCACCTCCTCATTTCTCACTCTATCTAGCCTAGTAACCCCCACCATACTTCTCAGACACCTCATCTCAAACACATTCAAACTCCTTCTCTCTTCTTCTCTTATGTTCCACGTTTCTGCCCCATACAGTGCTGTTGGCACAAAGCTTTCCTCCTATCCCATAAATCTGCATAACCTCCCACAGTGCCTTTCTGTCTACCCTATCATAAGCCTTTTCCAGATCCATGAAAGACCAAAAAACATCCTTCCCTACTACACTCAACAGGCTAATCCCTCTGAAATTACTACATTCACACTTGTCCCCTTTTCCCTTGTAAAGAGGAACTATACAGGCACTACTCCAGTCCTCCGGTACTATTAAATAACCTCACCAACCAGTCCACCATCACTGCACCTCCCTTTTTCAGACATTCTGCATGACATCCATCCAGACCAGGTGCCTTACCTGCTTTCATCATCTTTACAGCTGCCTTCACCTCATCCTTCCTTATTTCTCCTCCATTCTCCTCACTCTCATTTTCTTCACTGCAGCTATCTTTCCTTCCCTATCCTCCTTCACATTCAGCAACTCCCTAAAATATTCTGCCCATCTTCCCCTCACTGCCATCTCTTCCATTATCAACTCTCCATCTGTACCTTTTACCTTTTCTTCCCTACTTGATTCGCCTCCTCTTCCTCTCTTAATTTCTTTCCAAAACATCTTTTTATTACTTTCAAAATTTTCTGTCATACTCCTACCCCATTTCACATCTGCTCTCCTCTTTGCCTCCTTTACCTTTTGCTTTACTTCTCTTTTCTTTTCTTTGTACGTCTCATATGACTCCCCTGTCCTCTTTTGTAACCAATCTGTGAAAGCTCGCTTCTTCTCTTCTACAGCCTTTTTTGTTTCCTCATCCCACCATTCACTACCCTTTCTTCTATTTCCCCCTGTCCTTCTTGTTCCACACACCATCCTTGCACACTTTAAGACTCCCTCCTTGAACCATCCCCATTCCTCCTCCACACCCATCTCTGCTCTATCCTTTACTCCCTCCCACTCCTCCTTCAGCTTCTTTTCGTACTCCTTCTCCTTTTCCTTTTCATTCAAGGAGTTCACTCGAAGAACCTCCCTACCTTTTGTCCCTTTTGTCCTTTTCATCATTAAAATGATGAAAGCAGGTAAGGCACCTGGGTTAGATTGGTATCATGCAGAGTGTCTAATAAAGGGAGGTACAGTGATGGTGGAGTGCATGTATAGTTCAATTTTACAAGGGAAAAGTGGACAAATGTGAGTGTAGTAGTTTCAGCGGAATCAGTTTGTTGAGTGTAGTTGGGAAGGCTTATGGAAGGGTTTTGACTGAGAGGATTAGGAGAGTAACAGGAAGTAATTGGAGTGGAACAGTGTGGATTTAGGACAGGTAGGGGTTGGATGGATCAGATTTCTGTGAGAAAGTTTTAGGAAAAGGTAAGGATGTTTTTGGGCCTATATGGATATGCACCTCATCTAGGAGGTGCTAAGATGGGAGGGAGGGTGGAGGGGTGTGGAGTGTTTTCAGGGATGGAATGGGTGGGAATGATTTTATGCCTTGTCCTTTTTGGCTGCCTCCCTGGTAAGGAGGAAAAAAGCCTTGGTATATGTATGTATGTATATGGATTTGGAAAAGGCTTATGACAGGGTAGACAGGAAGGCACTATGGGAGGTATTACTAATATATGGGATAGGAGGGAAGCTGTTAAGAGCAATGTTAGAATTAGAAATGGAGAGAGTGAGTGGTTTGATGTATAGGTGGGACTTTGCCAGGGATGTGTCATGTTGGCATGGCTGTTCAACTTGTACATGAATTGGGTGGTGTGGTAGGTAAATGGAAGAGTAATGGGCTAGAGATTGGAGATGGTTAAAGAAAATGGAGAAAAATGGGAGATAAACCAGTTGTTGTTTGCTGACAATACTGTACTTGTAGCAAAATCAGAGGAGGGATTAAGGAAGTTAGTGATGGAGTTTGGGAAGGTGTGCAAAAGAAGGAAGCTGAAGATAAAAGTGGGTAAAAGGTGATGAGATGTACAAGGAGAGAGGATGTCTGCAAATTGGAAGTGAGTATTCAGGGAGATAGGCTGGAGGAAGTGATTAACTGTGAATACTTGGGGCAAATGTGGTGGGAGAGGGAGGAGTGGAGGTGGAGGTAGAATGTAGACTGAGAGAAACAAGTAAATACCTTAGATTAATAAGTGTAATGAGAAATAGACTTTTAGAAATGGATGCTAAAAGGAGATTGTATGAAGGAGTGATTGTGCCGACAACATTGTATGGGGCAGAAATATGGAACATATGAAAGGAAGAGTTTAACTATGAGATGAAAAGTCTGAAGTATGGTAGGGGTTACTAGGCTGGATAGAGTGAGAAGTGAGGAGGAGAGCAGGGGTGGAAAGGGAGTTGAGAGATAGGGTTGATGAAAGAGTATCGGGATGGTTTGGACACATGAAAACAATGAGTGAAGAAAGATTAGTAAAAGAAGTGTGGATGGCAAAGGTGGATGGAGTGAACAAGGAGTGACCAAGAATGGGGTAAAAGGGGCATTGGGAAAGGGGAATCTCTCTTGAGGAAGGGAGAAGAAAAAAGATAGGGGTGAGTGGAGAATGGTTGTGCATGGATGATGCTGTGATGCAAGGAAGGGAATGGGTGGGGGATGGGGGTTTAGGGAGTATGTGTGAATGATATTTTGATGCAGTCAGAAGGGATTTCTCCCTGTCTCCTCTTTTTCTGCATGAAGGGACAGAGAGAGTTGCCAATTAAATGAAGTGGCCTTGCTGTAGATGTGCTGTGTCTTGTTGCATTGCTTCTGACTCAGGGTAGTGGGCAAGGTGCAAGGATGGCCCATTATCCAGGAGGGGCCAAGAAAAGAGGGAGGGAGGGAGGGATGGATGGTGAATGGGAGTAGAGTATATGGAATGACATGGGTGGGAATTGATTTATGCCTTAGACTTCAGCTAACTCACTTGCAAGGAGGAAAAGGCCCTTGGTATATGCATGTATGCAAGTTTAAGTTTAAGGGGAGAGAATGTATTAGTATTTTGAAATCTTGTTTAAAAAAGAAAAGAAAAGAAAAAGTGATATGATCTTTCTACCCTAAATCTATGACATAGCTTTTACATAGTACAACCCTAATCAGTGTTTCTTCCTTCCTACACTATTCTGTGATCACTTTCAACTTTATCCTTTGCTTTAGTTTTTTCCACCCCTTTGGTTCCTCTGTAATCTTATACACATAGGTATGTAAATATATATATATACCAAGGGTTTTCCCCCCATATAAATAAAGGAGGTAGCTAAATCAAAAGGCATGTACCCACTCCCATCCACCATCCTTTCCTCCCTCTCATCTTAGCTGCTCATTGATGATGGGTCATCCCTGTCTCTTGCCCATTGTCATACCTTTTAATAATGGATATTTGGCACCACTCACCTGCAAACAGGTTTTGAGTCGTGGTCCAGGTGACAGGTTCCCTTACTGAGGCAGTATTCAGGGAGACATTCACAAACAGACTCATCAGCTCCTGAGTTGCATTCACCATAGCCATTACAAAGGTTGTCATTGGACATGCATGGATGGTCTTCCATATATTGATCACTGCAGTAGAAGTATCCTGTTTCGCATGGTGTCTTATCTGTTAAGTAGAACGGGATATTCTTTCAAATGCGGCATGGACAAGTGTAAGTGTGCCTAATGTTCTGAAAAGTAGTTGTTTAGTCATCAGGATCTCTGGATTATGACATCTACAGAAAAGATTGATCACTCAGGCTCCTGCAAGAGGTCTTTCATCCTGGATATGTCGTATTTACCTAATTGTAGTGTACAGGAAATGAGCAATGCTTGTTAAGTCCTGTCTCCTACTCTCCAATTTATCATATAGCCTCAAATTCATGTTCAGTTCAAACTTGGTCTGTATACTTAATTTCCAATTATCATATTTAGATTTGAATTCCATGTATTGTTCCAGCTTGGGCTATATATGCTAAGTATTTATACATCTATATGGAGAACTATTTCTTTACATCCTTTAGACATATATCACTTCTTAATTTGTTCTCACAACCTCTTAAAGCCCTCCTATCCCTAACCAAGTCCAGAACAATATGTAAATATAATCCTCGTCATTTATGAGGTCATCTGGCAGAGTGCGCATGATCACATAAATTTGGTAAAAACATACACATGAATTTGAAGCTAGGTATGATAAATTGGAAAGTAAGAGACAGGCCCTATGAGCATAGCTCCTTTCCAGTATACTGCAGTTAAGTAGATAGACCTTCAGCTCATAATAATTTTTGCCTCAAATTTTACTAGATGGAAACCTGCAGCCCTATAATGGCTGGCAACAGTCTTTAGGCCCTTCTTTAAATCTTTCTAGGGGTTGACAGAATTTAAAATGGGCTGCAGAAATTATTTTCTCTATTGTTCATTTTGCAGGACCTGTAAGAGAGAACCAGGGCAATGAAATGATTTATCTTTTTCATATGCTCAGACCAGGTGAAATTGAGGGATTGAGGATAGAGAAAAGGGTGGGGAATGAATACAAAATCATTACAAAGTTTTGAAGACAAAAAAAAAAAAAAAAAATGTAAACAGATTACAAAATAGAAAAAAGTGTATTTGGGAAAACAAGAAGTATGACAACTTTGGAGGCAGAAGAGGACTCACCAGGACAACCAGCTTCATCATGGGCATTGGGACAGTCCTGGACACCATCACACAAAAGAAGTTTCTTTATACAGGTTCTTTCTGAGTCATCACAGTAGAATTCATTCTTTGGACAGTAAGAAGGTATAGTTGTGGTGCTTGTGGTTGATGTTGAAGTGGTGGACCTTGTCAGAGTTGATGGACATACTAAATCTGAGAGAAAAGTAATTGTCAGTGACTCTAAATTAAAAAAAAATTAGATACATAAAAGGATGAAAATACTAATGAGTGTAAAACTGGAAGGCTCCACCCTTGATGGTCAAATATACTGCTACCTATTTCCTGATGTTATATATTTCATTTATTACAAAGTCCAAGTCATACCATTGTTCACATTTTTTTTCAGCACTGGTTCCTCCTCCTTATACACAATTATCTCCCATATGCCACCATTACCACCTCTGCTTTTCACAAACAATTAAATCCTCCCCAATGTGACTTGTCCCATCTCCAAAATATTTATCCATTTTTTATCATATCCTCCTCCGTAAAATTGCTTTCTCCCAAAGCATTCCTCTTCATCCCAGATAAAGCTCCTTCAGACACATAACTACTCTATATTACAGGCCTTTCTCACTATTTCAAGTAAACGAAATCCCCTAAATATAAAAGGGATAAATACCTTTAAACACTTTTGTATATTGATAATAATTTGTACATATCTATGCAAGACTCATGCTGTGGTTGCTCGTGCAGTAAACTTGGTTCTGTACAGTATTTTCATAATTTTTTCATACCTCTTTTTGTACTCTTAAGGCATGTGCCTTCCATATAGAAAAAATTATCCTCACTTTCCTTTTCATACCTTAAATCTTCATATACTGGAGTTTCATATATAGGGGATTCCCTGTATATAACTGCTCTATATTAATACCTTTACCTCCCTACACATTTGGCCAGTTTCACTTTTGTGATTAGGCTATCTGTGTGCCTATGCTCACCAGTGATTTATATTCCCATATTCTCACACTGGATTGGTGTCTGATTTGCCACCATGTCTAAGCTTGCTATAAGATTAATCATTATACGACCGGGTTTTCATGAATGTATTCCAATAGCAGTGAGGGAGACCTGTATAGGTTTGGTTGTTCCAAACTGAGCCCTCCTTATTACAATCCCTCTCTTTCTTCCTCTTCATTTTTCTAGTCTCTATAACATGCTTTCACTGTCCTCCATAATACATCTCATCTCTATACTTAATCCTTCTAAATATAGGTCCTCTTACCTCCACAATCCTTTTCGTCAGAACCATCAACGCAATCATAGTAACAGTCACAGAAGTAATCAGCTGGAACACACTCGAAAGTGCCACACTGTTTAAAGTTGGGTGCACATGTGGTGTTACTTGGAGGAGGACCCATGCCGGTCTCACATTCCTGTGGTGAAAAGGTTGACAAGTATAGTATACATTAGGTTATACTGAATATTTTTGTCTTCCCTGGCCCTCGGGAAAACATCTAATTTGCAATGGAGGAAAATTAGTTGGATATATGTTCATATTAGACACTGTTAAGTAGCTACAGAAATACAGTAAGGATCCTTGCTATTTCCAATAATAGTTGTTTCACATAGTAAATAACAGGCAATATAGAAAGAAACATACTACCTCTTACCTAATGAGCCATAAACTGTATTTTTTCACCAATAACCACCACTTCTACCTTCTTTGAATCTATTTATTGCTACCTCTATGACTCCACCACTTCAATGTGGTATTGTCCCCAAGGATAAAAACACTGATTATTACTGTCAAAATATTATACACACATCAATGACCTGTCTTTCTTATAAAGTGGTGGCAGAGTCAAGTGCACACATTGTAAATGGAGCTGAATAATTACAAAAAATTTAAGCAGATGACCTTCAAAGTCAGTTCTCAGTGAACTATAGATCTATCCATCCCATCTGTCCACCTCATCCACCCAATTCCTACCCATAACAGTCATTCCCCTGGTTCCCTCTTACAGGACCTGAATGACCTATGGGCCTGCCCAGTGACTGTTACTAGTTCCCTGGGAGACATGGGTCTCCTGCAAGAGAGATCTGGGGCAGTGGATCAAGTGACTGATCTATTGCAGGAGACTTGCAGTTCCCAGAAAACCAGCTATTGCCCCTGGTTTAACCCATAAGTCACTCAGTAATAAAGAGTTTCTGTTGCTTTTTGAAGTCTCACTATCTTCTCATACATACTGGTGTGAAAGAGACATCATCAAGGGCGATGTAAGTGTTGTCACTTATGCCCCGCTCAGCTTCAAATACAACATGGAAGGGCTCAACAGAACTAAGTGGAAGAATCTGTTCAAGCCATTCAGGCAGCTGATTCCCAGCCAACTTTTCCACCAATATTCGTCTTCCATTGCGATCTATACAGAAAAAAAAGAAAAAGAAATATCATTATACAATGCAAAAGCATTTTTTATTTTGTTATCAGCATCATGAATGCAATGATAAATTAGATGTTGGAAACCCCCCTACACACTCATCTACACATACACATCATCTGACTGCAAGGAAATATAATTTTTTTTTGCTTATGTAGGTAAAGGTTTTTCCCATATACTATAAACAAAATATATAAAGTAATCTATGCTTCTTGATATAATGGAATTTTTTTTTGTAATTTAATCTATAGCTTTTTATCACATAATTATTACATTAATATCATGAAACCACATACATCAAAGAAATCCATTAAAAAGTCTGTAGTCACATATCTCTTCCAGGAGTGCCAAGACCATTGAGTTGGGGAGTGAAGTTGAAGAAAAGACAAAAATGAATGATAACTGTTGAGAAGGGCTTGCAGAGGATGGTGAATGAGTTTGGTAAAGTATGTTGGAGAAGAAAATTTTAAAATTAACATCTCCAAGAGTAAGGTTATGGTGATATACATGACTAGAAGGCATGGATTTGATGTACATTTGAATGGGGAGAGAATACAGCAAGGTGAGAGTTACAGATGTGTACATACATGCATACACCAATGGCTTCTTACCCCTTACAAGGGAGGTAGCCAAAGTCAAAGGCATAAATCCACTCCTACCCATTTCATCCCCATATACTCCACTCCCATTCACCATCCCTCCCTCCCTCTTTTCTTAGCTCCTCCTGGATAATGGGTCATCCCTGCATCTCCCCCACTGCCCTGGGTCAGAACAATGCAACAAGACACAACACATCCACAGCAAGACCACTTCACTTAATTGGTGACCCCCCCTCTCTCTCTGTCTCCTCATGCAGAAAAAGAGAAGACAGGGAGATATCCCTTCGGGCTGCATCAAAATATCATTCACACATACTTCCTAACCATCCCCCACCCACTCCCTTCCTTGTATCACATTGTCATCTATTCTCTACTCACCCTTATCTTCTGTCTTTGCCATTCCTTCTTCAACAGGCATTCCCCTCTTTTCCAATGCCATTTTTACCCCATCCATCTCATCCTTGGTTACCCCCTCATGTTCACTCCACCTCTGTCTTCTACATCTCTTTTATTAATCTGTCTTCACTCATTCTCTCATGTATCCAAACCACCTCAATACTCTTTCATCAACCCTATCTCCCAACTCCCTTTCTACCTGCACTCTCTTCTTCACCTCCTCATTTCTCATTCTATCTAGCCTAGTCACCCCTACCATACTTCTCAGGCATTTCATCTCAGACACATTTAGACTCATTCTCTCTTATGCTTCATGTTTCTATCCCATACAGTGCTGTCAGCACAATCACTCCTTTATACAATCTCCTCTTAGCATCCATTCCCAAATGTCTATTTCTCATTACACTTTTTAATCCCCCAAGGCATTTACTTGCTTCTCTCAATCCATCTCCACTCCTCCTTTTCCCACCACATTTGCCCCCAAGTATTTCAAATCATCCACTTCCTCTGGTCTTTTTCAGTTAACAGTCACTTCCAACTTGCTGCCGCCCTCTCCTTTTGTACATCTTATCACCTTTTACCCACATTTATCTTCAACTTCCTTCTGTCACACATCTTTCCAAACTGTGTCACTAATTTCCTTAATCCCTCCTCTGATCCTGCTACAAGTGCAGTGACATCAGCAAACAACAACTGGCTTATCTCCTATTTTTCTCCATTTTCTTTAACCACCTCCAATCCCCAGCCCATTACCTTTGTAGTTACCTCTCACATCACTCCATCCATATATATATTGAACACCCATGGTGACATGACACATCCCTGTCGAAGTCCCACCTTTACCTCAAACCACTCACTCTCCATTTCTAATTTTAACACAAGCTCTACTCTTGTAAAAACTCTTACATACATACATATATATACTAAGGCTTTTTTCCCCCTTACAAGGGAGGTAGCCAAAAAGGACAAGGCATAAAATCATTCCCACCCATTCCATCCCCGAAAACACTCCACACCCCTCCACCCTCCCTCCCATCTTAGCACCTCCTAGATGACAGGTCATCCCTGCATCCTGTCCACTGCCCTGGGTCAGAAGCAGTGTCGCAGGACACAGCACATCCACAGCAAGGCCACTTCATTAAATCGGCGACCCCCCCTCTCCGTCCCCCCATATAAAGGAGAGGACGGGGAGAAATCCCTTCGGGCTGCGTCAAAAATTTGCTCACACACACTACCTCACCCCTCATTCCCCTGTCCAATCCACTTCATGCATCACAACATTTTCCATATACAACCATTCTCCATTCACCCCTGTCTTCTGTCCTCTCCCGTCCTTCCTCAACAGACATTCCCCTCTTCCCCAAAGCCCCCTTCACCCCATCCATCCATCTCATCCTAGGACGTCCCCTCATGTTCACTCCTTCCACATCTGCCTTCCATAAATCCTTTACTAGTCTTTCTTCACTCATTCTTTCCATGTGTCCAAACCATCCTAATCCTCTTTCATCAACCCTATCTCCTAGCTCCCTTTCCACCCCTGTTCTCCTCCTCACCTCCTCATTTCTCACTCTATCTAGCCTAGTAACCCCCATCATACTTCTCAGACACCTCATCTCAAACACATTCAAGTTCCTTCTCTCTTCCTCTCTTATGTTCCATGTTTCTGCCCCATACAGTGCTGTTGGCACAATCACTCCTTCATACAGTCTCCTCTTAGCATCCATTCCCAAATTTCTATTCCTCATTACACTTTTTAATCCACCAAGGCATTTACTCTCTTCTCTCAATCTACATTCTACCTCCACCTTCACTCCACCCTTTCCTGCCACGTTTGCACCCAAATATCTAAAACTATCCACTTCCTCCAGTTGCTCTCCCTTAATGCTCACTTCCAGATTACTGCCACTTTCACCCTTTGTACATCTCATCACCTTACTTTTACCCACATTTATCTTCAGCTTTCTTCTATCACACACTCTCCCAAACTCTGTCACCAACTTCCTCAATCCCTCCTCCGATCCTGCCACAAGTGCAGTGTTGTCCGCAAACAACAGCTGGCTCACTTCCCATTTTTCTCCATTTTCCTTAACCATCTCCAATCCCTGACCCACTACCCTTGCATTCACCTCTCGCACCACCCCATCCATGTATAAGTTGAACAGCCAAGGTGACATAAAGCATCCTTGACGAAGTCCCACCTTTACCTCAAACCACTCACTCTCTCCATTTCTAATCCTGACACAAGCTCTACTACTCTCATAAAAACTCTTGACAGCTCCAGGAAGCTTTCCTCCTATCCCGTATATCCGCATAACCTCCCACAGTGCCTTTCTGTCTACCCTGTCCTAAGCCTTTTCCAGATCCATAAAGGCCCAGAAAACATCCTTCCCCTTACCTATAGCTTTCTCACATATCTGTCTTACCACAAAAATCTGATCTACACAACTTCTACCTGTCCTAAACCCACACTGTTCCTCACCAATTACTCCCTCTGTTCCTCTCCTAATCCTTGAGAGTAAAAAATCTTGACTGTTCTTAAAAGCTTTCCTCCTATCCCATATATCTGCAATACATCCCACAGTGCCTTCCTGTCTACCCTCTCATAATCCTTTTCCAAATCCATAAAGGCCCCAAAAACATCCTTACCTTTTACTAAAGCTTTCTCACATATCTGCCTTACCACAAAAATCTGATCCACACAACCCCTACCTGTCCTAAACCCACACTGTTCACCAATTACTCCCTCTGTTCCTCTCCTAATCCTCTCAATCCAAACCTTTCCAATTACACTCAACAAAGATCCCTCTGAAACTAACACACTCGCACTTGTCCCCTTTTCTCTTGTAAAGTGGAACTATAGAGGCACTCCTCCAGTCCTCTGACACTCTACCCTCTTTTAGACAAACATTAAACAACCTCACTATCCAATCCACCATCACTGTACATTCCTTTTTTGGACACTCAGTGTGACACCCACCTAACCCAGGTGCTTTATCTGCTCTCACCATTTTAATAATTGCTTTCACCTTATTTTTTCTTATTTCTCTTTCGTTATCCTCATTCATTATTGTCATTTTCTTAGTACTTTCCACTGCAATTGCCTTTCCCTCCCTATCCTCCTTCACATTTAACAACTCCCTAAAATACTCTGCCCATCTTCCTATAACTGTCATCTCTTCCATTATCATCTTTTTATCAGCACCTTTTACCTTTTCTTCTCTACTCGATTTACTTCTTCTTCCTCTCTTAATTTCCTTCCAAAACATATTTTTATTACTTTCATAATTTTCTGTCATACTCTTCCTCCATTTCACATTGCTTTTCTTTTTGCCTCCATTATCTTATGCTTTACTTCTCTTCTCTTCTTTTCACAGATGTGTGGAAAATGAAATAAGAAGTATAAGGATGTTATGGAACCAATGATTGGACTTAACAAAACATTTGTAAGGCCTAGATGACAAATACAGGTGAGTAAACTTGTGTGGAGGTTGTGGAAAAGAGATGTCTGGAGATCATGTATGGAGTTAGGAAATACGACAAATACATCATGACAGATTTTTTTTAAAGGACAGATTAATTAGGAGAGTGTAACAGACCACCTGAGGTGGTTATGTTATGTTGTGAAAAGGGGTATATATATATATATATATATATATATATATATATATATATATATATATATATATATATATATATATATATATATATATATATATATATATATATATATATATATATATGTATATCCTCAAAGGATTCATGAATCTGAGGTCAGAGAAAACATGTGAAAATATCTGTGGGTGAAAAAGTGAGCTGTAGAAGCATACATACAAAGATGAATGACAACCTGTTCCATGAATAGGGTGCATAATGGATGAACTGGAAGCTGCTGTGAAGAAATATCTTCATGTTTTAACATAGGAAAGAATATATGAGATGAGATAATGTGAGAAAGGTGAGGGTTCTCTTTCCTATGGTTAGTTATCACAATTTGCAGGGAATGGCACAGAGGTTTGGAAAAAAAAGTGCTAAGGAGGTTTCAGCTTCTGCAACCAGATTTACCGACCTTCTTGAAACCTGTGCTACATTTTGGTCCATAGACAAATTTACTGATGGCTGTAAAATCCCATTAAGAAAGGTTGGCAGTTCTGTTTGCAGGTCATATGCTCTCTACCCACCCTTACTCACCTTGGATGTAGACAGAGAGTGTGCCTGTGTCAACATTAGAAGTAGGGGTGCCTGTCATGCCTGTATGCATGTAGTACCACATCCTCAAATAGCACACCTCAGAGGATTTAGGGAACTCAATTTCTGTCATGATGGCTGCAATCTGTCCTTCCTTTGTATTTTGAGCACTCAAGAAGATGAAATATCCTGTGGCAGGGATCAATACAAGTAATACACTGTCCAAGCAAATTATCAAAACCACTACCATATACACACAAATGATATCTGAAAGGTGGTGCTTTGCTTTGAGAAAGGGTTTTGCTGAAAATAAACATCATATCACTGCTGATGTATGGAACAGGAAATCCTCATGTGTACTCTTAAAAACAAAAGCCTTTCTAAACCTAAAATATTTAGCTATGTTTTTCATTTCTTCATTGTAACATAACACCTTTACTGATTCACTAAAAAGTTAAAAGCCTGTCTTTGATTTCACAAGCCTTCCCTGATCTTTGACTATGTAAATCTGATTCTGACTTTTGGTACTGTTAGAAGCACATTCTATAATTTGTTCATAAAGAAGAGTTCCTAAAACCTTCTCTGTAAAACCTTATGCAAGCAAAGTAAATAAGATATACTGTACTGTATGCTGGAATGAATTATTGCCTAAAGAGCATAAAACTTTACCCCATTTTTAATTCTTTAATCAAATTAAACAGTATGGCTCTTGACCATGTTTTCCAATTATAAACCACAACACTGAAAGAACACACAATTCTTGATGATGAATTTTAACCTCAAAGTCTGAAAATGCACATGAAAAATGGGTCTTAATTTTTTTTTATAAAGCAATGTATCGTAGCAAATAAACAAAATCCACACTTTTCTATTTCTATATTTAAGTTTTATTGGGATGGTTTAGATATATGGATAGAATGAGTGAAGAATGATTGGTAAAAGAGGTGTGGAAGGCAGATGTGGATGGAGTGAACATGAGGAGGCAACTTAGGATGAGATGGATGGATGGGGTGAAAGGGGCATTGGGCAAGGAAGGGAGATGGCAAGAGATAGGGGTGAGTGGAGAATGGTTGTGTATAGATGATACTGTGATGCAAGGGAGTGGGTGGGGGATGAGGGGGGGGGTTAAGGAATGGTTATGTGTGAATGATATTTTCATGCAGACTGAAGGGATTTCTCCCAGTATTAGGGAGAAATGTCAATGTAGTGGTATTAGGAGATCTCAATACTAGGGTAGGAGCAAACCAATAGACAGAGTGGTTGGGAAGTGTGGAGTGCTAGGAAAGAATTGTAGTAAAGAGTTGATGGTGGAGATGTGTCCAGAGAGTTAATGACAGTTAACAAAGTGTGTAGAAAAAAATCAAGCAGTGGAACTAGCAGTGGTAATAGTAATGGCAGTGAAAGTTGTAATAGTAATGGCAGTGGCCCTGGTAATAGTAATGGCAGTGGAACTAGCAGTGGTAATAATAATGGCAGTGGCACTGGTAATAGTAATGGCAGTGTAACTGTCAGTGGTAATAGTAATGGCAGTGGTAATAGTAATGGCAGTGGCACTGGCAGTGGTAACAGTAATGTCAGTGGAACTAGCAGTGGTAATAGTAATGGCAGTGAAAGTGGTAATAGTAATGGCAGTGGCACTGGTAATAGTAATGGCAGTGGAACTGGCAGTGGTAATAGTAATGGCAATGAAAGTGGAAATAGTAATGGCAGGGCACTGGTAGTGGTAATAGTAATGGCAATGGAACTAGCAGTGGTATTAGTAATGGCAATGAAAGTGGTAATAGTAATGGCAGTGGCACTGGTAGTGGTAATAGTAATGGCAATGGAACTGGCAGTGGTAATAGTAATGGCAGTGAAAGTGGTAAAAGTAATGGCAGTGGTAATAGTAATGGCAGTGAAAGTTGTAATAGTAATGGCAGTGGTAATAGTAATGGCAGTGAAAGTGGTAATAGTAATGGTAGTGGCAGTGGTAATAGTAATGGCAGTGAAAATGGTAATAGTAATGACAGTGGCACTGGTAATAGTAATGGCAGTGGAACTGGCAGTGGTAATAGTAATGGCAGTGAAAGTGGTAATAGTAATGGTAGAGCACTGGTAGTGGTAATAGTAATGGCAATGGAACTAGCAGTGGTAATAGTAATGGCAATGAAAGTGGTAATAGTAATGGCAGTGGAACTGGCAGTAGTAATAGTAATGGCAGTGAAAGTGGTAATAGTAATGGGAGGGCACTGGTAGTGGTAATAGTAATGGCAATGGAACTAGCACTGGTAATAGTAATGGCAGTGGAACTGGTAGTGGTAATAGTAATGGCAGTGAAAGTGGTAATAGTAATGGCAGTGAAAGTATTAATAGTAATGTCAGTGGCGGAGGTAATAGTAATGGCAGTGTAACTGGCAGTGGTAATAGTAATGGCAGTGAAAGTGGTAATAGTAATGGCAGAGGTAATAGTAATGGTAGTGGTAATAGTAATGGCAGTGGCACTGGCAGTGGTAGAAGTAATGACAGTGGAACTAGCAGTGGTAATAGTAATGGCAGTGAAAGTGGTAATGGCAGCGGCACTGGTAATAGTAATGGCAGTCAAAGTGGTAATAGTAATGGCAGGGCACTGATAGTGGTAATAGTAATGGCAATGGAACTAGCAGTGATAATAGTAATGGCAATGAAAGTGGTAATAGTAATGGCAGTGGAACTGGCAGTGGTAATAGTAATGGCAGTGAAAGTGGTAATAGTAATGGCAGTGGTAATAGTAATGGCAGTAGTAATAGTAATGGGAGTGTAACTGGCAGTGGTAATAGTGATGGCAGTGGTAATAGTAATGGCAGTGGAACTGGCAGTGGTAATAGTAATGGCAGTGAAAGTGGTAATAGTAATGGCAGTGGCGGAGGTAATATTAATGGCAGTGGAACTGGCAGTGGTAATAGTAATGGCAGAGAAAGTGGTAATAGTAATGGCAGTGGCACTGGTAGTGGTAAAATTAATGGCAGTGGAAGTAGCAGTGGTAAAAGTAATGGCAGTGAAAGTGGTAATAGTAATGGCAGTGGCACTGGTAATAGTAATGGCAGTGGAACTGGCAGTAGTAATAGTAATGGCAGTGAAAGTGGTAATAGTAATGGTAGTGGCAATGGTAATAGTAATGGCAGTGAAACTGGCGGTGGTAATAGTAATGGCAGTGGCACTGGTAATAGTAATGACAGTGGAACTAGCAGTGGTAAGAGTGAGGGCAGTGAAAATGGTAATAATAGTGGCAGTGGCACTGGTAATAGTAATGGCAGTGGCACTGGTAATAGTAATGGCAGGGGCAGTGGTAATAGTAATGGCAGTGGCACTAGCAGTGGTAATAGTAACGGCAGTGGAACTAGCAGTGGTAATAGTAATGGCAATGAAAGTGGTAATAGTAATGGCAGTGGAACTGGCAGTAGTAATAGTAATGGCAGTGAAAGTGGTAATAGTAATGGCAGGGCACTGGTAGTGGTAATAGTAATGGCAATGGAACTAGCAGTGGTAAAAGTAATGGCAATGAAAGTGGTAATAGTAATGGCAGTGGCACTGACAATAGTAATGGCAGTGGATCTGGTAGTGGTAATAGTAATGGCAGTGGAACTGGCAGTGGTAATAGTAATGGCAGTGAAAGTGGTAATAGTAATGGCAGTAGCACTGGTAATAGTAATAGCAGTGAAAGTGGTAATAGTTATGGCAGTGGAACTAGCAGTGGTAATAGTAATGGCAGTGGAACTGGCAGTGGTAATAGTAATGGCAGTGAAAGTGGTAATAGTAATGGCATTGGTAATAGTAATGGCAGGGGCAGTGGTAATAGTAATGGCAGTGGCACTAGCAGTGGTAATAGTAATGGCACTGGAACTAGCAGTGGTAATAGTAATGGCAATGAAAGTGGTAATAGTAATGGCAGTGGAACTGGCAATAGTAATAGTAATGGCAGTGAAAGTGGTAATAGTAATGGTAGTGAAAGTGGTAATAGTAATGGCAGGGCACTGGTAGTGGTAATAGTAATGGCAATGGAACTAGCAATGGTAAAAGTAATGGCAATGAAAGTGGTAATAGTAATGGCAGTGGCACTGATAATTGTAATGGCAGTGGAACTGGCAGTGAAAGTAGTAATAGTAATGGCAGTGGCACTGGTAATAGTAATGGCAGTGGAACTGGCAGTGGTAATAGTAATGGCAGTGTAACTGGCAGTGGTGATAGTAATGGCAGTGGAACTGGCAGTGGTAATAGTAATGGCAGTGAAAGTGGTAATAGTAATGGCAGTGGTAATAGAAATGGCAGAGGTAGTGGTAATAGTAATGGCAGTGGAACTGGGAGTGGTAATAGTAATGGCAGTGAAAGTGGTAATAGTAATGGCAGTGGCACTGGCAGTGGTAAAAGTAATGACAGTGGAACTAGCAAAGGTAATAGTAATGGCAGTGAAAGTAGTAATAGTTATGGCAGTGGCACTGGTAATAGTAATGGTAGTGAAAGTGGAAATAGTAATGGCAGGGCACTGGTAGTGGTAATAGTAATGGCAATAGAACTAGCAGTGGTAATAGTAATGGCAATGAAAGTGGTAATAGTAATGACAGTGAAAGTGGTAATAGTAATGGCAGTGGCACTGGTAATAGTAATGGCAGTGGAACTGGCAGTGGTAATAGTAATGGCAGTGTAACTGGCAGTGGTAATAGTAATGGCAGTGTAACTGGCAGTGGTAATAGTAATGGCAGTGGTAATAGTAATGGCAGTGTAACTGGCAGTGGTAATAGTAATGGCAGTGGTAATGGTAATGGCAGTGAAAGTGGTAATAGTAATGGCAGTGGCAGAGGTAATAGTAATGTCAGTGGTAGTGGTAATAGTAATGGCAGTGGAACTGGCAGTGGTAATAGTTATGGCAGTGAAAGTGGTAATAGTAATGGCAGTGGCACTGGGAGTGGTAAAAGTAATGGCAGTGGAACTAGCAGAGGTAATAGTAATGGCAGTGAAAGTGGTAATAGTAATGGCAGTGGCACTGGTAGTGGTAAAAGTAATGGCAGTGGAAGTAGCAGTGGTAATAGTAATGGCAGTGAAAGTGGTAATAGTAATTGCAGTGGCACTGGTAATAGTAATGGCAGTGGTAATAGTAATGGCAGTGAAAGTGGTAATAGTAATGGTAGTGGAAATGGTAATAATAATGGCAGTGAAGGTGGTAATAGTAATGGCAGTGGCACTGGTATTAGTAATGGCAGTGGAACTAGCAGTGGTAATAGTAATGGCAGTGAAAGTGGTAATAGTAATGGCAGTGGAACTGGTAGTGGTAATAATAATGGCAGTGAAAGTGGTAATAGTAATGGCAGTAGCACTGGTAATAGTAATGGCAGTGGAACTGGCAGTGGTAATAGTAATGGCAGTGAAAGTGGTAATAGTAATGGCAGAGGCACTGGTAATAGTAATGGCATAGGCACTGGTAATAGTAATGGCAGGGGCAGTGGTAATAGTAATGGCAGTGGCACTATCAGTGGTAATAGTAATGGCAGTGGCACTAGCAGTGGTAATAGTAATGGCAGTGGAACTAGCAGTGGTAATAGTAATGGCAGTGAAAGTGTTAATAGTAATGGCAGTGGCACTGGTAATAGTAATGGCAGTGGAACTGGCAGTAGTAATAGTAATGGCAGTGACAGTGGTAATAGTAATGGTAGTGGCAATGGTAATAGTAATGGCAGTGTAACTGGCAATGGTAATAGTAATGGCAGTGAAAGTGGTAATAGTAATGGCAGTGGCATTGGTAATAGTAATGGCAGTGAAATTGGTAATAGTAATTGCAGTTGCACTTGTAGTGGTAATAGTAATGGCAATGGAACTAGCAGTGGTAATAGTAATGGTAGTGGCACTGGTAATAGTAATGGCAGTGGAACTGGCAGTGGTAATAGTAATGGCAGTGAAAGTGGTAATAGTAATGACAGTGGCACTGGTAATAGTAATGGCAGTGGTAATAGTAATGGCAGTGGTAATAGTAATGGCAGTGGTAATAGTAATGGCAGTGTAACTAGCAGTGGTAATAGTAATGGCAGTGGTAATAGTAGTGGCAGTGGAACTGGCAGTGGTAATAGTAATGGCAGTGGAACTGGCAGTGGTAATAGTAATGGCAGTGAAAGTGGTAATAGTAATGGCAGTGGCAGTGGTAATAGTTATGGCAGTGGTAGTGGTAATAGTAATGGCAGTGAAAGGGTGGTAGATAGGGCTTTAATGGACTATATAGTGGTACCAAGGAGAAGAGTAGGAAGATTTTTGGATATGCATGTTCTTAGGAGAGAGACTGGAGGAATATCAGATAATTTTTTGGTGGAAAGTAAGTTGAGAGTAGATGATAAATGGAGAAAGAGGAAAAGAACAGAAGGTAGGGAGGTGCTTAGATTAAACTGCTCAAATGAGAAATAAAGGGAGAAGTAGTACAAGAAACTGAGAGAAGAGTGGGAGGGAGTGAAGGATAGAGTAGAACTAGGTCCTAGTGGAGGAGGAATGGGGATGTTTCAAGGATGGAGTCACAAGGTGTGGAAATATGGTGTGTGGAACAAGGACAAGAGGAAACAGAAGGAAGGGTAGTGAGTAGTGGGATGATGAAGCACAGAAGGTTGTAGAAGAGAAGAAATGAGCATTCACAGACTGGTTGCAAAATAGGACAAAACATATGAGAGGTACAAAGAAAAAAGAAGAGAAATAAAACATAAGATAAAGGTGGCAAAAGGGAGAGCAGATGTGAGATAGGGGAAGAGTATGACAGAAAATTTTGAAAATAATGAAAAGATGTTTTGGAAGGAAATCAAGAGAGAAAGGGGAGGCAAATCAAGTAGAGAAGAAAAGGTAAAAGGTCCAGATGGAGAGATGATAATGGAAGACACAGCAGTAAGAGGAAGATGGGCAGAGTATTTTAGGGAGTTGCTTAATGTAAAAGAGGATAGGGAGAGAAAAGTAGTTGCAGTGAGAGGCACTAAGAAAATATAGTGATGAGTGAATAAAATGGAGGAGAAATGTAATTTTCGCAGGAAAATTAATTTTTCCCTGATACAAACCTGAGGTACTCCTTACACTAGGATACTCTCGCGTAGCGCGAATATTTCTACTGCGAAATTAAAATCCTCACTCTGTGGGTCTGGGCAACGCTTATCCTCAGTAAGGGGCCCCATTGGGGCAAGGGGGGGGGGGGGCCCTTGCCCTCCACCACAAGTCTCGCACACTATAACCATTCTCTGAGCCAGGTATGATTTAAGCACAAGGTTGTCAGGCAAGGAGAAGGAACTGTTTAGAGGGGTGGTTGAGGAGGGCCATTAAAGGTAAGGAGTACCTCAGGTTTGTATCAGGGAAAAATTAATTTTCCTGCGAAAATTACATTTGTTCCGAAGAATACAAACTCTTCGGTACTCCTTACACTAGGAGACTCGGACTTAGGAGGGAAGGAAGTTGTTATCTAGCCTGGGAAACCGCTGTAAGGAAAATCTAGTGTGCTAAGACTATGTTGACCAGACCCCTATACATTCCCCTCACTTTGAAGTGCACCCCTTTCTGTTCCCTGGAGTGGAGACAGAAAGGTTATAATCACTTTTGTACCACTGAAGGGCTTGAATTGATTCCCTTGGAATGCTAGAGAGCCCACGGGTGAGGTAAGGGAATGTAAGAGTATGAGAAGGACTTTAGAAAGTTATCCCTGCAGTTGCCGAGCCAGAACCTGGATGAGTTGTCAGGGTCGGCTGTGTGCTCTTGAGGAGGGGTATATCATTTTCAGGACTTCTTGGGCGGCCACTATGGGGCCCAAAGATAAGTTCCCTAAAGATTCCCGCATAACTTCTTTGAGGTAAAAGGAAGTGAACGTATTCTGGCTTTTCCATATACCTGCTTGAAGAACCTGGTTGACTGACCGATTCTTTCTGATGACTAGGGAGGTCCCTACTGCCCTCAGGTCATGGGCAATCTGTGTGGTCCATGTCGCAGGCTCTGCGGATGACTTCCATTGTCCAGTAAGAAAAGGAATTCTTAGTGATGGGCTACCTTTAGTAGAGATGAACAACCACTTTAATTCTGGTCGAAGATGTTCGGTTCTCTTGAGGTAGGTCCGGATGGCTTGTACCGGGCATAGAACTGTTTCAGTCTATTCTCCCCCTGCAAATTCGTCTAAGGATGGAACACTAAAGGACCAGAATCTAGGGTCGGATTTGGCAGGATCTTTGTTTTGGCAATGAATTGAGGCATGAAAGTGAAGGAGACCTCTTTCCATCCTTTGGAATGGGCGACTCTATAAGAGATGGCATGTAACTCCCCTACTCTCTTGGAAGATGCCAGGGCTAGCAGAAAAAACTGTCCTCTAGGAGAGGTCCTTCAGATGTGCCTCTCGGAGAGGTTCGTAAGGGGGACCCCTCAGAGAGTTCAGGACTAATGCCACATCCCGCGGAGGAGAACTGATTTCCCTGGGGGGGGCATGATCTTTGAAGTGCCTGAAGAGCATGGAAATTTCCTGTGAAAGGGCTTTGACCATGCCCTTCAGAGAAAACACCTGATTTAGAGCTGCCCTATAGCTTTGTACTGCCGAGAGGGAGATCTTCCTGGACGTCCTGAGGACGTGGAAGGAGGCGATCTCAGGAATGGTGGCTCGAACTGGGACTAACTTCCTGGAGTGGCACCATTTGCAAAGGCGCATTTCCCTTGATAAAGGTTAGCTGAGGATGAGCAAATAGGAGCGGACATGTCCTCAACCACTTCTCTGGGAAAACCCTTCTTTAGGAGGATCTGGACCATAGTCTGAACGCGTGAAGATTGAGTGCTGAAGGGTTCTTGTGCCAAGGCCCGTTGATGGGTGGATACAGAAGATCTGGTCTTCCCTGAAGGGCCAGAGGCTCTTCTACTGCTAGCTCGAGGGCGTCCGGAAACCATGGGGCTTCGGGCCACCAAGGAGCGATCAAAGTCATCCGAAGGTAGGATGCGTGTCTTGCTCTGAGGTACCTTCTGGAGCAAGGGAAATGGTGGGAAAGCGTAGGAGTCCAGGTTGTCCCAACTGTGCAGAAGAGCGTCTTCTCCTGCTGTCAGAGGAACCAGGAAAGGGCTGAAATATTGGAAGTTGGTGATTCCATCTCATTGCAAAAAGGTCCACTAGAGGGGAGCCCCATTTGCTGAGGATGAAGTTCGCTACCTCTCGATAGAGGGACCATTCTGTGTTGATTATCTGATTCTTCCTGCCGAGGTGGTCCGCCCAGACATTCCTCTTCCCCGGGATGTAACGGGCTTTGAGTGACACCTGGAGATTCTTGGCTAGGTTGAGGATGTCCATCATCAGAAGGCATAGTTCCTGGGAGACTGTGCCCCCCTTGCTCGTTCAGGTAGGGTACTACCGAGGAGTTGTCCGACATTATGCCCACTACTTTTCCTGAGACTTGATCCTTGAAGTGACGGAGAGCCAGGAGTACTGCTTTCAACTCAAGCCAATTGATATGGGCTGTCCGCTCGACTGTGGACCAGGAACCGCTGATGTGATCGTCGTTGAGGTGGGCTCCCCAGCCCTCCTTGGAGGCATCGGAGAACAGGAGGACTTCGGGGGGAGATGGGCCGAGGGGCATCCCCATGAGAAGGTTGCATGGGCCTTCCACCAGAGAAGAGAATCCTTGACTTCTTCGGTGAGGGAGATGTGTTGTAGGGGTTCTCCCTCTTGCGGGGCCCACTGAGACTTGAGGAGCCACTGTAGCGGTCGCATTCTTTGTCTACTCCAGGGGATTAATTTCTCTATGGAGGCCATATGGCCCAGGAGGATTTGGCATTGTGTAGCCGTCTGGAACCTGGTCGATAGTGCCTGTGCAACTAGAGAAGCGAGATTCGGGATCCCCTTTCCTACTAGGAAGGATTCCATTAGGGAGGAGTCCAGGACCATACCCAGGTACGTGACTCTCTGTTCTGGTAAGAAATCTGACTTTTCCGGGTTGACTACTGTGCCCAATTTCAGGACAAAGGTTAGGACCATTCTCAGGTGTTCTGGCATAGCTGGGCGGAATGCATCTTGGAGGTCCAGCGACACCATGAAGTTCCCTTCCCTGATAGACGCCCTTACGGACTCTGGGGTGGCCATTCGGAACTTCGTCAGGGAAAAGGAACTTGTTGAGTGGAGACAAATAGATGACTGGTCTCCACACCCCTGTTGTCTTTTCTACTAGGAATAGCCGTGAGAAGAACCCTGGGTCCGGAGTCGAGACTTCCACTAAAGTTCCTGTCTGGAGCAGAACGGAGGATTCCTCCGCTAGGGCCCGCCCGCGAGCCGAGTCCGGGTGGAAGCTGCTGACTTGGATGGGATAGAGGGAGAGGTTTGGGACAGTGGAAAAGGGAAGACAATAGCCCGTCTTAATGACTCAGTAGGTCCAGTCTTCCGCCCCGGCCTCTTCCCATGCTCTCCAGTAGAGGGAGAGGCAACCCCCTATCTTGTGCAGAGGGGCTGGCGAATTCCTAGGAGTCCTGTGGGGGAGTCCGGAGCCTCTATAATGTTTGCGTCTAGGATCTCGGAGTCCACCATATCCGGGGGAATCAGCGTGTGGGTGAGCATAAATCTCCCTGAGGAGGGGGTCACTGGGGTCCCCGAGGATGGTGTCTCTCCTGCGGGACTCGAAGTTGGCCCAGGACGTTGAGAGACAGGAAACCTGATGCTTCAGGGCTCTGCTCGCGCTTGCCAAAAAGCCTGGAGGTCGCATTCTTCCTGGGGTTGTAGTGCGGGTAAGAGCTCCCACGCCGAGGCAAGGAGGCGTTCTAGCCAGGAGTTCACCGCCAGGGACAGAGCCAGTGATTGAAGGTGGTTGCTGACTTCCCTGCCAGAGAGGAGGACGTTTCGTCTGCGCAGCGACTCGGCGTCCGCCTAACCAGCTCTGGTAACCTCGCCGGGATCGAGGCTGCTCCGAGGGTTGACCCCGATGGGGTGTAGAAGCGCTTCTGGTGTTCCAATGGGACCGGACGCCAACGCGTCTTCTCGGTCGTCCTTGTTGCGAGAGCGTCGGAGGCCTGGGCCATGGCTCTCGCCGTCTGCGTACTCCATGGAAGGTGGAGGGGAGGAGGCTGGGCTTTCTGAGAGTTGGCCGTCATGAAGATGTCAGACTCGAATGTGGCTTCCTCTTCTTTCGGGTGGCCCAGTCGATTCGCCCTCCGAACCCTCGCGAGGACGTCCGAGAAGGAAGGTGGGACCACCATCGAGGATTCCGACTGGGAAACGGGAGGGGAAAGGGAGCGTGGCGGAGGAGGGGTCGGCACGGGCAGAGAGGAACCTCACGCTACCATCCCGGTCACTGATGGGTACAGAGGGGGGCCGAGCAAGTGGAAGATGGTCGAGGGGGGCCCTTGGGGGCGGTGACTCCTCACGAGCTTCCGTGCGGTGCACGAACCGCGCTTGAGAAGCGCGGAAAAATTCCCGTTGGGCCTCCATCTGTTCCTTCAACGTAGTGACGAGTGAACAGAGTGGGGAGGAGGTCCGGGGAATGTCCGCTTGAGTCCCGCCTGGGTGCGGATGGTCCGGGAGACGCCAAGGGGAGACTGCCTCCTCTGGACGAAGCCGAGTCACCCACGACGAACGCGCGCGTGGGCACATCTCGGGCTTCCTGCCCACCGGGCATAGAAAGGGTTCCGGCGATGACCCGGCTCGTCTGACGACGGGTGGAAGGTGGGGGCCACCCGAGGAGGAGAAGAGGCCGACGCGCTCCAAATCTCCGAACTCGGCTCCTTTGTCCGTGTGGGGGCGGAGCCGCCGGCAGCGTCGCGGGGCCGGCGGACGCATCCGGGAAAAAATCTCGTACCCGGGGGGGTTCGCGGGGGCCAGCGCGTGCCCGTCGGAGCTAACCACCCTGTGTGCAGGAACAGGAGACAAGTGGCCTGAGACTGACTCGGGGCGGCTATTGTACAACCTTTCCGTTTACTACGCTTAGGAGGGGGGAGACAACTGCCCGCGTCCTCCGCCGACGTAGCATGCCTTCTCCTTGTGTCGGGTGAGGGGGGAAGCCATCTAGAAACACCGCGTCTGCAACCTCGTCCCTGATCTCTGTCCCTGTGAGCAAAGGGCATGGAAAGGGCACCGTTGATCACCCAGCTCTTCCTACGGTGGGTGTTGTGCGTACTGCGGGATTCCTGAGTAGAAGAGACTAAGGGGCTCTTTGCCCCCCCCTTTGTCCGTGCCGGCGTCGAGTTTCGGGGGCAGCCGCAAGCGACCACATCCGGGAAAAATGTCATACAGGAACGGTAGCTAGCGGTGGCTTGACGCGCATGTCCGACTACGCTAACCGTCCTTTGTTGAAGGAAGAGGACAACTTGGCCTGAGAATGACTCGAAATGGCGTTGTACCACCTTCCTGGCGACTGTTGAGTTTCTGGGATGGGCGAGGGCAAGCCGCAAGCGACCTCATCCGGGAAAAGCTCGTACAGGAACGGTAGCTAGAGGTGGCCTGAGGCGCATGTCCATCTACGCTAACCGTCCAGGTTTAAAGGAATAAAGGACAACTTGGCTTCCTGTCTACTACGCCGTGGAGGAGGGAGAGAATTGCTCGTCTCCTCCGAAGCCGTAGGCCGCCTTCCCTTGTTTTTGGGGGGGTGAAGGGGGAAGCCATTTTCTATGCTTGCGCACCTTTCCCCTTATCTCCCTTCGGCGAAACCACAACAATACTGGAACCAGATTCCATACTTACAGTGAAGGGTAGGATACCCGGTGGCGGTTAAGGGAATAATACAGGGAATGGAGAAGCACTTAATAATTCCAGGACACAGGATGGCGTAGGGAAAACCCCGATGAAATTGAAGGACGACGAACTCCTTAGCGTCCTTAGAGTGAGCTGGCGACAATCGAAGCGGATTGCTTGATTTTCGGCACCGACGTAAACATAGAACCGCTGAGTAAGTAACGGTTCGCTGCCGCGCTAATAATGGACATTGACTGAGAATCGGCCCATTAGGGGGGAAACCGATAAAAACTAAACATGTAGTAGAGAGATGTTAACGCGGTCACTACTGCGAAGAGAATGGTTATAGTGTGCGAGACTTGTGATGGAGGGCAAGGGCCCCCCCCCTTGCCCCAAGGGGGCCCCTTACTGAGGATAAGCGTTGCCCAGACCCACAGAGTGAGGATTTTAATTTCGCAGTAGAAATATTCGCGCTACGCGAGAGTATCCTAGTGTAAGGAGTACCGAAGAGTTTGTATTCTTCGGAACAAATAAGAAAAGATGAGGTGAAAGCAGTTATCAAAATTATGAAAGCAGGTATGGCACCTGGATTAAATGGGTGTCATGTGGAGTGTAAAAAAGGGAGGTACAGTGATGGTGGACTGGCTGGTGAGATTGTTTAATGTTTGTCTAAAAGAGGGCAGAGTGCTAGAGGACTAAGAGTGCCTGTATAATGCTGCTTTACAAGGGGAAAGGGGACAAGTGTGAGTGTAGTAATTTGAGAGGGATCAGATAGTTGAGTGTAGTAGGGAAGGCTTATGGAAGGGTTTTGATTGAGAGGATTAGGAGAGGAACAGAGGGAGTAATTGGTGAAGAACAATGTGGGTTTAGGAAAGGTAGGGGTTGTGTGGATCAGATATTTGTGATAAGGCACACATGTGAGAAAGCTTTAGGAAAAGGTAAGGATGTTTTTTTGGGCATTTATGGATTTGGAAAAGGTTTATGACAGGATAGACAGGAAGGCACTGTGGGAGGTTTTACAGATATATGGGATAGGAGGGTAGCTGTTAAGAGCAGTCAAGAGTTTTTACAAGAGTAGTAGAGCCTGTGTTAGAATTAGAAATGGACAGAATAAGTGGTCTGAGGTAAAGGTGGCGCTTCACTAGGGATGTGTCATAGTGCCACAGCTGTTCAATGTATACATTGATGCAGTGGTGTGAGAGGTAAATGCAAGGGTAATGGACTGGAGACTGGAGATGGTTAATGAAAATGAAGAAAAGTGGGAGATAAGGTAGTTGTTGTTTGCTGACAACTCTGCACTTGTAGCAGGATCAGAGGTGGGATTAAGGAAGTGACGAGTTTGGGTAAGTGTGCGAAAGAAGGATGTTGAAGATAAATGTGGATAAAAGTAAGGTGATGAGATGTACAAGGGGAGAGGATGGCAGCAAATTGAAAGTGAGTGTAAAGGGAGAGAGGCTGGAAGAAGTGGATAGCTTTAGATCTTATAGGTGAATGTGGCTGGAAAGGGAGGAGTGGAGGTGGAGGTAGAATGTAGATTGAGAGAAGTAAGTAAATGCCTTAGGGGGTTAAAAAGTGTAATGAGAAATAGACGTTTGGAAATGGATGCTAAGAGGAGATTGTATGAAGGGGTGATTGTGCCAACAGCACTCTATGGGGCAGAAACATGGAACATAAGAGAGGAAGAAAGAGTTTAAATGTGTCTGAGATGAAATGCCTGAGAAGTATATTAGGGGTTACTAGACTGGATAGAGTGAGAAATGAGGAGGTGAGGGGGAGAGCAGGGGTAGAAAAGGAGTTGGGAGATAGGGTTGACAAAAGAGTATTGGGATGGTCTGGACACATGGAAAGAATGAGTGAAGTAAGATTGGTAAAAGAAATATGGAAGGCAGAGGTGGATGGAGTGAATATGGGGGGGAGGGGCAACCAAGGATGAGATAGATGGATGGGGTGAAAGGGATGTTGAAAAGCAGAGGGATGTCTGTTGAGGAAGGACGGGTGAAGACAGAAGATAGGGGTGAATGGAGAATGGATGTGTTTGGATAATGCTGTGATACATGGAAAGGAGTGGGTGGAAGATGGGAAGGGGGGAATAGGGAGTTTGAGTGAATAATATTTTGAAACAGCCCAAAGGGATTTCTAACCGTTTTCTCTTTTTCTGCATGAGGGGATGGAGGGGGGGGGGGAGTCCACATATTAAATGAAGCGGCCGTGCTGTGGATGTGCTGTCTTGCTGCATTGCTTCTGACCCAGGGCAATGGGCAGGATGCAGGGATGACCCATCATCCAGGAGGATCCAAGAAATGAGGGAGGGAAGGGTGGTGAATGAGAGTGGAGTGTGTGGGGATGATACAGGTGGGAGTGGATTTATCCCTTTTGACTTTGGCCACCTCCCTTGTGAGGGGAAAAAATAAACCCTTGGTATATGTATGTCTTATCTTAAATTCATGTAATAAATTTTTTTTATTTTCTGATAAGCCTTTAAAATGTCTACTAGCCACACTGAATTCCTACAAAAATGTGGAGTTTTATTACATGATTATTGCACATTGGCTCTTTTCATGCAAAAATTGTCAAAAACTGGCCAGTGAAAGTGGTGGTGAGGTGAGGATTTATGTCAGGAGTCATTTAAATGTGATCAGAGCCATCATCTTAGCTAGATGTTTTCCAACAAACAGGGCAAGTATCAGTCACTCATAGCCATTGAGGGTTGAACACAAGTGTAGGTAGTTTATTGAGTGTGGAGCACAATGCATTATGACAACACAGATTTACTTTTAAATGGTTCTTGAAATTTATATTTAAGCCTCTGCCCTTTATAATGCTCTCACCCTGCATACCTGAGCCTCCAAGTGTGTGATCTTTGTGGGGTCCAGTGAGCTCCATCCCAGATGACTTTGCATGACCCCAGTCTACATCATCGTTCTTTAACTGGCTCCATTTGCACTCCTTCAGCCATGAAGAAGAGTCGAAGTTGCAGTCACCCTGAGGACCAAGAAAACACAATTTAAGCCTTTTTCATATATGTCTGACCACTGCAAATACCTTGGACCAGATTTGAATGCTCTTAACATTGTCATCTTGCATGTGTAGTTTAGATGCAAGAACCCTAACCTATACAAGAATTTAAGAACAAACTAGATGCTGAAAGAGAGAAAGACAGGTCACTATGAGCATAGCTCCCTTCCCGTATAATACAACTAGGTAAAATACTCATCCATCTGACTACATCACACAAACACAATCATCTGAACACACACATAAGCTTCAGATCTAGGTCATGTGTGTCAAACCTTTTAAGCTACTAGAGAGTGATTTATGCATTGTAAGAGAGAAGGGTGGGTGTACTATGTGTACTTTGACCTACACAAGGCTTTGGACCATGACTTATGTGGAAATTGGAGCACATTGGAAGACTGAGACAAACTACTCAAATGGATGAAAGATTTTTTGAAGGGAAGATACATGAGGACAGTAGTATAGGATAAGATATGTTCAGTGCTTACACCAATAATGTTTCTTGTCTATGTAATGACATGATGGAAGATACATCAAGCTATGCCACTATGTTTGCAGATAATGCAAAAATAATGAGAAAAGTGAAAAATGAGGACTGGAGCCAAAAATGGGAAATTAAGTTCGATATAAAAAAAATGCAAAGTACTGTACTGGAAATGGGCAATAGTGACAAAAGACCATCCTTAAACTATTCCTTAGGAAGAAAACCCATATTACAAAAGCAAAAGAGGAGAAAGATTTGGGACTTGATATAAGACAACATATCACCTTATAGATATATCAGCAGGATTGTAAGAGAGATGTATGGATTACCACAGAAGATTAACCTGTTCAAGAGAAGTTAAATTCTCCTGAACAGCATTGGATGCCTATAACGTATGATGATTCAATGATGCATCATACTACTCGCATTATAAAATATAGTCACTGCTGTATTACTCATTCTCTTTTACTCTGAGTGATAATAAACACATAAAACATGATCAAGCCAGTTCACAGAATTTGGGGGTCACTCAATTACAACTACAAAATAAATATAATCAAGATGCCGACACTGGCATCCTTGTATACATACTTGTACCCCATGACACATACGTAGGTGTCATCATATGGAAGAACTTAAAGTGACTTTTCACTAAATGGATGAGGAGATAATGAAAAAATTCTTTGAAACATTGATATCTCCAAGACTGGAATATGCATCAGTGGTATGGGCCCCACACATAGTGAGGGATATAAGCAAGATTGAGAAAATACAAAGGGCAGCAACCAAACTGGTCCCCAGCCTAGCAGATAAACCATATGAGGGAAGACTAAAAGTACTGGGTCTGCCAATTTTGAAATGTTAAAGAGAAAAAGGTGAAAGAATTACAGTATTCAGGTCAATAAAGGGGATAGATTGCATTGACAGAAGAGTTCTCTTGATTAAGAATGGGAAGGCTTTAAGAGGTCATGGGAACAAATTAAGAAAGACCACATGTTTAAAGGATGTGAAGAAATACATTTTTTTATATAGATGCATAAATATTTGGAATAGCTTAAAAGGTAGTATTAAGAGGAGGGGGGAAGAGCATGACTGAGGGACAGCCATGGTACAATAAAGTAGCATAATTTCTCTATGAGTCGATATTTCCTCTAACACAGACAAAATGATGTGTAGCTCTGGTCTGTAGGGGCACCCCATATAGTACCTAAAGTATCAGCTGCATGCTACCAAGCAAATTAAACTGCAGCCATTACTGCCTTTGTTTTTTGTCTACCTCCCTTGTAAGGGGGGAAAAGCCTTTGGTATATGTATGTATGTATTACTGCAGACAGGGACTTGCTGCATTACTTGACCCAAGGAGGTGGGCAGGATACAGGGATGACTCGTCATCTATGAGGAGCTAAGATGAAAGAGAGGAAAGAGTGGTAGATGGGGGTGAAATGGGAGTGGATATGTACATTTTGACTTGGCTACCTCCTTTGTAAAGGGGAAGAAGTCCTTGGTATATAGATAGAGAGTAAGGTCTCCATACAGGGTACGTTTGAGAGAATACAAAATGCAGAAACCAAACTAGTCCCCAGCCTGGCAGATAAACCATATGAGGAAAGACTAAATCCACTGGGTCTACTAACTTTGAAAGATCGAAGAGAAAGAAGTGATATGATTACAGTATTCAGATCACTGAAGTGGATAGATTGTATTGACAGATGAGATCTCCTGATTAAGATGGAAGGGCTTTAAGAGGTCATGGAAACAAATCAAGAAAGACCACATGTCTACAGAAAGTGAAGAAATACAGTTTTTCATATTGATGCATATATACGTGGAGTAACTTAGAAGGTGACATAGCCCAAGTTCAAACAATACATGAGTTCAAATCTAGATATGAAAATTGGAAATCAAGGATAAAACTTAAGTTGGAACTGTATATGAATTTGTGGCTAGGTATGACAAAATAATTTAGAGAATAGGAGACAGATCCCAACAAGCATTGTGCCTTTCTTGTATACAACAATTAGTTAAACACACACAGATGTGAGATTATCTTTTGTTAATGTAACCATGACAATAACTTTTGCTTACCTTTGTTGAGACACATTTGTCTTCATCACTCTTGTCCTTGCAGTCATATGCACCATCACATCGGAGATAGTTCGGGACACAGGTTCCATCTTTGCACTGGAAGTCCATGACAGTGGAACATTCACCAATACCTTCCTCACAATTCACAAGGGAAAGATCATCTAGGCCAATATAAGTCTGTGTGAAAAGTCAAAAAGCATATTTTCAGTCTTATGGTAATGATGTACAGATACATAATAGTGGTTCAGTGCTTGCACCAATAATGTTTCTTGTCTACATTAATGACATTATGGAAGGAACAACAAGCTATGCCAACGTGTTTGTAGCTTCAACCATTTTTTCTCCACTTTTTCACATAAGGCGAGCTGACAACCAGAAACTGTTCCCTTCTTCCTCCTCCTCCTCTTCAAACGAGTGACACCAAATTAGACCCACAATAAACAAACCAGTTCAGTATTTCTCCTGAGAAAGATCTATGTAGAGCCCAAGGACAACTACTAACTCCTGCAGAGCCATGGGTATCCAGTAATGTGTACAAATACACACAGAGTGAGAGTTGTTTATGGATAATTTATTTCATTTTAGCACACTTCTTATTTCCTAACATTGCTGAGAATATCAACAAAACAGTTCAACTGGAAGGTCTACTTGCCTCTCCAGCTCCATGCTGTGCCTCAAATCGGAGTGTAAAGAATCGTGTTCCTCCTATGCTTGGTGTGGCCTTCTTCCATGTTTGTGAACTGGTGTCGCCCTGCCACACCACTTCTGTTTTCTAATAATCCCATGGGAAGCAATACAAAGGGTTAAAATACATAAATACTGTGGTTTCTATTAAACAGGATGCAAAGGAATTTATAGTGTTCATATACAGGATGGAAATAAAAATCTTTGTCTTTGGCACTGTTGTTCTTGTAATGATGATTGTTTTGTTGTTAAAAATAAAAACAGACCAGGATGATGAGGACCTATATACTGTTACTGAGAGCATTTTATTGTTCTGTTGGTGGATGAATCTAGATTTAAACATGCTCCAAGTCCATTAAGCTCCTGTTCAATTCTGGGTTTACCCTTGTGGTGAACAGTAAAATCATCAGGTGTCTGCCACAACAATATCTATAATGTGTCACCCTCCCACTCCTCTTTCAGCTTCCTCTTGTAGTCCTTCTCCTTTTCTTTTTCATTTAAGCAGTTTACTCTAAGCACCTCCCTACCTTCTGTTTTTTCCCTCTCTCCATCTATCCTTTACTCTTAACTTAACTTCCACAAAATAATGACCTGATATTCCCCCACTCTCTCCTCTAAGAACATGTACATCCAAAACTATTCTCCTGGTTAACACTACATAGTCCATTAAAGCACTATCTACCACCACTCCATCCATCACCCTCTCCTATGTGTACTTATGCTCAGCTTTCTTTCTAAACACTGTGTTTGCTATCATCAACTTGCTTTCTAGACCATTCCATCTATTGGTTTATCTCCTACCCTAGCATTGAGATCTCACAATACCACTACATTGACATATCTCCCTAAACCCTCTATGCACTCATTTCAATCTATCCAAAAAGCCTACCTTTCCTCTACATTCTTCTCACTACTAGGCCCATATGCACTTATAAAGACCCTCATCTTCCTTCCCAGTTTCACCTTCATCCACATTAACCTTGAAGAAACCTCCTTCCACTCCACCACACACTTACTAGAATAGCAACCCATTCTCTTCCTGTTTTCATTCCTGACACACTCCCAACTACACTCCCAAACTCAAACTCTCCCCTCCCTTTCAACTTAGTTTCACTCAATGCCAACACATCCATCTTTCTTCTCACAAACATACTGCCTATCTCTTCCCTTTTTCTCTCATCTGTATCACATCCATGCACATTAAAATACCCAAATCTTAGGGTTCTGGTTGTAAAACTCCTCCCAGACCCTCTTATGCCTTTGCTTTTTGTAGGAGTGTTCCCTTTGGGGCTACAGGGAGTAGGATGCCTAGTCCTACTCCCGTCTCATTTTTTGTCTTCTTTTATGACTCAAATGGAAACACTTGGTGGCAGTATTCTGTCTCCCCTACCACAGGGTTCAGCAAGAGGAAATATATATTCAGAGAAGTGGTACAGGATGGTATAACGAAGATTAACACATGTCAAGGTCCAAATCCAATACTGTCACTTATTCTACAAATGATTATGTCCACATAACTGCTTACATCATGTAGCTGTTGCTTTTTGATGAGTTTAAGCTTGCTTGGGTTGTCATACTCTTGGGAAGCACTAAGGTAGTACCAGAAAACAAGTGCACATGTTGGTGCTGCAGAAGAGAAGGTCTTACTTTCCAGAGTTGCTAATTGTCCAGCGTTGCCCTGTGAAAAATTAAACTGATGAAGCTGTGTTGCAGTCAGTAGGAATGATTGAATTTTTAAATTTTTCTACCTGTCTTTCTATTCCCATCTATTTTCCTACTTGTCTGTCTGTCCCACACCAGACAAGAACCACAATAGCATGCCTGCACTCAGGATATAATCCATCATAAAACAATACCAAAACAGAATAGGCCTGGTCACTGATTCAAAGTGTCCCAGATACAGCTACCAAACTACCATACTATAATGCCCCATACTAACAATCTCCAAACAACAACACAATATCTCTTCTATAAATGACTTATGTTCCTGCCTGGAGGCTGTTACTGGTTTCCTGGAGGATACATGTAGTGATTCCCAACCCCACTGTGACAGAATGATTTGTATTGTCATGACTGTCTGAGATCATGTTTTGTTTTGTAGTTACCTCTAAACCAAAAGGTTGAAGTAAAATCTACACTTAAGACATCTAGTGTGTATCACTCTTCATCTACTCCAAAGATATTAGAGTGGTGACAAGGTTAAATGAAGAGAACTAAACGCAGTGCTGGTATAATGAAAAAGGCTATATAACAGTGTTTTAAATGACTGGTTTGGGGTAACTGAAGAGCGCATGTGGTTTTCAGGAGGATGCCATAAAGCATGCCCGCTATATATGGTTTCTGAAGATTTCAAGAACCAGAGAGGATTGATTGTTGTTGCAGTTACACAGTGGGGTTTGTGAATGAACCATCTGGACTTGATGCAGATTCTAGATTTGATTTAAATGTTCATTTTGGAACATAGCCTATGCATCAACATTAGACATGGCAGTAAATCAATCAAAAATTGATCCATCTGATCCATCAAAGATTACTTTGGATCTATGGATTAACCTATCAGAGACTAAACTTGGTAACTTGTCTATCATTGATGAGGTTAAAAAGAAGAATAAACTTTTAGTCTCATTGGGATCAGAAGTCTTTAATGTTCTCAGTAATCTGTGTGTGCCAGATTTACCAGGTTCCAAGTCATATGATGTTATTGCTTCTTTGCTGAGAGCACACTATATAGTCATACCTTCATATTACAGGAGCCTTTTGATATTCCAACAAAGAAAAAAGAGGAAGGAAGAGTCTGTGAATGATTTATATACACAACTACAAAAGCTAGCCAATGATTGTGCATTTGGATCACAGTTTCATTCCAGAGTGAGAGACCAATTTTTACAGCAGTAGAAAATTAAGTGTATTTTTCAAACTTAGTAGCCTTGGATATAGATTTAAGTAACATGACCTCAGTTAAATTTTGGAAAAAATTCACAATTTGGACTATAAGAAGTGGATAGCTTTAGATACTTGGGTGCAAATATGGTGGGAAAGGGAGGAGTGGAGGTGGAAGTAGAATGTAGATTGAGAGAACCAAGTAAATGCCTTGGGGGGATTAAAAAGTGTAATGAGAAATAGATATTTGGGAATGGGTGCTAAGAGGAGATTGTACGGAGTGATTGTGTTGACAGCACTGTATGAGGCAAAAACATGGAACATAAGAAAGAAAGAGAGGAGGAGTTTGAATGTGTTTGAGATGTTTGAGAAGTATGATAGGGGTTACTAAGCTGGATAGAGTGAGAAATGAGGAGGTGAGGAGGAGAACATGGGTGGAAAAGGAGTTGTTGTTGTTGTTGTCATTCCCTAGACTGTCTGTCCGAGCAGTCCCGTCTCCCCAAGGAATGCCACTGCCAAAACTGGGTTTTCCCATAAATCCTTTATAGAGTGTATGTTGTGTTGTTTGCGTGCATGATTGTGTATAATGCAGTCTTCCATTATGTGTTGTATGGTATGGGGTGAAGTGTTACATCCTGGCCAGCTGTTCACAATGCGGTCATCCAGCCTCTTCTGGTAGCTTAGAAGTGCTGGGTGGTGGCCGCACCACAGTCTGGCCAAGTGGACTCTGTCCTTTTGTGGGAGAGAGGATTCAGAAGGGTGGATATCAGGGGGTCTGGCATGCAGCAGTGTGTTGTCTTTCAGTGTCTTAATGGAGCAGTGAGTGATATGATTATGAATATGTTTCCGGAGGCTGGTATTTGGTGGTTGTGGAGGAAGAGAAGAGAGTATCTGTGCATGATAAAGGTCTTTGGGTGTTGTTTTAATGTTTCTTGGTGTGTGTGAGTGTTCTGCTATGTAGTGTAGCGGGTGTGATATGTTTGTGGTGGCTGCGGCAAGTGTTTGTGTGCCTCTCATGTCGAGGTGGTCCTTGACTTTGAGGACTTTTGTTTCATGGTGTAAATGGTCTGTAGGTGTTGTATTTGTGCAGCCTGTAATTGTTTTTAGGACTTTGTTTTGTATGATTTGAAGGGTGTTGTGGTGTGTCTCACTGAGATTAGGAGCCCATGCAGGACTCGCATAATTCAACACTGAGCGTATGCATTGTTTGTATATTGTTATATTAGTTTCTTTGTTTTGTCCAAATGTTGTTCCAGTGATTGACTTAAGTGTGTTAAGTCTAGGTGTGCATTTGTTTTTTATGTTTGTGATGTGTTGTTTGAAAGACATGGATGTATCGTATGTTACACCAAGAATTTTAGGTGTGTTTGTGTGTGGTATTAGAGTGTTATTGATGTAGAGATGAGGTATGTATTTGTGTTCTTTTGTCCAGTTGGTGAGAAGTGTTGCTGTAGATTTGGTTGGAGCTATTTTGAGTCTGTTTGTGATGAACCATGTGTTGAGTGTATCAAGGTATGGCTGGATTATTTCTGCAGCTTTGTCTGTGTTATGATGTGTGCATGTGATTGTTATGTCGTCTGCGTAGGAAGAGATTTGTATTTCTGAGGTGTCTGGTGTGGGTAAGTCATGCATGTATAGATTAAATAGTGTGGGGGATAGAACTGAGCCCCACCATAGAACACTTCTTATAACATTAGACATTAGTAAAGCTTTTGATGCTATCCCCCGCCACAACCTAACAAATAAAATATATAACACAGACATGCACAATAACACCAAAAGATGGCTGGCCAATTATCTGGAAAAGGAGTTGGGAGATAGGGTTGATGAAAGAGTTTTGGGATGGTTTGGACACATGGAAAAAATGAGTGAAGAAAGATTAGTAAAAGAGGTGTGGAAGGCAAAGGTAAAAGGAGTGAACATGAGGGGGCAACCAAGGATGAGGTGGATGGATGGCGTAAAAGGGGCATTGGGAAAGAGGGGAATGTCTGCTAAGGAAGGATGGGAGAAGACAGAAGATAGGGGTGAATGGAGAATGGTTGTTTATGGATTATGCTGTGACATATTAGGGGGAGTGGGTGGGGGATGGGGGTGAGGGAGTGTGTGTGAAAAATAAATTGATGTAGCCTGAAGGGATTTCTCCCTGTTTTTTCCATTTCTGCATGAGGGGATGGAGAGGGGGGGTTGCCGATTTAATGCCTTGCTGTGGATGTGTGGTGTCTTGTGACATTGCTTCTGACCCAGGGCAGTGGGTGAGATGCAGGGAGCCACAATAAGAGGGAGGGAAGGGGCTGGATGGGAGTGGAGTATGATAGAGATGGAATGGGTGGGAGTTGTTTTCATGCCTTTGTTTTTGGCTTCCTTCAAGGAAAAATCTTTTGGTGTATGTATATATCTAAGGAGAAAGAGCCCTTGTATGGACTGAATGATGCAGTGTTTGTTCGCAATTTTGGTAAAGGTTCTCCATGGATGGAAGGAAAGATTGATGAAGTGCTTCGTTCAAGAAATATTATTTGGAAAAGACATGCATATCAAATTATGTCTAGATTTTGTATATGAATTTGGCAAACCTAAGAGTAGCCATTCAATTGATACTTTCATAGATAACTCTTCTGTGAGAGCAGATGTTTCTAATAAGCCAATGTTGGATTCACCTGTGTCTGAAGATATCTCTAATATAGAACCTCCAAGAGAAGATCTTGTAAGTAATAACCAAGATTGTTCAGTAAAGGCAAAAGAGATACGACATTCCAGTTACATCCATAGACCACCTGATAGGTTGGATTTGTAACTGTAAGTTAAGTGTATATAAAAAAAGGGGAGAGATGTAGTGTTTTGCAAACCTGCTGTGACGATATAATTCCTATTGTCATGATTGTCTGATATTATGTTTTGTTTTATAGTCACCCTCTGACCGAAAGGTTGAAGTAAAATCTACACTTAAAACATCTAGTGTGTATCACTCTTCATCCACCTCAAAGATATTAGACTACAAGTCTTATGCAAGAGAGACCCGGGGCGACATACTGATTAATCTGTCTGTCTCACTCTATCAGTCTGTCTCATTTTATTTTTATGTCTGTTTTGGTCTACTGTTCTGTCAATTTGTCTTTCATTCTGTTTATACTCCACCTAACTCTCACAGACATCAGTCCAACAGAGAAATCCCTCACACAGCATGCAAGAGCTACACTGGCATGACTGCATTCATGCTGCCACCCACCTTTGAAATTATCAACACAGAACATGACTGACCAAAAATGTAAAAAAACACTGAACAAAACCAGTTCCAAGATTAATGTGAGCTGGATGACATCCTACCTTGGAAAACTATCAAAATATTGTGATGGGAATCTCAATCTTTTTTACTATACCTCATGTATATTTTATTCAATCTGTGAACCTCTGAGGTCTTAATCAAGCCTGATCAATGATAAAACCTAGCTTTGATAAAGTAGCTTAGCTCCAGTCTTATTACCCACTAACACTATACTCTTAAAATCTTTCATCAGCCCTGGTGAGTGCTTTCTTCTATTAGAAAGTAGAATCTTACTAACTGCACTGACTATATTCTAAAAAATCACAGGTAGATTATATAGATAAACCAGTGAGCCAGATAAATTTAACAACCGAAAACTAGGTAAAACTTTCTAATGGTAGAAATCACTTGCCAGGGTCGGCAAAAGGTTTGAAAGTACAGCTCTAACTTTAAGCATTTAATCAATTTAACCTTAATTAAAACTCACAACTGAAAGTTCTGTGGCTCTTGGGCACAAATACTTACATCTTTTGCAGATGTATATAGGTCATGGGTAAATGTATCACCCCGATGGTCCTTTCCAGGCCCCACTCCTTGGGTAGATAGTTGTTCATTAACCCAGTCATAAGTGTTGACAGGACTGTTGTACCAACCACAGAGGCCCTCCTCAAAAGTGCATGATGTGGCTGTGGGGATATAATGAAATTTTTTGTAGTAAATCACCTCATCTGTACCATCAGTTCTCAAGGGACAAACAGCCCCAAGGCATTTGGTCACTGGCACACTAATGGCCCATCAATCATATAAAGAAGAAACTTTGTAGTGTTGTCTGTAGTGTATTTATCTAACTGTATTTACCTAACTGTGGTATACAGGGAAGGAGTGACACTTATGGCATCCTGTTTCTTATTCTCCAATCTATCAAACCTAGCTTCAAATTCATGTGTGATTCCAACTTGGGCTATATAATTATTTTTCAATTATCATATTTAAACAGCCAGACTCAATAGTCCTAAAAAGAACTCTAAGCATAACTCCCATAGAAAAAACCCTCCTATACTTGACAAGAACCACACTGGTATACCTACACTCAAGAGACCATCTATGTACATACATACACCAAAGGCTTTTTTCTCCCCTTATAAGGGACTGACCCAGGGCAGTGGACAGGGTGCAGGGATGACCCGTCATCTAGGAGGTGCTAAGATGGGAGGGAGGGTGGAGGGGTGTGGAGTGTTTTCAGGGATGGAATGAGTGGGAATGATTTTATGCCTTTTCCTTTTTGGCTACCTCCCTCATAAGGGGGAAAAAGCCTTGGTATATGTATGTATGTATGTATGTATAAGGGAGGTAGCCAAAAAACAAAGGCATAAAAACCATTCTCACCCATTTCATCCCTAACATACTCCACTCCCCTCAAGCCCCTTCCTTCCCTCTTATCTTGGCACCCCCTGGATGACAGGTCATCCCTGCATCTTGCCTATTGCCCTGGGTCAGAAGCAGTGTTGCAAGACACAGCACATCCACAGCAAGGCCACTTCATTAAATCGGCTACCCTCCCTCTCTATCCCCTCAAGCAGGAAAGGAGAAGACGGGGAGAAATCCCTTCGGGCTGTGTCAATTTATTTCTCACACATACTTCCTCACCATCTAGCATTAAGTAAATACCAAAACAGAATAGGTCTGGCCACAGATTCAAAATGCCCCATATGCTATCACCACACAGAAGACATAGAACACCTTATACTACAAGGCCCCACACTAACAATCCTCAAAGAACAATACAATATATCTTCCTAAGTAATTTGTGGTCCCACCCAGAAGCTGTTCCCAGTTTCCTGAAGGCTGTGGATCTTCTGCAAGAGAGACCAGGGGCAATGGGATGATTGATCTTCTTGGATTTGAATTCATGTGTATTTACCTAGTTGTATTATATGGGAAGGGAGCTATGTTCGTGGTAACCTGTCTTTGTATCTTTCAGCATCAAGTTTTTTCTTAAAATCTTGAATAGTGTTTGCACACACTGTTTCTTTGTCTAATTTGTTCCAAATATCTATCACTCTGTGTGAGAAGCTATTTTTTTTCAGATCTCTTCTGTAATTATCTTTTTTGAGTTTCTTTTCATGTCCTCTTGTTTTTCCATTGTCCCATTTCAATAAATCATTCTTATCTAAGATTTCCATTCCCTTCATAATTCTATAGATAGTTAGTAGGTCTCCTCTTTTCCTTCTTTGTCCCAAAATTGGTAATTCTAATTTGGATAGTCTTTGTTCATATGTCATTTTGGAGAGTTGGTGCCAGTTTTGTTGTTACTCTTTGTATTCTTTCTAATTTTTCAATATTCTTTTTGGTACTGAGTGTCCATAGTGTTGCTGCATACTCAAGTTTTGGCCTTATTAGTGTAGTTAATATTTTTTTTATCATTTCCTCATCCAAATACACAAATGCTACTTATATTGACCTCAATAAATTGTAGGTTTCTCCAACTATTTTATTAATATGCTTGTCCAGTGTCATGTCTTTGCTGATCATCACTCCAAGGTCTCTTTCCGAGTTTACATTTCTTACCTCTTCTTCACCAATTTTATACATACAAGGGAGGTAGCCAAAAAGGAAAAGGCATAAAATCATTCCCACCCATTCCATCCCTGAATACACTCCACACCCCTCCACCCTCCCTCTTATCTGAGCACCTCCTGGATGACGGGTCATCCCTGCACCTTGTCCACTGCCCTGAGTCAGAAGCAGTGTCGCAAGACATAGCACATCCACAGCAAGGCCGCTTCATTAGATCAGCGACCCCCCCTCTACATCCCCCCCATGCAGAAAAGGAGAAGGGGAGAAATCCCTTCGGGCTGCATCAAATTTTGCTCACACATACTACCTCACCCCCCCATTTCCCCACCCATTCCACCTCATGCATTACAACATCATTCATATACAACCATTCTCCATTCACCCCTGTCTTCTGTCCTCTCCCGTCCTTCCTCAACAGACATTCCCCTCTTCCCCAAAGCCCCCTTCACCCCATCCATCCACCTCATCCTAGGATGTCCCCTCATGTTCACTCCCTCCACATCTGCCTTCCATACCACTTTTACTAGTCTTTCTTCACTCATTCTTTCCATGTGTCCAAACCATCCTAATACTCTTTCATCAACCCTATCTCCCAACTCCCTTTCCACCCCTGTTCTCCTCCTCACCTCCTCATTTCTCACTCTATCTAGCCTAGTAACACCCATCATACTTCTCAGACACCTCATCTCAAACACATTCAAACTCCTTCTCTCTTCCTCTCTTATGTTCCATGTTTCTGCCCCATACAGTGTTGTTGGCACAATCACTCCTTCATACAGTCTCCTCTTAGCATCCATTCCCAAATGTCTATTCCTCATTACACTTTTTAATCCACCAAGGTATTTACTCGCTTCTCTCAATCTACATTCTGCCTCCACCTCCACTCCACCTTTTCCTGCCACATTTGCACCTAAGTATCTAAAACTATCCACATCCTCCAGTCGCTCTCCCATAATGTTCACTTCCAGTCTGCTATCACTTTCACCCCTTGAACATCTCATTTACAATCTCTTGATATTCTGTTTTTACTTTTTCCAAATTCCACTATACTACATTTCTTGATATTGAATTTCATTTCCCACTTTTGAGTCCCTTTCCAGATCTTGTCCCCCACTTTTGAGTCCCTTTCCAGATTTTGTCCAAGTCTTGTTGTAATGCGTTGCAATCCTCCTCTGTTTTTACTTTCTTTAGTATTTTTGCATCGTTTGCAAAGAAATTCATATAACACTCTACTCCTTCATCCATGTCATTTATGTATATGTCAAACATGATTGGGGCCAGTACTGATCCCTGCAGGACACCACTTATCATTTCTTCCCAGTTTGAGAATTTATCTCTAATTACTACTCTCATTTTCCTCCCTGTCAGGAAGTCTTTCATCCATTCCAATAATTTTCCTCTGATGCCACCTATTGACTCTATTTTTCTTATTAGTTTCTTATGTGGTACCTTGTGTTGGTATGTGCATGTGAAAGAGTGTTCATAAAAAGGTGAGGAACTCACTGCATTGTTTTTCATCTGTGCCATCCCCACAATCATCTTTGAAATTGCACTCCTGTGCATAGTGGTAGCACTCGCCATTATCACACTGTAGAAAGCCTTGAGGACAATGAGGCTTTGGGGTTGAAAATATATCCTGACCAGGCAGACTCTGGTCTTGTGACAGGACACAGTCTGGGGTAAAGCTGAAGTCATCAAGAGCAAGTGTGGCATACATGTCTCCATTGCTCATACCCTCTAGCACAACCTATAAAAGAAAATATCATCATGATTACCAAACATAATA